>NC_039361.1:29380050-29729734 GCF_003573695.1 Papaver somniferum | reverse complement strand
AAAAAAAAAAAAAACTACAAGAGAAAAAAAAAACTACATACCCAAGGAATAAATTGTACATAAGAAAAAAATCCAAATACAAATACAAAAAAAAAAAGCAAAAAACAACACAACTACAACAAAAAAAGGTTACATAGATAACCCAATGAATGTGTTAGTGGCATGGACATCATGAGTACATGTTTCCGATTGTCCACCAAAATTCTTCAACGAGACAGTGCTCCTCATATGAGGAATAATTTCAACCTTGCTTGTTTCCCACAGTTGTGTCCCCCAAATTTCCGTCCAAGTTCTGGTGAGTGCATTGTAACACAATAAACGCCATTCTGCCACAATAGGAGGTCCTTGTTTTTTCCAAAAGCTATCGGGTAATAGGCCGGCCACCCTTCATCCTCATCCTTTTCCAAGAAAATGCTTATCTTATGATTCCAATTCCATTCCCCGCCAGGTGCCCATGTATGAATATTTTTTTTTGGAAATGGGTGCCCAGAAATCTATCCGGGACGGTTTAATCTCCTCATCACAGCATGCCTCATGGATGTAGTAAAATAAAAGGCGAACTCCGAACATAACCATCCCAACTGATGGGAATTCACTCCTAGGAATATGTTGCGGGGGTCGCAAATGTTGATGAAATGTCTCAGTGTCCAAATTGAAAGAAACTATGCCACTATCCCACTGACAACAATCCTTCCAAAAAATACAACCATGTGCGTACACACCTGAACTCCGAAAAATATAAGGAATCTCCCATGCTATGTTCCTCCATCCTTTCTTGTCTCCTAGAGTGTGTATTTGAACTTTATCATCCATGTGAATTCGAACTACCTTGTACTCATCGGTACGTTGACAGTATCTGAAACCCACAATTACAGGATACCAAGAAAGTACTTGATCTCGTGCAATAATTGGGATGCATAGTTGTGGCAGATGTAGGTGCTCACCAGTTTCTGGATTCATAACATATACAGGATCTTGTATGCCGTGGCGTGAAACATAAAAACAAACCAGACCATTGCAAGATCCAACTATTGGGTGCAACTAAGTCAAATCTTCATGGGTTCCATCATTCGGGGCGTCGTGGTTGTTGGTTGTTACGATCAGGCTGAAATCTTCCTCTCTATAAAAGAGTTGAGTAACTTCTTTCCCTATTCTTGGTGTGACACCAAAAAGGAGTCCAATTCTTTTGTCCCCGAGGATAGTATTCCACTCTTTGAAAACACATTTGCTTGCTAAAATGCTTTCTGCAGTTTGGAGGTGTTGTAGTATCTCGGTAGTTAATTACGACAACATATCCATCACTATTATACTGATGAAAGATTATCAAAAAAATTTTTTAAGCATTTAAGATTTTCTTAATATTGTAGAATACTACAAGCAGATACGAGTAATGCTTATATAGACATCCAATACACCTGTTGGCGAATGGTTGCGTCCTTGATGAGAAGGCATTATTTGAAAGGTCGCGTCTTTAATGAGCAGACAAGTAACGTATATTTTCATGTTTTATCTTTGAAAGGTCGCGTCCTTAATGAGCAGGCAAGTAAAGCATATTTGCTCGTTTTATCTTATAAGCGGTTATAGCTTAAACCTATAACTGAATTTTTATTTAAAAGGAAACAAAATCTAAAGGATAACCATTACGTCATGAAGTAGGTATGAAAAGACACAAATTCACTAATGCTGACCTCCTGGAATTAGAATACCCGTCACGACAACATCTTAATATTTACAACGACATTGGTTGATAATATAAAACAGGAACTATCCATAAAATACAAAACGTGAATTTATCACTACAAATAAGGGCTAATGGTACCATAATTTATGTATCTCTCTTTTTGCCCATTTATGTTCTGGTTTTGTGTTTTGGTGTCAAACACCAGTTTCAAATCAATAATTCGTATACAAAAGAATCCCGATTAGTCACAAAATCTTTTTCATTCGTGTGCATTTTCAAAAATATCATCATTGATTTGTCTATCAATCACTTATACCATTTGCATCTCAAATTCTCACTTCTTTTTACATTTTTCTTTTCCCATCTCGGATTTTATTATAATTGTTGAAGAATAAACCAAGATACTATGAAGAATAAACCAATATGGTTGAGTCAACTGGTACAGTTGACATAAAGAATAAACCAATATGGTTGATTCAACTGGTACATTTGACATGAAGTGAATGGATCAACAACTCTTGTTGACATGGTACGGTTTATAGAAGTTTATTTGGGTTGCAAGTATTACTGGTTTTAAGAGTTTATTTACGTGAGAATTGTCTAGAAGTTTCTTTGTTAGAGTTTGATTATGTTTGGAAAGTTATTTTTCTTGAGAGTCAAGTTTGTTACTCATATAAATAGGTTGTTGATCCATGAGTCGAAATACATCAATCCATGAGTCGAAATACATCACTCAAGAGAAGTTTGTTTGAGTTTTAGTTCTGTGTTCCTTTCATCAAGTCTTTGATATCAGATTTTCTACAATAATGAACACATAAAAGTCTCCCTATAGATTCGCAAAATTTATAACCATAAATACAACTGGAATACAGAAATGCCTCCCTATATACCAAATTGACCACCATAAAAGAAAATCCCCCTCTAAATTAGTCGGGAATATGTTTAAAAGCATTAACTCCATTAAATAAAATACCAACCATTATTACCCAAAATAAGACCAACTCTGATTCTTCAGATTTCAAAAAAAGCTTTTAGTCCAAACAGGATACGAAAAAAAAATCAAAGATGAGAAATAGTACTTTTAAAAATATATAGTATATATATATTGAACACCAAACTACATTACTCTAATCAAAACAAAAAAAAAACACTACACTCGGAATATGTTTGTGGCATGGTCATCGTCAGTACATGTTTCTGATTGTCCTCCAAAATTCCTCAACGAGACGGCACTCCTCATGTGAGGAATAACTCTAACCTTTGCCCACCTTATCTCCGCAATTTCTGTCAAAGTTCTGGTGAGTTCATTATAACGCGCTAAACAGCGGTTGTTTTGCAATAGGACGTCGTTGTTCTTTCCCAAGGCTATAAGCTTATAAGGCGGTCACCATAGATTCGAAGGCTCTTCTAAGATAATGCTCCTCTTAAGTTCCCAATTCCATTCTACACCAGGTGACCGTGCATGAATATCACTATCCGAAATGGGTGCCCAAAAATCAATCCGGAGATCATAAATATCGTGAATGTTGTAAAATAAAAGGCGAACTCCAGACAAGACCATTCCAAGTTTTGGAGTACTGAAACCACCATTATCATAAATATGATGTTGGGGTGGCGAATGTGAATGGAATGTCTCATTGTCCAAATTGAAAGATACTATATGAATATTGTCATAAAAATAATGATTTATCCAAAAAATACAACCATGTGTGTACACACCTGAATCCCAAAAGTAAAAGGAAAATATCCGATGTTCCTCCATCCCCTGTTGTCGCCTAGAGTGTGTGCGTCCACTTTACTGTCCAATTGAATTCGAACTACTTTGTATTCACCGGTATGTTGACAATAGCCGAACCCCCCTACGACGAATCGTGGATCCCAACTAATTTGTGGCGTTGGTGTTGGATCGCATATTTGTGGCAGATGGAGGTGCTCACCCGTTGTTGGATTCATAATATAGATAGGATCTTGCATGTCGTGGTGTGAAACATAAAAACATACCAGACCATTACAAGATCCAACGATTGGGTGTGACATGTTTTCATCATAGGATCAGATAATATTCCAGGTACCATTTTTTCCAAATAACATCTGATAGAAATCTCCCATCATCGTGTAGTAATCTTCCTCCTCAATTTTTTCTCTGTAGAAGAGTTGCGTAACTTTTTCTTCTGTCACTTTTTGAGTGAAACCGAAAAGGAGTCCAATTTTTTTGTCTGCAAGGACAGAATTCCACTCTTTGCATACACATTTGCTTGTCAAAATACCTTCTGTACTTGGGAGGAGGTGTAGTATCTCGGGAGTTAAATCCGGAAATATTTCCATTACTATTACTGGTGAAATATTTTTTTTTAATGTAGAAGTATTTAGGATTTCGTTTTTGTTGAATGCTTATATAGACATCCAATGGATGCAATATGTGTCCCCACACAACACACCTGTTGGAATTTTCACGTCTTTTGTTGTTTCAAAATCTATTCGGTTAATGTGAAGCGTAATACGAAGGGGTGCGAACCGTTACACCGTTTGGCCAATGGTCACATCCTTAATCAGCATGCCTTATTTAAAAATCCATGATCCAAACAAGAAACAGATATTTTCACGTGTTTGTGTGAGATTTATTCCAGTTTATCAACATTTTATTTATGTGTCCATTGCAAATTTAAAAATTAGGGTTATGACCATAGTATATTAATCTTTTGAAGACAAGAAATTAAGGTTATGACCATAGTATATTAATCTTTTGAAGAAAAAAAATAATCCCAATATATATTGCTATTTCCAATCATATATAGTTGTAACTTATGGTGTTGACCAATATACGAAAGCCAAAAGAGAATTTGGGAATGGTTATAGCGCTTGGCTGGACGTAATTGTTGTGCATGTCTTTGAGTAGGTGTGAATTACCGAGGGAATTACAGCAAAAATAGAAATTTGTTCAGAGAAGATTAGGCATGGCGAATCATGGAGAGAGATACTTCAGATACCTATAGATTTGGCAAGAGTTTAGCGAAGGCATGCAGATTAACGAAGAGTACATGATTATGATCTACTGTAAGATTAAGCATATATGTACTCAATCAACATGGTTGTGTTTACGCAATTTTTTCGTGCTATTTTTCCGTATTTAGATAAATCATACTATATACTAAAATCAATGTGGTGTTGTACGCGTATATGAGAATATATTTATCAATATGGAAACTGTTATATTTTGTTTATTTGAGAGTGATATGTGGAATACAACTAAATTAGGTAATCGGAGATAATGCTCCTAACCTAAAAAAATAGGGTTTTTCTAATACATATATATACATATATATATACTATTAATTAAAGAGGTCATACAAACCACACTAGCATAAAAGATAGATTGATATATTAGACGAAGAAAATGACTTCCAATAAGAACAATACCGAGAGCATTAAAACAATTCCAAGGATAGTAATGGTTGTCCCTAGAAAGCTAAGGATCACCATAACTTTTGATGGCGTGTGTAAGGTTCCTGGCATGCCCCTGTTAGCTGAAGTTCAAGCTCATGTTTACAATCTTACTCTTCCTGCTTCTGCTTCTGTTGAAATGGATAGTGTCCATGCTCCCATTCCTTCGAATGAGCCTGTTGGTGAAACTGTGTCTGGCACACCAGAAATACCCAGGGAGACACCTCTAGAATAAAAGGTACTTGAAGTTCCAGCATAGCCTGCTATAGCTGCAACACGAGTACCAGATGCGATGGTTTTAGTTGAGCAGATTATCAAAGAAACTTTCGAATAATGTGGTTTTTGTTTTTAAATATTGAGGATGTTGGTATTATTTTGCTTCGTTTAGTTTTAGAATGAATAATATAAAAATATTGGTTCTTTAATATATGATCATGTTCAAATTCTTTGCTTGATATTTGTTTGTTAACCAATCAATTGTCATTATCTTAACTCGTCGAGTCAACTCAGTTTTTCATAATATACCTTATATAAACAAATCCCTTATGACAGTTATCAGATTTTTAATTTTAATTTAGGCACAACCAAAATGGAAGACATATAGCATTAATTTATGGAAAGACTGGACCACAAGGGATCTTGCCACCAATGCCAAATTTGGGTCAAGCGAACCCAATGTGACAGACATTTTAGAAACAAAAAATAATCTTCTCTATATTATTTGGCAAAACAGAAGAAGAGGAGTACCAAAGACATCTATCTTTTCTTTTGCATGTACCCAACAAGGCCGCACAAGATACTCATTATGTCTACCTAGATCTTCTTCTTTTGCATGCGCACAAAAAATCAGAAGAAGAGGAGTACTGAAGAGATCTATCTTTTATTTTGCATGTACCCAACCGCACAAGATACTCATTATGGCTACCTACATCTTCTTCTTTTGCATGCGCACAAAAAATAAGGGAATCATTGTGATGATTGACAAAAATGAGAAACTGAGTAATGATGATTGACAAAAGAAGTAGCATTGTGATTGACAGAACACTGCTTTTGAAGGAGAATAAACTCCAGAAGGTCACATAATATAGGATCTTGTTATAATACTTCTCTTTCAGTCACACATAAAAAGAAGTCCCAAAGTACAACTACCATATGAATGTACCCCTCAAAGCCAAAAATCAATCATAGGAATGTTCCATATATATACTCCTAGTATTTAGTGATGGGGCTGGTATTTAGGAAAGGATCCCACTAGAATATTCTACACAGATTGTTAAAGTAGAAAAGATCAAAGATCAAAAAATACCACTGCAAACTGGAGTACTTAAGTTATTGTTGGAATACTAGCTAATTCCTTTGTTACTAGTGACTTGGATAGAGTATTATCTATTCCTTACTACTGAGTCAACTGCATTACACTATTTTATTCACAATTCACATATTCTTAGAAGTAAAATAATAAATTATTAATATAGTACTAACTAGTGCCTTGGAAGATCATAAATGCTTTTTTGGTGCAATTTTTTTTTGATTAGAATCCCAATTCATAATCTTAGAAGCAATTCTAGGTAGCTCTTACAATTAAATTTGTATTAAAAGAACCGAGATCAATATTTATTTTTTAAAATACTGGTCAGTAATATAGGATTTTATCATGTTTGTGCCTTTAATCTGGACGAAACATGAAATATCAGCGATACATATATATGAATATCCGATAATATCGCATTATTGGTCGTATCGGACCGATCTGCTGATAATATTGGCAAGGATGTTTGGGGATGTTAGGTTATCAGGTGAAACTAGTTTATTTGATTGGTCGGAATTATGAATTCACGAACGACTATGATTGGCTTCATCGACAAGACTCGATATCCAAGTTTTTTACCAATGTCACTCTTGGACATGGCTTATTCAGCTAAACCAAATTTTATTTCGATGTCACGATCTTAGAGAGTATAGTTCATCCAAATCTAAGTTTCCGAGAGTATTTACACCAAGATAAATTGATTGATGGTAATTTTCCATTTTTTACCGATGTCACTCATTGACGAGCTTGTAAACCAATTTATATTTCGATGTCACGATCTTAGCAAGTATTTATCATCCAAATCTAAGTTTACGGGGAATACCTCCACCAAGATAAATTGATTGATGGTAATTTTCAATTTTTACCGATGTCACTCGTCAGGAATATGCTTCTAAACCAATTTTTAATTTTATGACAGTTATCAACGATAACTGGACGAAACATGATATATCAGCGACACATATGAATATCCGATGATATCGCATTATTGGTCGTATCGGACCGATCGGCCGATAATATTGGCAAGGATGTTTGGGGATGTTAGGTTATCAGGTGAAACTAGTTTATTTGATTGGTTAGCATTATGAATTCACGAACGACTATGATTGGCTTCGTCGACAAGACTCGATGTCACTCTTGGAGGATCTTCTAAACCAATTATTATTTATTTCGATGTCACAATCTTAGCAAGAATTTTTCGTCCAAATCTAAGTTTCCGGGGAGTATTTCCACCGAGACAAATTGCTTAATGGTAATTTTCCATTTTTACCGATGTCACTCTTACACGAGCTTGTAAGCCAATTTATATTTCGATGTCACGATCTTAGCAAGTATTATCGTCCAAATCTAAGTTTATGCGGAGTATCTCCATCAAGATAAATTGATTGATGGTAATTTTCCATTTTTACCGATGTCACTCTTGGACGAGCTTCTAAACCAATTTTTATTTATTTCCATGTCATGATCTTAGCAAGAATTTTTCGTCCAAATCTAAGTTTCCGGGAGTATTTCCACCGAGACAAATTGCTTAATGGTAATTTTCCATTTTTACCGATGTCACTCTTAGACGAGCTTGTAAACCAATTTATATTTCGATGTCATGATTCTTAGCAAGTATTTATCGTCCAAATCTAAATTTACGGGGAGCATCTCCACCCAGATAAATTCCTTGATTTTAATTTTCCATCCAATATTTTTTTTATATTACTTTTTATTTATTTTCCAAAGCCGCATACTTGTTCACTAGCCAAGTTTGCACGTGGCTAAGCTAGAGGTAAAGTGAAAACGTGTGTCACGGTATAAAACACGAGCAAGGAAGGGAGACTGGACATAACCGCTTTTTCGTTTCCAAGTCTCTCTCTAAACTAGGGTTTCAGTATCAAAAACTAAAAGTTTTAGTATCAAACCAGACAAAATGACTGCTCTTCTAGTAACTTCCTTCTGATTTCTTCTTCTTGATGGAGACAAAGAGATTGTTCGTTATTTTGGTTGCGAGGTTGTTCCTTGTTTTGGAGATGTTGATGATTATGATGATGTTGACGATGAAGAAGAGGAGGACGATGAAGAGGAGGAAGACGATGAAGAGGATGATGAGTATGATTTTGAGGATGATGATGAGGAGGAGGAGGAGGATGATCCAGAACACTTATTTTGGTTTGGTCCAGCGCTTGAGGATGAAGATGAAGACGATGATGTTGATGATGACGATGATGATTGGCCATACAAAGATGTGGTTACGATTGTCGACAGCAGCAATGAAGAAGAATGGGATTATAACTGATCTAGTCCTCTGTTTTCATGGTTCTGCTATGCAAGAATGGTATTCAATCATATCTTGATCCATCATCTTTTGTTTAGTTAAATATCTTTTTAGTTTTTGTGTTATTAGTGTAATCTTTTTTTTTTTGATGTTTAATTAATCTGTTTGTAAAGCTGCTTGGAAGTATAGTTTTTGTGAATGTTTAATATTTACGGATGCAATATTTTCTTTAGATTCCAAGTGCATATGTTGTTTAATTTATGTCCATTGTTCATCTGTTGGAGTATCAATCTTTTGACAAAACAGAATGAACGAGTAATGTGTTTAAGGGGGCTTGGTGTAGAGATTTGGATGTTAGGGTTAACCATGATTTTGTTGTGGGTTTGCTGTTAAAGTGATAGGATCATGAATATGATAGGGACGGTATATTGAGTCTTGTATCCGAGAAAATAACCAAATGTTTCATAAATTGCCGTGCCAAATCTGACAAACTTTACCAAAAAAAAAAATCAGAATTGAGAGCACAATTGAACAGTAAGCCTAGGACTGCTACATAATTGTGCTTACACATTAATAAAATTAGCATACTAAAAATAATGTAAAAAACTTGAATTTAGTCAATGCCGAGTGCTCAGCCATAAATTTGTTTGTCTTGGTGGCTTCCCATGTTCTTATTCATTGTAATCATTATCCAAATGTTCACCATAGCTTTTCTCAAATGCATTCCAAGAAGCAAAACCCTTAGGAGGAGGATCATTTTCAACATGGATAATTTTCTTATTATGAACTAATTCTCATTCTTCATCGACAAAATCTTCTAGTATATCACCAATGCTTTCCACAAAGTCATCCCATGAAGCAAAAACCTTTAGAAGAGGAGGATCATTATTAATAAGACCATTGGCAGGAACAACACATTTCTCATTAGAACTCATCCTCTCAATTCCTTCTTTCTTTTACTTACGAACGAGGTATCTAATTTCTTATTTCTAGGATCCAAATCTAGCTAAATATAGTGTTTTTTTTTCCTATACATATCTAGTATGCAAATCTAAATATAGTGGGTGGGTTATGTTTACCATGAATATAACAAATGAAAATCAAGGTGATATATGGAAAGTGGGATTTTGCGGATTTTACGAGACCAAGCAGAAAAATATTGCATTTAAGATTGTAGGATTAGACTACTGATTGTCAGTTCTAATTAGACGCCTATAATCTTGTCGTAACCCTAAAGATATCTCTAAATATCCTGACACATTAAGCATTCATGTCAATGAGATAGATAGTACACTTGTTAAAATTAAAATTTTACATTCCTTATTTAACAAAATACTCTTTCCTTATTGAATTTCAGACGCAACTTTTCCTACTACATTATTATTACAATAATAATTGATTTTTTGCAAAATTCATAGACACCAGCATTTGTTGATCATGCACGGTTTACCAGGGTTTACGCGTTTTTCATAGAGCCAGCACCTGTTGACAGGCATTATGTGACGCTGGTGTATTGCAATATCTTGAACTGCAGCATGGTTTGGCTCATGTCTCATGGTTTATTTTTATGTTGCTGTGAATTGTACCCTGATTTGAGAATCTTTTGGTGATTATGAACATCTCAATTGCATGCTTTATGAACATCTCAGATTGTAGATTCAGACTGTAGGTGATTTAAGTTTATGAACATCTTTTGGTGATTATGAACATCTCAGATTGTAGATTCAGACTAGGTGTGTATATGCCTCTCCATCAAGTGAATTATACTGGATAGAGAATAATTCTTATTTTGTTTCAACATACCACGGTTGAAATCACAAAGAAAAACTGAAAAAAGACAATTGCAATTTCATTAACCACATTTACAAACACCATCACCATTACAGATCAGACCACTAATTACTAATTAGTTCCATTTACAATCGAACCATAAGAAAAATAACTAGACACACTGCCAATTCCAGTTCGACTTACACCTGAACAACCAACTCCGATGCCGTCCGATAAGCAAAATTCCCATAACCTCCATAACAAGTACCAGCAAAATACCTACCACTACTACCGAGTTTGATCTTTGTCAACACCAAAACAACACCTTTACAAGATCAAACCTTGTGCCGAAATAAAAAAAACCCCCCAAAAAAATACCATGCATTAGAAGATGTATCATGTATTACAGAAGACTAGACCTCTCCTTCAGTTCCAACAGCACCAGCAACTACAAGCATTAGGAAAATCTTTGTGAATTTTCACGAAGATGATATGAAGACTTCAAGGAATGCAATCCTCCTAAGTCTTACTCAAAAGATTTTCCCAATGCTCTTCAGATGATCACCACTGATCATCGTCGGTGTTAAAGCCCTCTTCTTCATAGAAGAAGTCTACGCCGCTATCAGTGCTGGTAGAAGCTGCAGGACCATAACCTCCATCCTCATCATGTTCATCATCTTCACCATATTCTGATCCTTCATTTTTTCTTTTTGAACCTCTGTTGTAATAGGATTTCCATCTACATCCTTCATATGTCTGGCGAAACTTGGGCCAACCCGAGGAACCCGACGAACATAACTTGGGCGGACTTGGGGGATGGGTTTTTATTATCAGATTAAATTCGAACTTACTTGTTTAATTTCATGAATGGTGGATGGGTTTTTCTTAATTTAAAATCAATATCTCTAGGGTTTCAGGCAGGGCCAGCCCTGTAGTATAAGCAGAGCAAGCACCGCTTGAGGCCGCAAGCTAGAGGAGGCCACACACAAAAAAATTACTCACAATAAATTATTATTTTTTACTCTTAATAGAAAATATTAGACGAGGATTTTTTTCCCTAAGGCAAATGGGAATACCGAACACGTTCTGAAAATAAAATCAAAGGGAAAGTGAAAAAACACCGGCGAAAAAGTTTCTTAGGGTTCATAAATCTCAATCAGAGTTACTACCTGGTAAGAGAGATTACTTTGTTTTCTTGTTTCAACTTGAAATATTGAATAGATTGATATTAATTTTATAATTTTTATTGAAATCTGTTTGGAAATTGATCTTGATTTGTTTTGTTTTGATTGATGTGTGTGATTTCTTTTAGTTTCTTCTGTTGATTAGTTTTGATTGATGTTAATTTGGTGACAGTTTGAATTTCGTATCGACGATTGATCCGATTGTTTCTCATCTTGAATTGATTATGTTGCACTTTTATCAATTCAATTGTGTATGACTATTATGCATTATGTGGTCATAGTATGATCAGAGTAATTTGCAAGAAAAAGAACCAAGATCCACAGCCTTCACTCACAGAAACCCTAATTTTGTTTGTTCAAATCATCCTCTTTTTGGACCACGTCCCACAGTAGCAGGCTAGCAGCAGCAACCTTTAAATGTGGGCAGTGGGCATTTACGGTGAGTCATGGAACACAATCATCATTAAGCAATTAAGGAGCTCTTTATTTACAGTAATGGAAACGTATATGATACCTTAGACCATATCATAATGGACTCGGGGAGTATAAATAATGACTCTTGATTCATAGAAGACCGTCATTATAAAGTGAGAAGACACTTTTTAACGTCGACCAGATAGATATTAAGCACATAATCATTGAATAGTGAAGGTAATTACATAGTGAAGGTAACTACATAGTGACTACTGACAACCTTGCATTGTGTTTCTCTTCTAGACCTTAGCTAATTCAGCATATAACTTTCCTTCCGCAATCCTTAGCTGGTTCAAGCATATGAATTTATAGTTCGCTCATCTCCTTTTGGTGCTAGATAGAGGATAATTTGATGAAAACTATTGTTCAACATTCCCAAGGAATTCATTAAATATTTAAGAATCTGACATGTTAAATGTCCAATTCCTTATTGAAATTGTTGCAGACTAATTGTGGTGGTGAAATTTGGATTGAGGTTGATAATCTAGTTGGTGTGCTGATTCTAAACCTAGGCTAGGAGTTTGACGTATTAGTCTGCTGGTACAACTGCAGGAATTAAGAACATAGCCTCATTAGTCAAGAGTTGATTGCAGATCTTTATCTGTTGGTTTTTAGTTTCGTGCTTGATGTTTTCCTTGGCTTTTTCCTTTTTGTTCAAATATGTTGTTCATTTATCTCATTCACAACCATTTCTTCTGCTTTCTGGTATAGTGTTTTGGGAGAGGCTCTCTATTATCTTTTCTGATAAGTTTGAGATGTTTGATGTTTTTTTTTGCTTTTATTCCATTACAATTACCCTGCCCATCCTCCTTGAAAATCTTGGATGTCTCTTTTTCTATAAGTGAGATCATTAATTTGGGTTATCTTTTCATATATGTATGGCTGGGGTAATAAATCAGTGAATCCAAGTGTCGTAGTTTTCTAGTAAAAAAATTTGCAAACTCAATACCATCTGCACTCCACTTGTATCCTATTAGAGAACCTACTCATTCCCTACCTCCACATACAACAAATGGCATCGTTTGACTCCGCAGAAGATTTGGCAATCACCAAAGCATGGGCAGCCGAAAGCCGAGTTGTAGATCGCTCCTCGGTCGAGACCTTTTGGGCGAAGATACATAACAAATTTAGCCAAGATTATGGGAACCCGAAAAGAAGAAGTGTTCAACAAATCGAGGATAGGCACAACATCATCCTAGATGCGGTAGCTGGGTTTTTAAAAATCAAACACCGGATATCGCACGCAAGCCACCGTAGCTTGTCCCCTCTACAACTTGTATGTAACTTTATGGTTTATTCGGCGCAATACTTTTTTCAACTTATATGTACCCAAATAAGTTTGTTTGTTGTTTTTGTAGCACGAAGCCGTGAAAGCGCGCTACTTAGAGGAAAAGGGGTAAGCATTCACATTTGATGAAATCGTTTACTTCATAGTATTCATATCTTCGGAGTACCACCAGCTACGGAGTACCACCAGAACTCAATGGTGGGTGAATCGGACTTCATACTCTTATTTGGCGTTGCAATCGTTTACTTCATTGCATTGCAGTTTGTGTAATCATCCTGTGGAATCCAGTAATCACCTATTCCTTGAATGTGGTTATGCTAGATCTATTTGGTTGGTTTTAAATATCAATATTACCTTTGGTGCAGGAATTACTAGACATGAGATTAATAAATTGCTAATGGTTTCAGTTTGGACAATTTTTTGTTTTTAAGCATCAGTTTGGACTATTTGATGTTCAAAGATTTTTCAGAACATAACTCCAAATAGGAAAATGTCAATAGATGGCATTAATAAACTTGTGTCTCCTGGAACTAATCTTGTTTCTTCTACATTTTGATGCTTCTTTAAGTCAGATTCATTACAAGGTGGAATAGGGCTAATAGTGAGGAATTGTGCCGGTAGATGCTTTCGGGTGCAAGGACAATGCTTCAATGGAGGAATGAAGATAGGAGTTGAAGCTGAGAAGCTGGAATGTAAGGCTATGCTGGAAGCTGTTACTCTGGCACCCTCTAAGAACTTTAATTATGTTATTTATGAATCAGATTGTGAGACTTTAATGAAATCCATCAATGATCAAACCTATTATCTAAATTGGATGAATCAAGCTTTGGTTAATATTAATTCTAATTGGACAGAACACACAATTATTAGAGTAATGTGTTTTAGTTCACTTAATTCTAATTGGGGACATAGCTTCTTCCAATTCTTATGATTTTATTTTTCAACTGTACCCACACGTACTCCACTTTTTACAAAGTTAGTTTTTTACTTTAGTACCATTATAACAATTGCACCAACACGTACTCCGCTTTTTAGTCGCATCGTACTCCGGTCTTTTAGAGCCGTCAAAGCATAAAACTATGCAGCAGGATAACAAGATTTGACTGAAAAAATTCTTAACATAGAACATGCAGCATGCAAAATGAAAAATGAAGGATCTTTACCTTCCTATTTTACCAAATTATTTACGATATACACTTAAATATTTTGCCAAATTATTTATTAGTAAAAATATTGCCAAATTTCCATTTACCCTCTGTGTTCATCTCTCTCGTCTTAAATCATTTCATGTTTCTACTCTTAAATCTTCTAACCTCCCCCTAGAAAACTAAACAAGTGGTTTACTTTGATCATCTGATTCATCTCTTGGATAAACCATATATTCCCCTGTCAGTTTTGCTTTGCGGAATAATCAGATCGACCGTGTAAGTAATTCTTTTCAGTACTGCTTTGTTAACTGAGATTATAACTCTAATGGTCATAGTAGGGTAAATATTGTCTTCACATGCAACTGTATGTTGGTAGCTAACCTATGATTATTTGTATGATTCATATATGATAATTGAACTCACATTGTGATTTGTGATTACTCTTTGTGTACGTATTACTCTTTGCAATGATATTTTGTAGTTTCATTCGGACCACAATAACATTTTCACAAGATGTTCACAAGTTTTTTCTCCGTCCAGGTATCTGAGAATTCATAATGGATCCTTGAGTAATGGATAAATCTTGGATGTATACCGATAGAACCAAACCGCGTTATCAAGACGAAGTCTATGCATTTATAAAGTTTGCTACGCATACATACCAACAGGATATTGCGAATGGGAAACGGAAACCAAACCACAAGGGCAAAGTTAAGTTTCTATGTCCATGTGTGAAATGTCTCAACCTCTACGCGCACAAGGAAAGTAAAGTTAAGTATCATTTATTTTCTTCTGGATTCATTCAAAATTGTGCGATATGGACTAAGCACGGAGAAGGAGATGAGTCATCAAGCTGGACACTTCTGGATGGTAATGGCAGTGACGGTCCGCACTCTGATGAACCAACACATGCTGCAGAGACTAGAGAAATGGTTAGTGCTTTATTAGGATACAACTTTTCAAAGGATTCTGAGAAGATACAACGGATACTCGAAGATGTTGGGAAACCCCTATACGAAGGATGTGCCGATTTTACAAAGATATCTGCAATGTGTGAACTGTTTAACCTGAAGAGAAAGCACGGAGCTTCCGACAAGTTATTTAATGAACTTCTACCGCTGTTAAAATCCATGCTCCCTCCAGGAAATGAGATGATGAAAAGTACATATGAAGCTAAGAAGGTGATGAGAGATTTGGGTTCAGGTTACGAAAAGATACATGTATGCATCAATGACTGCATTCTCTATAGGAAGGATTACGAGGATCACATCAAGTGTCCCACCTGTGGGGAATCAAGATGGAAAGTTGACGACACCACCCACGAGGTTTATGAAAAAATTCCGGAAAAAGTCTTGTGGTATTTCCCAATTATCCCAAGACTGAAACGGCTGTTTCAATCAAAGAAAATTGTCGAATATTTATTGTGGCACGACACCAGAAAGAAAGAAGATGGTGTTTTACGACATCCGACGGACTCACCAGCATGGAAAAATATAGATGAAAGATATCCCGTAATTCGTGATGATCCTCGAAATCTGTGGCTAGGCATTTCGGCTGACGGGGTTGACGTAAACAAAGGCATGCAAAAACAACACAGTGTGTGGCCAATTCTGACAGTGATTTACAACCTTCCGCCAGAGTTGTGTATGAAGAGAAAGTTCACCATGCCGTCATTAATTATCGATGGGGGGCCTTGTAAGGACATTGATGTTATGTTACAACCGTTTGTCGAGGATCTCAAGGAATTGTTTGAGGAAGTCCAATGTTTTGATGCGCTGAAACAGGAGATGTTTACTCTACGTGCGGTTGTTTTATGGACAATAAATGATTACCCTGCTCTCGGTACACTGTGTGGTTTCCACTACCAGGGAAGAGACGCCTGTAAAGTGTGTGGGAGAAATACTTACTATGTCAGGCTAAAACATTGTAGAAAAGAGGTTTATACCGGGCATAGAAGATACCTACCATACGATCATCCATTCAGACGTCAGAAGGGGTTCAACGGAAAAGAAGAAACTGAAAAGGCTCCGGAACTTATGACCCCGTCACAAATATACAATGAGGTAAATATTATAAAGAATAAATGGGGAAAGGGACGTAAGAACATTGTGGTGGAATTCGTGTAGGATAACCCTTGAAGAGGTGGAAAGATGAAGAGAATCGAAAAGACCATCGACCCAAAAAAGGGGAAGGGGAATGAGAAGGAGACCGAAAGGCGCTACTGGAAAAAGTTCAATATATGGTTCCGACTCCTCCCCTACTGGCGGCATCATGTGGTCCACCATTGCATAGATTTCATGCACGTCGAAAAGAATGTATGCGAGAGTATCGTTGGAACATTGTTGAACAATGAATTTAAGTCTAAAGACCACCTTGCTGCTCGAATGGACCTGAATGAGATGGGTTTTAGAGACGAGTTGAAACCTCGGGAAAATGGCAAAGGGGGATATATACTAAAGGCAGCATGTCACTCATTAAGCCCGGAGGAAAAGGACAAGTTCTGTGCAACATTATCCGAGATAAAGGTTCCACAAGGGTATTGTTCAAACTTTTCAACACTAGTGAATCGAAAAGATCGAAAGCTTATCGGACTAAAATCGCATGATTATCACATACTAATGCAACATTTTTTTCCCATTGCGATTAAATCAATTATGCCGCAGCCAACAAGATATGCTATTATCAGGTTTTGTTTCTTTTTCAGGGAAATATCTAGCAAAGAAATTAAGGTGGCAGAGCTAGAAAAATTGCATTCGGATCTCGTTGTGACATTGTGCTTGCTCGAGAAATACTTTCCTCCATCCTTTTTCGACATCATGGTTCATTTAACTGTGCATCTTACCAGGGAAGTGCAAATTTGTGGTCATGTATTCTTTCGATGGATGAATCCCTTTGAAAGGTGCATGAAGGTCATAAAAGGGCATGTGCGAAACAGAAACTGACCTGGAGGAAGCATTGCTGAAGGGAACCTTGCGGAAGAGAAAATTTAGGTTATCAGTGAGCACCAACAAAGCATGAATGATACAGTCAGAAATCCACCAGACAAACTCAACACATCTGACACTGGCAAATATTCTTATTCTTTAAGGGGAAAACCAATGTCAAATCCTAAGTTTCCTCGTGTTGATAAGGATCTGCTTGATAAAGCGCATTTCTATGTATTGCGGAATTCGCCTGAAGTTGCTCCTTACGTTGAGTAAGTATAACTAGATCTAACCAGATAACCTCATTTTTTATTTAGTTTTTGATTTTGTGTCCGAATTTCTGTAAAGATAATAACATTAATCATTGCACTGTCCAGCCGACACCAGAATTTTTTGAAGGATAAATATCTTGGTTTGAGTGATAGACAGCTAGATCAAAAACATCGTGAAGAGTTCGCCAAATGGTTACAAAAAGTGGTAAGAGTTTGCAGAAAATGTCACTCTTGCTATGTAACTTTTGCGTTGAGACGGAGGCTAATCCTTATAATGTATTTCAGGTTGACAGTGAGTGGGCAGACTCTAGGGAAAACTTCAATCAGGACTTAAGGTGGCTATCAATCCTACCGAATGCACAAGTAGAGACATACGAAGCATACCACATCAATGGATACCTGTTTCGCACAAAATCTCATGATGGTTCCGTTAACCAGAATAGCGGGGTTTACGTAGAGGCAACTGACACGCACATTAGACAAGCGGGGATTACCCTTAATCTGGCGGATTATTATGGTGTTTTACAAGAGATATGGGTGCTGACATATCATTCACTGAAAGTGCCACTTTTCAGGTGTAAATGGGTTACCAAAGCAGGGGTCTCAAAAGACAAACTTGGCTACATTTTGGTTGAGCTTGATAAGTTGGGACTCCAGGATGATCCTTTCGTTATAGCCTCCCAAGCTAAGCAGGTATTTTATGTGCCAGACCAGGAAAATAAAAGAAAGTCTATTTTGTTAGGTGCACCTACCCAAATCTGGAAATATGCTGGTGATGAAGTCGACGAGGAATTCAGTACGGCAGTTATTTGTCGGAATGAGTATAAATTGCCAAAGGTAGATAAACTTGACCTGCAAAGGACATCCAGGGATGATTACTATCAGGACGACATTAAGGGTAGAACTGCAAGCAAACCACCAGCACCAGCACCAACAACAGTCCCTGCTTCTCAAACAACTGCATCTGAGCAATCATTTCCAAGGACTAAGCGACAAGCCAGGTGATAGAATGTAGTTGTTTGGATTTTTCTGTTAACTAGAGAATGAATGTATGGATTGTTGAAAAAAAAATTGATTCTTAAATCATGGTGGGGTTTTGTATGCAGATGGGTTTTAGCAATGTTGGATGAGTTTGGATTTGGCTATACTGATTATTGAATTAATATTCTGCCATGCTAGGATTAGTAGTAATAGTACTAGGCTTGCACATAGATTTTTTTTTGGAATTGGGCCTAAAATAGTCTTTAAATTAATCTTACTCCAACAGCATTTTATAAACTGGAGTAATACCCACCATCTTAAAAAACATTTTATATACCCTATTGATTCGTTAATTCAGTCATTCCTACCCATCTCTACTTAACAATCATTGGAATTTTAAAATCATTCACCAAGAACATTGCTTGTTTGTACATTTACAAAAACAAGAATACAATAACAAAAACAAGTCCAATACTACAAACATTCCTTTAACATTTATCAGCTCATTGAGCATTATATCAAGTTTTTTCAATTTCCGTATCAGCACCACAAGTTCACACAACTATCAAACCCTTAAAAGATCAAAGCTTTAAACTACCATTACATATTTTCAAAATACCTTCACCAAAAGGCCATAACCCAAACCCCTTTCATTACAAACCATTACTACAAACTTGAAACAACGACTACCCCTTTTAACTTTACAATCCAAACACAAGAAAATTCCTTGTATCTTACTACTTGCCCACAAAATCAAAATAAAAGGAAATCCAAAACCGTCTGCATCAACTTTCAAAATACAAAGAAACTTACCATCTTCCGCACCAACATCAGGAAGAGTAGAAGGAAGGAAAATTACCAGAAAAGTTGTTTTGCAAAAAACTTGTTGGTTGTTTTCAGGATTTATGCAATGCCTGAAAATCTAGCCTTTCCTGGTAACTCTGATGAGCTTACCACCGTTCATCCTCATCAGTATCCAGACCCTCTTCACCATGGTCCTCTCTATCAGATGGTGCAGGAGAAGTCCACTGGATGATGATTCATCATCACTATCCTCATCCCCTTCTTCCCTTTCTTCCTCACTTGACTCATCATCGAGATCAGCGATTCGACGGCTCACCTTCACTGCAACAGGTTCACCCTCATTCATGGTGCGAGCAAAAATCTTGGGATTGGCAAGTTCATATTCAAATCGCCTTCTCGCCTTCTTGCCTTCTCATCATGATAATAATTCATCCTTTGCTTGTCCTCCGCAGCATCCGAATCTAGGTCACTGGTATCCACTTCCTCCATTTCATACTCATACCCTTCTGAGGCCTCGAAATCGCTTTCTGTTGAACTGCCAAAATTTGGGGTCTTGGCCTGCTTCTCAGTCTTTTCCTCATCCTTCCGTTCTTGCCATTCTAATAAATTGGGTAGCCATGCATTGTAGAGAGCCTCAAATCTCCTTTTCTTCCGCTCCTGAACAGCCTCTTCTGCCTCTCTCTGACGACTTTGCTCTTGAATCCGATGATCAATTTCAGACTATGCATCTTCTCTTAACTGCTGCAATTCCTCTATACTCAAAGAAGGGAGAATTCACTTGGCTTGTGCAAATTCAGGTGTTACTGGTGGTGCATTTGGAAGATCTTTGATGGAATTGGTTGAATTCTGGGCAGGATTAGCCATATTCTCAATTTAGTTTGCTAAACCTAAACCTTTCCTCTTCTGTTAAAGATCTCTCTGAAAATGGTAATCTCTCTGCTAATTAACCCCTCAAATACCCCATTGTGCCAATTCAATTCCCTTTATGGCGCTTAGTTAGCCGTCATGTCACTTTGTTAACTACGCCCATTCGAAGCCATTCGTGTTCCCTTCACTCCAGTAACCATCATTACCCTATCAAGACCTATTTTCAACACCTAATTCTCATTAAGACTTTTACCCTCTTTGGAACTGCCATTAAGGGAGTATCTGATGGGTCACCAAACTTTGATGTTTATCTTTGGGGTCTAATTAACTCTTTATGTTTTATGCATACTATGAGATGGCAGCACCAGTTGGGAGGCTTCATCGCAACCTGCTAAAAATGCTCTTCCTGTTAGAACAGTCCTTCATATAATAGCGTGTCCAAAAAAGGAAAAATTTGGCCATATTACGTTTCCAAAGTAATATTAACATTAATTAAAGAAAATACTAATTAACCACTAAACTCAAAATGGATATTAAGAGAAGTAATAAGGGAGAAGGGAGAATTTCTTATTCACTTAAGAAATTGGGATACAAAATACAATAGCCTAATGGAGATATTTATACAAGTCTTAAGGTGTTAGATTGTATACACCACCTAGTATTACATGTGACACTACATGTAGGATGTTATGTAGCAATAACACCTCTAGCTTGCAAACCATGCAATTCAACACCCACTAGTTGTAGGTGTTAATCTCATCCAACAAAGTAGCTTACTATTGCTTAAGTAGATTATACAAGTTGCTTATACAAGGTGCTTGGTGTAACTAATGGTGCTAAGTGGATAGCCACCATATCCCATGCATATTATAATAGGCCACACTTTAATTTGGCGTGTTTATTAAAATGTTGAGTAGCTGAACCAGTTTAGTTTTTTCAAAACACCCTATAGACACGTCTAAAGATGGGCAACTTGGTGGATTGATACGTTACCTAACTTTTTTGAGGTCATGCGTTCGAATATTGCGTTCGAAAGCTTTTTATTAATTTTTTCAGAAGGATGGGCTTGTTCAGAAGGATGACATCGTCTTCTTCTAGAAGTTTTAAGGTAATTGGGCTTCCACTTGCCACTTCAAGCCCGTCTCTGAGGAAAATAGTTGAGGGCAGCTGCGGTTCGGTACTGGGTTTCGACTTCGGGTCACGGGTAGCCCGCTTAGAGAGTACGCTTGCCAAATAGCTGCCAAGTGTTTGTTGCCGCCTCTTAACGGCCAATAAGTTGGGGTGGCGTTTAATAGGTCTTTGCATGCACTTAGTAGGCATGTGCCTCCACGATATCTCAACTAATTGATCTCGAGGATTGAAAAAGGATGGGTGAGATGTGTTAACTGTTGGTCTTCTCGTCCATAAGGACTGTTTGGAAGAAATCAATTTTAATTTCCAATTCTGTAACTTTGTAACTTCCACATTCCATCTCCGCAAAGTCCCTTCAGTGTTCCAATTGTTGAAGCTATGTCTAAGCGAGGTTATAATGCATATCTAAATCTGAATGATCGCCAAGCCATGTCTACAAATCAGGAATCCATGGGTAGACCAGAGGAAAAGAAGGCTAAGATGAATATGCAAGAAAACCAGGTATTGATTTTTGATAATCATGGAAGAATTGTTGGGTTCAAGGTGTTAAAAGTGAATTTCATAGTTGTAATTGGCTTTATTAGTAACTGTGATGGTGTTATTGATTGGGATTCCCCCATTTCTCCAATTTGACAGGTAGTAGAGATAAGCAGTAGCAGCAGTGAGGAACCAAAGCCAAACATGCAAGTTGGTACTGGAGGTGTTGAAGAAGTCAAAGAGGATATGGTTGTTATGCATGATAGTGCCAGTGTTTATGCGTTGGATCCTCAACTTCCTCAACTCCAAGGGGCTAATGAAGGGTGGGTGGTGTATGCCGTTCATCCTGACAAAGGCCGGTTTGTGATTAATGAAGGTGTGGTGCTTTTAGGGGAGCGGCAGGTGGTTTGTGGTGGTGCTAGACAGGAGTTCTATTCTGCACCAGTTCCAGTTGCATGCAAAGCTAAGATTCGGGAGAATGACACTCATGGTCTCCCCAATGATGTGGTAGTATTCCCCAATATCTTCATGCTGGCACCAGTGATGCGACAGTTTGCAGAGGATGCTTATGATATTGCAATCTTCGGACCAGGGGAGATAACTGATTCTAATGAGATTCCTGAGGATGTAGTAGTGCTTATGCCTCCTCCTAGGGGAAACTATTCTGTGCCAAGGAGGAGGGCTGCACCAGAAAGGAGTGGAGCTAACAAGAAGGTTGTTGGAAGTGGTGTGGGGACCTCTGGGGTTGCACCAGGAGCTTGACCAGTATTCAACCATCCCCTTCCAGATGGGTAAAGTAAGTATTCCTGTAAATGTTTTTTGGCTGAATATTGCATATGTTTCACATGGATAAACAGTTAATGCTAGTGGTGCTGATTTTGGATTTGATAGTGTTGGTTTTAAAGACGATGATGTTCAATTGAATGTATATGTGGTTCCGGGTTATTGTATTATGCTTGGTTGAGTGGCCATTGTGTTTAATTTTGGTTTTGAGCTTGATATGGTGACTATAGTAAATAGCAGGGGGGAATTTGAAAGGAGGTTATGCCCAAAAGTGTTTTCTACAGAAAGTTATTTACTAAAAATGTATAGTTTTTTTAAAATTCCGAAAAAGGTATAATGTGTACACATTATAGGTGTGGATTCTTGATATTGTGTACATAATATCAAGCAATGCGTACATATTCAAACATTTTTGGTAATTTATAACATTTTCGGGAATAACTAAAGAAAACTAGACACCTTTGGAAATTTTCTCGTTATCATGAAGGTTTGAAATTGTTTTATGGGGTTAATAGTTTTATCTGGGCATTCATATGAACTACTCCAACTGGTAGCATAGGCAACTTTGAAGTTATAGAGATAGAATAACATATTAGTACAGGAATGCTTGGGAGATCAATGAAAAATCTTACCAGAAATGCAGTGTGGTAGCTGAGGGGAAATTTTGATAGCACACATGGTCCAGGAGTAGGATCTTTTAGAAACCAAATTGCAGACTCCCAAGTTATTTATAGCATTCCAATGCAACGGAAATTTTGATTATAGGTGTTTAGAAGATTTGCAGAAATAGTTTTGGAGAACCCAATAACTTGCAGAACATGCAAGTCAGAATCTATTCCAGAGAAAGCTAGGGAATTAGTCTTTAAGGGTTTTGGGTGTACTTTTTGGCCACACTTTCAACTTGGCGTGTTTATTTAAATGTTGAGTAGTTCAACCAATCTAGTATTTTAAAAACACTAATCAAAAACATCTAAAGATGGGCAGCTTGGTGGATTGGTACGTTATCTAAATCCTTCGAGGTCATGCGTTCGAATATGGGCGAAAGATTTTTATTAATTTTTTCAAAACGAACTTTTTATCCACACTATAAAACCGGCGTGTCTATAGAACGCACACTATGGACACACATATACTAGTGTGTCCAAAGAAGAACTTTTTGGCCACACTTTCAACTTGGCGTGTTTATTTAAATGTTGAGTAGTTCAACCAATCTAGTATTTTCAAAACACTAATCATAAACATCTAAAGATGGCCAGCTTGGTGGATTGGTATGTTATCTAAATCTTCGAGCTCATGCGTTCGAATATGGGCGAAAGATTTTTATTAATTTTTTAAAAACGAACTTTTTAGCCACGTTATAAAACCGGTGTGTCTTTAGAACGCACACTATGGACACACATATACTAGCGTGTCCAAAGAAGAACTTTTTGGCCACACTTTCAACTTGGCGTGTCTATATATCCTACACTATGGACACGATATACTGGCGTGTCTATAAATCGTACACTATGGACACACATATACCGGCGTGTCCAAAGAAGAACTTTTTGGCCACACTTTGAATTTGGCGTGTCAATCAATCGTACACTATGGACACGCATATACTGGCGTGTCTAATGAACCAACTTTAAAACCACACCTTAAATGGCGTGACTAACCTTTTGGACACGCCACAACTCCCTAATGTGGCCATAAACTGGTCTATAAACACGCCCAATACCTAATGTGGTCATAGACTGGTCTATAAACACGCTCAATCAAAAATTTGAAGTTAACGTGACTAAACGGTTGAAATTTTGACACGCTAGTAGCCCTGGCGTGGCTGAAAGCACTTATATGAACACGCCCATTGAACATTGCGTGTCTATAGGGTAGAAGTATACCCTATAGACACGCCAAAACCAAAAAGGCGTGACAGGCAAAATTATATTTGGCGTGGATAAAGGCCATTTTTGTACTAGTGTATATTGATTAGATTCACATTTCGTGTCTTAGAAAGAGTTTTTGATCATTCTAATCCTCATATTTGCATTTCTTATTCAGAAATTGAATCGACAACTTTAGCTCAACTCTCCCTTAGGAACGAAACTGCTTGTCATTGTACTACTAGTTAGTGTAACAGAAGTAAGGAATTTATTTTTGCGAGTTCGACACCTCGTCAAAATTGGCGCCGCTGCCGGGGAGCAGTCGGTAGTTTGAGTTGTTATTTATTTTTCTGTTTTTGCATTTAGTTTCATTCTTTGTATTTACTAATTTATCTTTTTAGAATTTTATTTCCAGGTACAAACAATCATTCTCTTAGTGTGTGCACAATTGGGAACAAGAAGTAAGTCTCTAAACGAGTTGTGTGCATAATATTTCAAGATGTTTCCTTTTGGGAACAACACATATGGTTCACAAGACCGTACATTTTATGGTGAGAAATTTAATTCTCATTTTTATGACTTCCAACCATACTTGGGATGTAATCAAAACCAATCTTTTGGATATGATGAACGATCACAAGGATGGGAGGATAGTTGTACTTTTAATCAGTTTAATTCTATACATGTGCAGATGCTCGATCACATTCTCTATGAGCTAAAGGCAGTGGAACAACTTGGTAGACAACCAACCAGACCTTGTTTCAGCCCAATTCCTGATCGTATTTATGATCATTCACCCATTCAAAGGGATGAGACTTGGGCTGGAAACTATGAAAGTGGTGTGTATCCAAGTTTGGCGGAGCAATCTTCAAATCAGAAATTTGATAGTTTTGTTGAATCTGTTATTCCCGTGATGCAACAGATGCTTCAAACAACACAACAATTTTGTGAATTTCAACTGAGTTACAATGAATCACTCCAAGAACTTCAACGGAATATAGACAACATCAGAAGTGGCATGAATCAAATTAAAGAAGAATGGAACAAGGAAGAGGTTCAAACTCATTCTAATATTCCCATGGAAGCCAATATAGAGTATGATGAATCCGAAGAAGACAAATGCTTTAATGTTGATAATGAAGGTGTAACTATCTCAACTCTTGATCGTGATAATGATCATTCGCCTATTCAAAGGAAGAAGTTAAGGCTACAAACACTAAAGTTATTAATGGTAAGACTTATGTTGTGTATGAGAGTGATGATGATTATGACTTCTTTGTGAATAACACCCCTAATTCAGAGATTGTAAATACTTTGAATGGGAAGTTAACTTGTGATGAAGACCGTAAGGATTACGATGACTTACTTGGAGCAGATTTTGATTCTGATGACGAAGATTTGGAAGTTATAGAAGAAACTGATGAAGAATGTCTCGTAAAGAGTTTGAATGAGAATTGTGATACTTGTGATGTAGGAGAATCAATGGACCTTTTCAGAAATACCGAGGATCCCGTAATGCGTGAGATTATGCAAGGTTTGTCTAACCCTTTACATGAATCTTTATCTAATGATGATCCTCATAAACTAGAAGTAACTTCCCAAAGAGTTGTTAATCCATCTTTTAGGATAATACCTCATTTGAGGCTGGAATTGTGTGCTTCAAAAGTTTTATCCGAATTTCTTGCATCCAAGTATCCACCATATGTGTTTGAGTTTAACACCATGCAGGTTTGCCAAGAAGAACGAATAGAAGTACCTTCCACTTATGTTTTGTATACACTTCAGAGTGTAGAAAGAACTAAGTGTGGGGGTAACTTTTATGGAATGATAGTTTTATTTTTCCCACCATTTGCTAATATTCTTGTGAGGCTTTTGCTATATATGCAGATTGTTTTGTGGGTGGATCCTCAAATTTTCAGATTGTTGATATACGGGGAGTCTATTTTGAATGTTTCTCGTATGCGTCAATCAGGTGCACAATTTCAATTCTTACTTCCTTGTCTTTTTCAAGTATTCCTCTTATTCTTTTTGCAGTGGTTTGAAACAACGAGGACAATGTTTGATTTAAGTATGGGGGTAGGGTTCCATAAGAAAAAAATTGACGTATACAAAACTCCAACTTTTAGAGATTTTTGAACAATTTAGAATAAACACTAGCCTTTATAAGTAGATGACATTTTTTCTTAACAATGAGGTATATATTGGCTGAGTTGGGATTAAATGCCAACTAAATAGCTTGTTTAGTGTTTATCCTCTATTGTTCAGAAATAACTATGAGCTGGAGTATCAGTTTATGTATTTTGTATATAATTTGTAGAGTTTGATGCATTTAGTAAAAAATTGCATCTTGAAACTTGTGCCTTCAGGATGACACTAAACAATATAAGTGGATGGAACCATCTTGATTGCAGGAGTTGAGGAACCCATTAAATAAAAAAAACAGAGTTCGGGTGTTAGAAATAACATGACAGTTATTACCATATCTCGGAATCGTCACCATATCACTTGCTGTTTTTATTTTTGCAAACTTTTTGTTTCTCTAAGTGATTTGGTGGGTCACTAACATCGAATTGTTATTACTGCTAGGATGAAATAGAGTGATTGAGTTACTAAAAAAAACACCAGACCAATAGACTAACCGGAGTATATAAAAAAAATGAAATATGAAAAATACATATATATATTGACAATTGGATAGCAATATGTGTGTGTTCTCCCTGTCTCCGTCGCCTAATCAAGCGTGGAATGCAGGATCCACGGGAATTACCATGTAATCTGCTGATAAGAAGCATGCGCTTGGATCCGAAAGATCCAATCATGTTGTCAATTCAAAAAGAAAAAAAGAAAAAAAAAGAAAAAAAAAGTGAAAAAGAAAATGAAGAAAAAAAGTTATTATTATTATTGTTCAATTAATAAATCGACCGCTGGTTCCCTTGTATTTGCCAGTCGAGTTTATCTAGAATTAGAATTATCGATCACTGGTTCCCGTGTATATGCCAGTTGAGTTGATATTAGTATTAAGACCAGTATCTCAATCCATTAGGATTCATAGGTTCATCTTGGCAGTGACCTTCAGACAGACATGGGAAACACCATTCACTTCAGTCAACATCGCGACCATCTATCTCTATATCCATCTTCTTAATCTATTCATGTGTGATTGTGGTTAGTTAGATTCCGGGTATTGTGGTTTGTTCGACTTTCTGAGTAGAGCTTTGTCACCTATATAATTGGATTTGCATCAAGGTACCTCCTCCTGTAGTAATTTTGGATTCATTCATAGATTTTTCACAGGTAGTTGGAATTTGGAGTAAAAGGTTTTGTAGGTACACCTCTTGTAAACCTTCACGAGACTATAACTCGTCCACTAGGGACACCTAGGGGTTTAAAGGCTTGTTAATGTTAAAAGTATCTGTAACCTTGACGAGAAGAAGTTGTTGTGTTTTTGTGTTTTAGTTTTGTTTTGTTTGCTCGAGGACTAGCAAAGATTAAGTGTGGTGGAATTTGATCGGAGCCTAAAATACATCTTTTGAATATCGATTTTCTATGCTTTTCTTAACTATTTCTCTTGTATTTTTTGTATATGATGCTTTGTTTCCATTTTGTAGGTGTTTTGGAGTCATGTGACGTGAAAGAAGGCAAATAAGAGGTTAATTCATTATTTGGCGAATTTGGAATTGACGGAGTCGAAGCCGGCATGGAAAGAAGGCTCTAATATTCCAAGAAAGCAATTTGATGGAGTACCAAACTCTGATTACTCAGGGCCACCTCCCTTCTTATTTAAACTAGCAGCTAGGTCGACTACTTCACCAGTCCTTCACAGTTCAAGACCAGTTTGTTGCTGCAAGTTCTCAGTGCCGGGAAGCTCAGATCTGATGGGTCTCTATGGGTTTAGAGAGCATTTCACAAGTTAAGGAAAACACGAATCAAGTGGTACAAACTGGGAAGTCTGGGTTTCGTTTCAAACCGAGAACACAGGTCTGAAAGATGAGATCTTTGCCGTGGAAATGGATGATCAAAGAAGAGATTTGAGTATTGAAGTTAACAAGGGAAGTTGGGTTGCAGTTGAACTCGAAGAATCAGCAACAGAAACAGTGGATTCTTGGCCCAAAGATCGCTGGAAAACTCATGTATTTGAATGTGGGATTTGCTGATCGAAAGAAGAGATTAATGGGTCATTGGGTTCAGTGACAAGAGTGAATGAACGGGTTTGTTTTGAATCTTGGAATTGAATTGCAGGGAAGGAGATAGAACAATCTTAGACATCAATATTTCCCCATCTCTCCATTATCAGAATTGTACACAGCATGTGTTCGAGTAAATGCCTGAACCAAGATGAACAAGGAAGTGGAGTGGAGTGGAGTGGAGTTGAAGAAATTTGGGTTGTATTCGAATTCAAGGAAGTCAAGAGAGAGCAGCTGCATTTCTTATCAATCTGTACAGATGAAGACGCTTGTTGTTGCTGCCGTCAATGAGATGGGTATGCAAGAAGAGCTAAACAAAGAATTTGTGTTCACTAAGAAACTCATGTTGTTTGCCAGGAGGTTGTTGTGGTGTTGAAGGACTATGGCTTCATTCAGAAGGGGTTGAGTTATAGAAATATTGGAGTCTGAGAGGCATCTTAGGAGGGTAGGACTCGATTTACAAGTTTAGAAGAACACGACACTATGGATGAGAATCAGTAAAGGATTTGGCTAAGGAGTTTGGGGTCGAGTTCTAGCTGAATTACAAGTCGAGGCAGTAAACCAAGGTCATGTTGCCAAGAGTTCAAGCCCGTAGATCATTAAGGCTAGTCGAGATGGGTTTGTGAACGAAGTTTTAGCTCAGAAACTAAGGAAGGTGAACTGCATTCGTTGATTACTGTGGGGTTGAATGAAGAAGATTTGAAGTGACAAAGAATTAGAAGATCTGGAAATTCAAGCCGAGAAGTCAGGTAAGAAGGAATTCTGCCGCCATTGAATGAGTCGGTGGCCATTGAAATTGGGTATTGAAGGGATGAGATTGAGAATGTTAGGTCGCGGATTTGCAGGAACTAAAACAAGAAATTGAAGCTATATAAGAACATAGAAAGTTACAAAAAGAATAATATCTCATACCCCTATACAACAGCTGCTGCAACCCTAGTTTCAGGGAGCTTTTGCTCGCTGAACAATCATCATCTGCATCGCATACACCATCTCTGCATCTCCATTACCATCCTCCACCAGCATACATCTCATACCATCTGCATTACCACCTGCATTCACTGCATACATCCATCACCTGCAGTTCATAATCCACAACACCAATCCTTAGCACAGCAGACTCGCAGTCATCTACATCATCAACAACAGTTGCAGTTCACTGTTCCACCATCACCAGCATACAGGCAGCAGGAATCTAGGCGATACATCCCAAGCAGCAGCAGTTCTATTTCGCCACAACCATTCCATTATCACCAGGCCGCAGTTTACATGAAAGCTGATGTTCCATCGACGATAATCCACCACTCCATCGCAGCTGTTTGGTTTTGTATTCCTGTTTTATTTGCTTCTTTGTTTGTCATGAACTCCAGTAGCTAATTGCATCTTGATTAGGAACGATTTTGATGTCCGAAACATGAACTCCAATTGATATTTAAACTGCTTTGCTGTCTTACAATTTATTCGTTATTGCTCATTCTCTACCGTGCCAAAAGTGTTTATGAATTATTCTTGAATCATTTAAGTTGCAAATTAAATTGGTTTATGGATGATTCTATTGCTAATTCGAGAATTCTTCGACCCGTAATTGTCTAGATATTCCGAGTACAAGTAGTAATATGTGGTTATTGACGATGGGATTTTGTTAAATATCCATATGTATTGAATGACACTAGTAGATGAATCGAGCTTTTGTGTTTGTCACTAGGAATAGCCTATCTCACGGAACTTAAAACATTTGTTTAAGACACACCTAGAGAACGTACTTCTAGGAAACTTGGCAAGTAGAATCCGGTAGTCGAGCGCTTCCGTGTCCGGTGAATTAAGAGATTGCGGGATATTTGAGCGTACTAAATATTCTAGGGTTATTAGTAATTGGTGATTGCGGAAACATAGTTATATTGATTAGATTCACGTTTCGTGGCTTAGAAAGAGTTTTTGATCATTCTCATCCTCATATTTGCATTTCTTATTCAGAAATTAAATCGACAACTTTAGCTCAACTCCCCCTTAGGAACGAACCTGCTTGTCATTGTACTACTAGTAAGGAATTTATTTTTGCGAGTTCGACACCTCGTCAATGAGCCATACTTTCAATGGCAGCAGCTTAGGTTCTTGGTGTTTTCTCAGCTTACTTCGCTGCCAGACAGAATTCCAACAAAAACCCATCTTATAATTCTTTACAAACCCTCGATTTCACTTCAAATCATCTCCTCTGATCATTACAGGACTAACAACAATACATAACTTTCTTCCCAGTATTTCCTCGGTCAAACCTGAACTCCAAAACCAAAGAGATTCAACCTAAACTGTGTCCATATGGGCGTCAATTACCTGTCCTAGTCCAATTGGAAATCTCCCACGAGAACCATGGCTTAAACGGAGGCATGACTTTGTGCAGTTGATACTGTTGTGACAAAGAAATGCTGAACTCGATTGTGAATTGAGAAGAAAGAATCTGACCAAGTGCTGCTTCTTTTATGCCCCTGGTCCAACCTGCCAATTCGTCATCGGTAAAGTTAACTGGTTGTCCCGAATAAAATGGCACTGGTGCCTTAGTAAATTTCAGCTTCATATGCAGTATAGCCTTGTGTTATTTCTCCACTTCCATTGCACCAACGCTTATGGTTCCCAAATAGCAAATTGATCTCCCTTTTCTCTTCTTTCTCATCACATGACTCCAAATACCTATAAAAGGTAAAAGAAGTGTAATATACAGAAAATACAAGAGAAATAGCTAAGAATAGCATACGAAATTGATATTCAAATGATGTATTATAGGCTCCTATCAAATTCCCCCACACTTATTCTTTGCTAGTCCTCGAGCAAACAAAATAAAACTAAAATACAACAACTCCGTCTCGTCGAGGCTACGGTTACTTTTAGCGAAAATGTAACAAGCCTTTAAACCCCTAGGTGTCCCTAGTGGACGAGTTATAGTCTCGTGAGGGCTTACTAGGGATATACCCACAAAACCTATACTTCTGACTTACAAAGCGTTCCAGCGTCGCAAGCATCCAAAAAGTTATGAGGACATAGAGTTTCTGCATGCTAGTAATAAGAAGTTAGAAATACCAAAGAACATATTCTCGTTCTTAAATGTTGAGCGAGAAATAACCACACCATAATGAGAGAACGCGTGTTTGAGAGCGATCAATAAGCATTTCGCCTCGACTTCTGCCTCACCAATAAGGATTTTATGATTATTGCACTCAAAAAGACAGCTTTTTTATGGGTCTCACATGTGTGCAGATAGGAATTAAGAGAGAAATCCTACACACGTTGAATGGTTGGAAGGAAACCTTCCGAATTATTTCTGGAGACTCCGCAAGATCGTGGAAAATAAAAATATTTTTCTGATGATCTCTAAGAAAGGAAATCAACCATATTTGCGAGGATGAGATTACTTACCACCTTCACATCCGATTGGCAGTAATGGTAGCACCACTCTCACAACATCCAATAGAAACGTCTTCACTCGGCTCGTCTTCTTCATCTTCTTGGTCTTCGTCTTCGGCTTCAACGGTTGATGATAAACTCTTGAACTTAGATCCTTGACAATTTGTAACTCTTTTCCTTAAAATCCTTGTCGGTTGAAACTTCTTTATAGATTTTTCTTCCATCCCCACGACTCATTAAATAAATAAAAACCACAAATAACAAAATTTTCTCTTGTCTCATTTTTTTCTCATTTTTTTTTCTTTTTCTATATTTTTTTTCTTTTCTTTTTTTTTTCCTTTTTTTTTTAGTTTTTTTTTAAGAGACAAGAAAAAATATACAAAGTGAAAATAAACAAAGTAATAAAATCATGGTCTCGGGAGAAGTACTTTACCACTTGATTCTTCAAAACTTGTATTGTCTCGAAATCGTAAACTTCAATAACTTCACGTCTTTTGATTTCTCCGCTCTTATAAATAAGTTTTCATACTTGGATATTGAATTTCTCTCCTTATATGTAAGTCTTCAACATATATGTAAAAATATGCTCATTGTATGTTGCTTTACTTGGATATGAAATTTGCTCTTACTTGTATTGTTGCTTGTAAACCTTAAACGTCTTTGACTTTCCTTGTATATTTTGATGTCGCTCCCTTGTTGATGATGATGTGTGTTTCTATGGACCTGTTCTTGTCGAGAGAATGGTGCTAACTGCAAATCAAACTACAAGAAGGAGGCTTTCATCTATAGACGTCACCCTCATGATTGACAAAATTAGCACTCAAGAGATCAAAAATAGTGCTGAAAATGCCGTGAAGTTGGGTAGTTCACCATCCTACCCGGAATTAACGTATGGTGACACATACTCAAAAGAAAGCTCTTTAGTCAGCTACAAAGAATTTTTGGTTTGGTGCCTCTGTTGATATGAATATGGGTAGTCTCCATTAATGATTGATCAGCAACTCTAATAATGCATTTCCTCTGCTCCTCATTTGCATCACCGACATGATTAAATCCATTATTTAACACTCTAACGAGTAAGAAATCTGAACGTAGTTCCATAACACTTCCAAGTTCAGTTATGTCGGTCAGAAAACTCTATGTAAATACACCTAGAAGTATGTTAGTGACTGTAAAATCTCTAAAAGTTGGAAGTTTTGTATACATCAAAAAAAATTTAAGGAACCCTACCCCCACACGTAAATCAAACATTATCCTCAATGTTTCAAACCATTGCAAAAAGAATAAGAGGAATACTTGAAAAAGACAAGGAAGTAAGAATTGGAATTGTTCATCTGATTGACGGATACGAGTAATGTTCAAAAATAGATTCCCCATATATCAACAATCTGAAAATTTGGGGATCCACCCATAAAACAATATGCATGTATAACAAAAGCTTCACAAGAATGTTAGCAAATGGTGGGAAAAGTAAAATTATCATCCCACGAGAGTCACCCCCACACTTGGTCTTTTCTACACTCGGAAATGTATACAAAACATAAGTGGAAGGAACTTCCATTGATCCCTCTTGGCAAACCTGCACGGTGTTAGACTCAAACACATATGGTGGATACTTGGAAGCAAGAAATTCAGAAAGAACTTTAGAAGCACATAATTCCATCCCCAAGTGAGGTATTTTCCTAAAAGATGGATTAACAACTCTTTGGGAAACTACTACTAGTTTCGGAGGATCATCATTAGATAGAGATTCAGATAAAGGGTTAGACAAACCTTGCAAAACCTCATGTATTACCGGATCCTCGGTACTACTGGACATTTCTGTTCTCATATCACAAATATCATAATTCTCACTCAAACTCTTGTTAAGACATTCATTGGTTTCGTCTATAACCAAGTCTTCCTCATCGGAATCGAAATCTGCTCCAAGTAAGTCATCGTAATCCTTACGGTCTTCATCACAAGTCGTCTTCTCATTGAAAGTATTCACAATCTCTGAACTAGGGGTGTTATTCACAAAGAAGTCATAATCATCGTCGCCCGTCAACCCGCCCTGGGTAACTTGTGAAGACACGTGGCGTCGCCCGACTCGCCCCTCCCATGAGTCCTATACGTGTCTGTCTCCCCAACTTCTATACTCTATACGTGTTCTAACTTCTCTACGCGTGGTATAAGAAAAAGAAAAACCTAGATAATTCCCTTTCGTTCGTTTCTCTAATTCTCTGAGAAGTGAACTCTGAAGAACTGTGAATCTCTAATTCTCAGAGTCTGAAGAACTCTGTCACTTCTCAATGTTCTCATCTTCTTCTTCTTAGCAACCTAAATCAATCGTGATTCGTGAGTCCGTGACTCTTGAGATTAAACATAAATCAATCGGATTCAGTTCATGTTAGCCTACAAGCGGAATTTGTTCTTTTGATTTGTGGATAACAAAAGAATCTCAATCATCAAAACTCAAAAGGTATTATTACTTTAATTTGCAGTCTATTTTCTTTTTGGATTGTTAATATAAAAACTTTTCTGATTTTGTGGTCTTATTAATCTAACTATTTGCAGTCAGTCTACCTTTGTGGTCTTATTAATCTGATTTTGAGTTTTTGACTATATTTATATCAGTATATGATTCTAGTTCTCAGTGATTTCGATTTTTGAATGTGTGAGGGTTTGTGTTAGTATAGATTCTATAGAATCATAGATGGATCTTATTGAAATATTGAATACTGATTAAGTACTGTTGTTGAACTTTTTTTTAATGATTTTCTATGAATTGTGTGTGTTGGATTTGATTGATCATTATTTTTTCCCTAATTCTAGAAGGATACTTATTTGAATAGGTTCAATTATACACTACAGAAGAGCATTGTTTGATTGAAATGGAAGTAAAACCCATATGGGAATTTTGATAATTGGGTCCAGGGGGTTTCTAGGATCCCGCAGGGAAATTGGGTTTTGGCTTTATGTGTCTATGTTTGATTAGCTTAAGGAGAAGCTGACAAAGTTTCAGGGAGAATTCACCTGATTGAGAATCTAAGGATATGGGTAGTGACTACTAGTTAGGTTATGCTTAATGACTTGTATTTTGTACAAATTATCTGTACTTGGCTAAATCATCTCACTTCTTAGTTCACTTTTGAGATAGGTTTCTTTATTCATTATCGGAGTACTCTTGTTGTTTGATTGTTTAGAACTCTGTTCGGTGATACTTTTTTGGTTGATTGTTAAGAGTCTAGTCTTACCAATACTCCAGCAAGAGCTAGTAGGGGAACCCAGTTCAATAACATCTAATGGGTCTGTTTCACAAATTACATACTCTAATTTATTGGCAGTGTACTTAAGATTATATATATGTGTAGTTGTAAGTTGTGTACCCAAATAAATCACATGGACAAGGTCAATGGTTCGCAAAGGGGATGTTTTTTTTCTTGTTTCTCCTAGTTGGCTCCACAATTTTTTGCATATAGTGGACAAGGTCAATGGTTGACTGACTGGTGAAAATTAAGAAAGTGTTTTGTCAATTAGCATGAATGTCTGCAAACTGCAATGAACATTTATCTGTCGGTGGTTCATGTAGGATAACATCCATGGATGACGGTGGAGCCAATAAATTCAGCTGACAAAGGAAAACACTAGAAGGAAGAGGATTGGCCTTTTGTGATAGGATATGTAAGCAGCTAAGCATGGCATCCAGACTGTAGTAGCATCACGATCATGCGGTGAATGCGATTTACAGTTCTGATAACCTTAACTAGATTGAATTCTATTTGCAGAGAGTTTTAAATTTTTCTGTAGCTTTAAATGTTTGAGCAATTCAAGGTGGATTTAAACAAAAAAAATATAGGATGGATGTCTAACTGGGAGTAGTACATGATCTTTTCTTTGCCAAACCCAATGTTCATTTTCAGACTTCTTATATGTCTCATAAAAACATTGAAAGCACCTTTACCTTGCATTTCATTTCTCATCGCATTATATTTGGGAAGGGACCATTAACAATAAATAAGATTCTTTTTTTTTTGGCAGTGTACTTGAGAACAAATTCAGTGGGATAAGAGAAGGATTCCGAAATATTTATTGGCAGTGTACCTTAAGATAGAAAGAGAGTCCAGCAAGTGAGCATCCAAGGAAGGTTTCTGTCGCAGACACCTGAAAAGCAAGTAAGCAAACCAGACTACATTTTTCACCAAGGTGTCTCTTTATACTTGTAGGCTAACATGAACTCATTGAACTGTCAGTCCACTTACAATCATAAGAGGCCTTCTTCCTGATTTATCCATTAAGATTGCACCCAATATTGTTGTTGGTACCTGTTAATCAGTTTGTTATTTAGACTTTAGCTTAGTTTTCTCAAATTCTGAGTATTGTGCTTCTGATACGCTGTTTACGTCTTGTACATGGAATGGCACTGTGTATGTTTCCCTTCCAATAATCGTCGATCAGCCATCTTTTGAGTTTATACTTTATATGGACATTGTTGAAACTTGAAGATGAAATTAGATTTGGCCTGGTTGTGTAGAATTTAGAATGAGCTGATGTTAAGACAGCACTGCAGGTCAGTTGTTGTTGACACTTGACATGTTGTTGTGAATTTGGAAGATGAAAGTTTTTCAAATGTTACATTTTTGATTTCAAATGTTCTGACTTGCTTTCTATAATTGAGATATGATAGGGTGAGGGTTTGTGAAAGTAAATGCTTGTTCTTATGCTCACCATTAGGCATAAATATAATGCATCTAACTTATTGTAGTATGCTTCTTTTATTTCCTACAAGTAAGTAAAGTAATGTACTGATTTTTGAGTCTGACCTATTCTTTGTGGCTCCATTATTCTAGGATGTCAAGTGTACAAGAACAGTATAACGATGTTATGAGTAGTGAGGATGACGATGTTGAAATGGTAGATTCTGAGAATGTCTCTGCAACTGTTGGTTGTGCACCTACAGCTATTTCAATTGGAAAGAAAGGAAACAATTCAAAGAAATCTCGACTTAGATCTGATGTTTGGGACTTTTTTGACCGCGTTAAAGAGAAAGATGGAACAGAGAAGGGAGTGTGTAAGGCTTGTAAATTTGGATATAAATATGAAAGCAGCAAAGGCGGAACCTCATCTATGAGAAGGCATGTGTGTCCTCAGCGTCAGTCTAAGGACATAGGGCAGATGATGTTATCTGCAAAGAACGGCCAGCTGTCTACCCGCGTACGCAAATTTGATCAAATGAAGTTCCGGGATCTTCTTTCAACATTACTCATTGCAAGAAACGTCCCATTTTCGTTGGTGGAATGGAAAGAATTTAGGGATATATGTGCTTATCTAAATGAGGATGCTAAACCAATATCAAGGAATACTGGGAAAGCTGATGTTATCAAAAGACATAAAACACGAAAAGAAGGTATTCGAAACATGTTGAAACTTGCTCCAGGTATGTTGCAGTCCAGAATTTCAAATTTCGGTGACATGTTTTGTTTCTTACTTTTGTATGTATGAGTGATTGATTATCATAATATTTGCTGATGTATTTGACTTATCCTTGCAGGTAGGATGTGTCTAACATCTGACATGTGGACTTCTGTTACGACTACAGGGTATATAAGCTTAACTGTGCACTATCTTGATCAAAATTGGGAGTTAAAGAAGTATCTTCTGAATTTTTGTGAACTTCCACCACCTCATACAGGTTAAGCACTTAATTCATGACATTTTTATTTTATCATGTGATATTTATATATTGCTTATGCTTTAGTCTTGAGATTTTCCACCAACTCATACAAGTGAATTACTTAATTGGGAGTTTTAACTTTTACCCATTCCACTCTTTGATAGGTGAAAATATTTCTGCCATGCTATTTGCGATGATAGAAGATTGGGGAATTGAAGATAAAGTATCCAACATCACCTTGGATAACGCTGCAAATAACGGAGCTTGTGCTAGAATTATGCAAAGCAGACTTGTTGCGAAGAAGATCTTGTTTAACAAGGGAAAATACTTTCATGTGCGTGTTGTTGTGCTCACATCTTAGCTCTTATCGTAAAAGATGGACTTGTGAAGATTGATCCAGCTGTGCTTAAGATAAGAAAGTCTGTGAAGTCCCTTAAAAAGTCTCAAGTAAGAAAACAAAATTCTTGGACATTGTTGATGCTTTAGGAATGTCTGGAACAAGAAGGGGTATTCGTCAAGACGTGAGCACAAGGTGGGTTTCTACTATTATTTTGTTATACTTATACAGTTAGAGATTGTATTAATGTTTATAGTATACTCACTTGGTGTTGTTTTTACAGGTGGAATTCAACTTATCTCATGTTGGACAGCTGTCTTGTTTATAGAGTTGTTTTTGCTCATTAAAGGAGGTGGATCCAGACTATGAAGACTGTCCAACTGATGAAGAATGGGAGAAAATTGAAGTTGTCACAAAGTTTCTCAAGACATTTTATGATCTCACGACTTTATTTTCTGGTAGTAAGTATCCTACTTCCAATCTTTATTTTGAAGGAGTTTGTCGAGTTCAGGTGTTACTCAAAAAAGAAAGTACAAATGATATTGATTACATTAGGGAGATGGTAAAAGAGATGCAAGAAAAATTTAACAGTTATTGGACGAACTTGAGTCCTATATTGGCTATTGCACTTGTGTTAGATCCTAGATATAAACTTCATTATCTGAACTTTGCTTACTCCAAGTTGTATCCTGATGTAAGAGTACTAGAAAGAAAAGTTAATGATGTGCGTGATGAAATGAAAAAACTTTATAATGAGTATTGCATCTTTTCAAGAGCTTCTGGAATTGGAACTCAGAATTTGGGTACTCAAACCGATGGGAATTCTGCCCATCAAGGAAGTGAGTGGTACGAGGTAATTTTGAAGCTTATTTATTACGTACATGTGGTCTTGTATTATTTTGTGTTTTATCTGTGTGTGTTTGTGAAGTTATTGTACTTTATGTTCTTATAGAAGATAACTAGTACTTTGCTCTCATTTCTAACTTCTTTCTTGTTTTATGCAGGAATACGCTGCAGCACAGGAAAATGGTGGTGGTGATCTGCAATCTGACTTGTCAGAGTTAGATCTATATCTTAGTGAGAAATATCCTTGTCAACGGAATCCATCATTCGACATCCTAATGTATTGGAAAGGCCAGGAGCAACGATTTCCAGTTCTTTCAAGAATGGCTGGGGACATCTTGTCAATTCCTATTTCAACCGTCGCTTCAGAATCTGCATTTAGTATTGGCGGAAGGGTAATTGATCGATTTCGGAGTTCCTTATTACCTGAAAATGCTGAGGCGGTGATAACAACTCGTGATTGGGACCTTGGAGTTGGTAAGTGCCTGTATTGCATTTAGTTGAATATCTAAATTTCATATTTAACTTCGATGGTTTTTATCCATGTAGGAAAAGAAGATTTGGATGAGGAAAATGGGCTTATTGGAGAAGATGTATTAGGATTTGAACTTGGTGTATTGGAGGATGAGGCATTGGAGGATGGCGAAGTAAGTTCTTATGCGTCTAATTAGTATGCGTAGTTGCATACTTCTTCAATATAAAGCGGGGTAAATATGCAAATTCTGACTTGTTTCTTTTTTTTTGTTTGATTTATTTTTGCTTGGAATTACAGATTCATAATAAGCAACTCAAAGATAGACATGGAAAATGAGAATGTTTTTTGGACAAATTGTTTTTTGGACAGACAGTTATCACAGTGTCTCCAAATTTTGTATAGAAAAGAGATTGGAGATGTTTTTTTGGACAGTTATCAGTTTTTGGTTTAACCACAATATATATTTTGTGCAGGATCTATGGTATGGTAAAATGGTATTACAAGTTACTACGGTATCGATTCTCAAAGGGTATTTTTCTTTGTTGAACTGTGTAATTGTAACTGCGACTGACTGACTGTGTAACTGGTATAATGGTATTAGTATTACTATTAAACAGTTGTTACTTGTTAAGATTTTCAATTTTATCATTTTGTTTCACTAGATTTTTAAATTTTGATAGTGTCACTAGTGAATCTGTTGTTGATTGAAAATTTGAAATGAATCTAAATATGAAATGAGTTATGTGAATGTTATGTTAGGTTGCAGCAGTCTTGCCCAGAAAACAGTGAAATAGTGAATACTCTGTCGGACAATTCAGATCTGACATACGGGCGGGCTAACCCGTGAGCCCGCAAGTTCAGCCCGTTACGGGTACGGGTTGAAGAAATGCTAACCCGCGAAGAATTTCCACCCGCGGGTTTCGACCCGTATTAACCCGAACCCGTAGAACCCGTAACGGGCCAGCCCCGGCCCGCCCGGTTGCCAGCTCTAGTCGGTGGCCATTGAAATTGGGTATTGAAGGGATGAGATTGAGAATGTTAGGTCGCGGATTTGCAGGAACTAAAACAAGAAATTGAAGCTATATAAGAACATAGAAAGTTACAAAAAGAATAATATCTCATACCCCTATACAACAGCTGCTGCAACCCTAGTTTCAGGGAGCTTTTGCTCGCTGAACAATCATCATCTGCATCGCATACACCATCTCTGCATCTCCATTACCATCCTCCACCAGCATACATCTCATACCATCTGCATTACCACCTGCATTCACTGCATACATCCATCACCTGCAGTTCATAATCCACAACACCAATCCTTAGCACAGCAGACTCGCAGTCATCTACATCATCAACAACAGTTGCAGTTCACTGTTCCACCATCACCAACATACAGGCAGCAGGAATCTAGGCGATACATCCCAAGCAGCAGCAGTTCTATTTCGCCACAACCATTCCATTATCACCAGGCCGCAGTTTACATGAAAGCTGATGTTCCATCGACGATAATCCACCACTCCATCGCAGCTGTTTGGTTTTGTATTCCTGTTTTATTTGCTTCTTTGTTTGTAATGAACTCCAGTAGCTAATTGCATCTTGATTAGGAACGATTTTGATGTCCGAAACATGAACTCCAATTGATATTTAAACTGCTTTGTTGTCTTACAATTTATTCGTTATTGCTCATTCTCTACCGTGCCAAAAGTGTTTATGAATTATTCTTGAATCATTTAAGTTGCAAATTAAATTGGTTTATGGATGATTCTATTGCTAATTCGAGAATTCTTCGACCCGTAATTGTCTAGATATTCCGAGTACAAGTAGTAATATGTGGTTATTGACGATGGGATTTTGTTAAATATCCATATATATTGAATGACACTAGTAGATGAATCGAGCTTTTGTGTTTGTCACTAGGAATAGCCTATCTCACGGAACTTAAAACATTTGTTTAAGACACACCTAGAGAACGTACTTCTAGGAAACTTGGCAAGTAGAATCCGGTAGTCGAGCGCTTCCGTGTCCGGTGAATTAAGAGATTGCGGGATATTTGAGCGTACTAAATATTTTAGGGTTATTAGTAATTGGTGATTGCGGAAACATAGTTATATTGATTAGATTCACGTTTCGTGGCTTAGAAAGAGTTTTTGATCATTCTCATCCTCATATTTGTATTTCTTATTCAGAAATTAAATCGACAACTTTAGCTCAACTCCCCCTTAGGAACGAACCTGCTTGTCATTGTACTACTAGTAAGGAATTTATTTTTGCGAGTTCGACACCTCGTCAATGAGCCATACTTTCAATGGCAGCAGCTTAGGTTCTTGGTGTTTTCTCAGCTTACTTCGCTGCCAGACAGAATTCCAACAAAAACCCATCTTATAATTCTTTACAAACCCTCGATTTCACTTCAAATCATCTCCTCTGATCATTACAGGACTAACAACAATACATAACTTTCTTCCCAGTATTTCCTCGGTCAAACCTGAACTCCAAAACCAAAGAGATTCAACCTAAACTGTGTCCATATGGGCGTCAATTACCTGTCCTAGTCCAATTGGAAATCTCCCACGAGAACCATGGCTTAAACGGAGGCATGACTTTGTGCAGTTGATACTGTTGTGACAAAGAAATGCTGAACTCGATTGTGAATTGAGAAGAAAGAATCTGACCAAGTGCTGCTTCTTTTATGCCCCTGGTCCAACCTGCCAATTCGTCATCGGTAAAGTTAACTGGTTGTCCCGAATAAAATGGCACTGGTGCCTTAGTAAATTTCAGCTTCATATGCAGTATAGCCTTGTGTTATTTCTCCACTTCCATTGCACCAACGCTTATGGTTCCCAAATAGCAAATTGATCTCCCTTTTCTCTTCTTTCTCATCACATGACTCCAAATACCTATAAAAGGTAAAAGAAGTGTAATATACAGAAAATACAAGAGAAATAGCTAAGAATAGCATACGAAATTGATATTCAAATGATGTATTATAGGCTCCTATCAAATTCCCCCACACTTATTCTTTGCTAGTCCTCGAGCAAACAAAATAAAACTAAAATACAACAACTCCGTCTCGTCGAGGCTACGGTTACTTTTAGCGAAAATGTAACAAGCCTTTAAACCCCTAGGTGTCCCTAGTGGACGAGTTATAGTCTCGTGAGGGCTTACTAGGGATATACCCACAAAACCTATACTTCTGACTTACAAAGCGTTCCAGCGTCGCAAGCATCCAAAAAGTTATGAGGACATAGAGTTTCTGCATGCTAGTAATAAGAAGTTAGAAATACCAAAGAACATATTCTCGTTCTTAAATGTTGAGCGAGAAATAACCACACCATAATGAGAGAACGCGTGTTTGAGAGCGATCAATAAGCATTTCGCCTCGACTTCTGCCTCACCAATAAGGATTTTATGATTATTGCACTCAAAAAGACAGCTTTTTTATGGGTCTCACATGTGTGCAGATAGGAATTAAGAGAGAAATCCTACACACGTTGAATGGTTGGAAGGAAACCTTCCGAATTATTTCTGGAGACTCCGCAAGATCGTGGAAAATAAAAATATTTTTCTGATGATCTCTAAGAAAGGAAATCAACCATATTTGCGAGGATGAGATTACTTACCACCTTCACATCCGATTGGCAGTAATGGTAGCACCACTCTCACAACATCCAATAGAAACGTCTTCACTCGGCTCGTCTTCTTCATCTTCTTGGTCTTCGTCTTCGGCTTCAACGGTTGATGATAAACTCTTGAACTTAGATCCTTGACAATTTGTAACTCTTTTCCTTAAAATCCTTGTCGGTTGAAACTTCTTTATAGATTTTTCTTCCATCCCCACGACTCATTAAATAAATAAAAACCACAAATAACAAAATTTTCTCTTGTCTCATTTTTTTCTCATTTTTTTTTCTTTTTCTATATTTTTTTTCTTTTCTTTTTTTTTTCCTTTTTTTTTTAGTTTTTTTTTAAGAGACAAGAAAAAATATACAAAGTGAAAATAAACAAAGTAATAAAATCATGGTCTCGGGAGAAGTACTTTACCACTTGATTCTTCAAAACTTGTATTGTCTCGAAATCGTAAACTTCAATAACTTCACGTCTTTTGATTTCTCCGCTCTTATAAATAAGTTTTCATACTTGGATATTGAATTTCTCTCCTTATATGTAAGTCTTCAACATATATGTAAAAATATGCTCATTGTATGTTGCTTTACTTGGATATGAAATTTGCTCTTACTTGTATTGTTGCTTGTAAACCTTAAACGTCTTTGACTTTCCTTGTATATTTTGATGTCGCTCCCTTGTTGATGATGATGTGTGTTTCTATGGACCTGTTCTTGTCGAGAGAATGGTGCTAACTGCAAATCAAACTACAAGAAGGAGGCTTTCATCTATAGACGTCACCCTCATGATTGACAAAATTAGCACTCAAGAGATCAAAAATAGTGCTGAAAATGCCGTGAAGTTGGGTAGTTCACCATCCTACCCGGAATTAACGTATGGTGACACATACTCAAAAGAAAGCTCTTTAGTCAGCTACAAAGAATTTTTGGTTTGGTGCCTCTGTTGATATGAATATGGGTAGTCTCCATTAATGATTGATCAGCAACTCTAATAATGCATTTCCTCTGCTCCTCATTTGCATCACCGACATGATTAAATCCATTATTTAACACTCTAACGAGTAAGAAATCTGAACGTAGTTCCATAACACTTCCAAGTTCAGTTATGTCGGTCAGAAAACTCTATGTAAATACACCTAGAAGTATGTTAGTGACTGTAAAATCTCTAAAAGTTGGAAGTTTTGTATACATCAAAAAAAATTTAAGGAACCCTACCCCCACACGTAAATCAAACATTATCCTCAATGTTTCAAACCATTGCAAAAAGAATAAGAGGAATACTTGAAAAAGACAAGGAAGTAAGAATTGGAATTGTTCATCTGATTGACGGATACGAGTAATGTTCAAAAATAGATTCCCCATATATCAACAATCTGAAAATTTGGGGATCCACCCATAAAACAATATGCATGTATAACAAAAGCTTCACAAGAATGTTAGCAAATGGTGGGAAAAGTAAAATTATCATCCCACGAGAGTCACCCCCACACTTGGTCTTTTCTACACTCGGAAATGTATACAAAACATAAGTGGAAGGAACTTCCATTGATCCCTCTTGGCAAACCTGCACGGTGTTAGACTCAAACACATATGGTGGATACTTGGAAGCAAGAAATTCAGAAAGAACTTTAGAAGCACATAATTCCATCCCCAAGTGAGGTATTTTCCTAAAAGATGGATTAACAACTCTTTGGGAAACTACTACTAGTTTCGGAGGATCATCATTAGATAGAGATTCAGATAAAGGGTTAGACAAACCTTGCAAAACCTCATGTATTACCGGATCCTCGGTACTACTGGACATTTCCGTTCTCATATCACAAATATCATAATTCTCACTCAAACTCTTGTTAAGACATTCATTGGTTTCGTCTATAACCAAGTCTTCCTCATCGGAATCGAAATCTGCTCCAAGTAAGTCATCGTAATCCTTACGGTCTTCATCACAAGTCGTCTTCTCATTCAAAGTATTCACAATCTCTGAACTAGGGGTGTTATTCACAAAGAAGTCATAATCATCGTCGCTCTCATACACAACATAAGTCTTACCATCAATAATTGTAGTGTTTCTAGACTCAACTTCTTCCTTTTGAATAGGAGAATGATCATCATGATCATGAGTTGAGCTAGCATTACCGTCATTATCAATGTTTTCCAAAGGTTCATCATCCTCAGAATCTTCTTCTTTGGGCTCTTCTCCATCATCAACATGGCGGTTAACCTCCATATATGGGCCCTAGAAATTGCTTGAAGAGTCTCTTCCGTTGCTCCCTCTTCTTCCAACTGCTCATATTGTCTAAAGAGTTTCTTTATATTAATACGTTTTCGCTACTATTCACAACAGGTTCTCTAGACCATGTTTCTTCCCTTTGAATGGGTGAAAGATCATAAGTACGATCTGGAACAGGTCTAAATACACTATCATAGGTTTCACTAGGTACGAAACTCGGCACGTTGGGAGTTGAGTTAATATGGTTCCATGTACATCGCAAATCCATGAATTCATTAGGCATCTGCAAGAAACTAGATTGGAACGTATGAGAAGTATAACTATCCCCCCATCCTTGTGATTTTTCACTTACATAACCACCAAAAGGTTGTTGCGATGTATGAGAATAATCACAAGGTCTTGTAGAATAGTCATCATAGCCAAAAGATTGATTTTGATTATATCCGACATATGGTTGGAAGTCATTGTAAGAGTGAGATTGAAAATGGAATTATTACCATAGTATGCTTGGTCTTGTGAACCATATATGTTGTTCCCAAAAGGATACATCTTGAAAACTTATGCACACAACTCGTTTAGATAATTACCTCTTGTTCCCAATTGTGCACACGCAAAACAAGTGATTTATTGCACCTGAAAAATAAGATTCTCAACAAACAAATTAATAAAAGATAAAAAAATAAAATAAATAACAAATGCAAAAATCAGAAAATCAAATAACAACTCAAACTACTGATAGACGCATTTATGTGTCTAATTTGTCCTCAATGTTTCGTATTGTTGGTACTCGTTTTCGTCCTTATTATGGTGTTTTGTGTATTTTTAGGTATTTTTGGAAAATAAATATTGTTGGAAAGTTGGCTCGAAAAATCACTCGGAACACCCCCGGAGGACACTTGCTATACGGAGCCCAGATTTAGCTAAGGGGAACCCCAAAAAGGAAGATTTTATTCGCACCCCACAGCTGGTTAGGGGGACACCATCTTCTTCATTTGAAACTTAAAATTTGGCGGGAAAAATGTGGCAGCTCTCTGAGAATGTTTCGATCGAATTTTGAAGATGTTCTAGGTGGACTAAAGGGCTGAAACTTCATGGGTAGTTGTGATATGTCATAAAAGAGCTGGTATGGGTGTTTGTTTCGATCAAATTTGGCTGGAAAATCCATGACAAGGAATCAGGGCATCCCGTGCATGAGAAGAATAGTTCACGGGTTTTGGAAGATTTATGCGTGTTCTGCTCGTGTATGATGACTCTAGCAACACTCTGGACCGCGAAGAAGATAAATGAGGAGATTTTGCAGCTGTAGAAACACGTGAGAAGCTAAAACAAGGAAGAAAATATTCTTAGAATATTTTTCTTCACTGCCGAGTTTAATGAAAATTTGTGAGAGTTATGGCGTGATATTTTGCTGCTGTTGAGTATATATAGGGTGAGGGGATCATAGAGAAGTGAGGGGGAGAGATTGGGAGAAGTTTAGAGCACCACAGAGTCAAAAAAAAACGAATTTGCAGAGAGACCACATGCTGCTGCTGCTGCCATTGAAGAACACTGAAGAACACGAAGAACAGACTCGCCACAACCGCCGTTTTTAAACAGTGTCAGCGACTCATACTGTTGGTCGCAGATCAGAGACAGGCTTAAAAAACGCAACAGTACAGTAACAGCTCTTTGTAACGGCTTTTGCAATAGTTATAAGCATTGCAAACCCGATTTTTATTATAATTCTCCCTTATTCATCATTTGTAACCCTTTGAGCATAAATGAAATCAACTTTTGAGCGTGTTTCCAACATGATGAGCGGCTAATTCTCTCGTAACCAAGGCAATGATAATAATTTTATTATTTCAATGATAATATTATTTCTAGTTCAAATCCAAATAATTTTAATAATTATTCACCTATTCAAAAGGACGAGGATTTGTCTAGAGATACCCTCGTTTTAAACGATGTAGTATTTCCTGTTTACAAAGCCGATAATGATTTAGAGGAACGAGTTTATTCTGAGAATAATGTTTTAGAGTCTAGCGATTTAGAAACAATAGTATTAGATGAAGAAGATGAACTCGTAGAGATGAGTGAGGATGAACCTGACTTAGAAGAATCAATTGACCATTTCCATGAATCTGATGACCTAGAAATTAGGGAAGTTGTGACTAGTCTTTCTAGAGACACAGAAAACTCTAAGTTTGGGGGTGATTATCATTCTCCATGTGCTTTAACTCTTAGAAAGTTCCCTCGTGTAGGACTTGACATTTATGCCTCAACCATATTACAATATTATCTTCATACATGTTTTCCCGAACCTAATGATGTCCATAGAGAATCTCAGTTGTTAGAAACCCATCCTCTGGTTGATATGGTTAACCCAGGCTATGATACCAAGATTGACTTTGTTTTCCCACCAAAAACTTTTCTTCCAATTGTGGGAACATATGTTTTTCAGATGTGTCGGATATTAAGTTTTGATACTAAACCTAATTAATTTAGGATATTAGGGTCGACACATTTTCTTAAGAATGACCATTATTATGGTCAACTTTGTGAGTCAAATCTAATTGACTTAGAGGATCCCCAATTATTCAGGTTGTTGTTATGTGCTTCTAAGTTCTTAGTTGAGTTTTTCCATACTCTAATACCTGAACCGGATCTTAGCTTTGAGGAAATCCAACCAATGAAAACCTTTTATTTAGACCCTTTTATAGAGCCTGAACCTGAACCACAACTAGATGTAGTTGTCTTAAGCAAGGTTATGTTCGGCATCTTCTCGGTCTTTTGCAGTTTCCTCTTCTTGTGGGTAACACTTTTTGATCCAGATGACCCACAGTTATTCCGGCTACTACTATATGATTCTACGTGGTGACTAATCCTTGCTTAGTCTGGCTGAAGACTTTAAACTTAGCACTTCTTGGGAGGTAACCCAATATTCATGCGACACGGTAATATCTTTCCTTATCTCTTTTGCTTCATTGGTAACAGTTTCTCCTTGTTCATGCTTTTAATTTCATCTTTAGAACATTGAGGACAATGTTAGATTTAAGTTTGTGGGTATGGGAGAAAGTTCTTAGTTGCAATAAATAAGCTCCAGAGATTAGAAATTTATGCTTATTAAGGTTGGCACTAACTAATCTAAGTGGATGGAAGCATTTTGGTTGTAGGATTTGAGGAACCAATCTGATTAGATGGAAACATCTAAAGAGTCTATTCATAAAAGCACAGAGCTCGGGTGTTAGAAAAAGAAAACATGGTAGTTTCGCCATATCCTCGTGATGGAAACATCGAAAGAATCCTGATCACTTATTTTTATTTTTCTTTTTACCATTGCTAGGGTGAAATAAAGTGACTGAGATAAAAAAAAAAAGAAAAAAAAAAATTGAGACCAGACCACCAGACCAACCGGAATAAATTCAATAAAGTCGACCACTGGTGTCCTTGTATATGCCAGTTGTGTTGACCTAGAGTTAGGTTTATCAACCACTGGTTCCCTTGTATATGCCAGTGTGTTGATACTAGTCTAGACCAATGTAGTCAATATCGGATATCGGTTCATCTCGGCCGGGACCGATACACTGGTACGATTTTATATCGGGGATATTATCGTTGTAATATCGGTTCTAAATTTAGAGACTATAATTTTTATTAAACATTTTCTCCACACATTTTCGGATAAGATATAATAGATACCATCAATTTTATCAAAAAAATAAAAGAGTAACTTTAATAACTTTAAAGTTCAATACCTAAAAGGATAATTAAACAAGTTTAAAGTTCAAACCGGAAACAGCATAGTAACTTCACCAACTTTAAAGTTTTACAAACTAAACAGGGATAATATAATTTTATTTTAAATTATAGATATCATCATCTTCAGTAATTCCATTAGCTCCATCAAGTAGTCCATTATCAGTGTCTAACATCAATTGTTCAGTATCATATCCATCATACTCAGAGTCGGTTGGGTAAGTAGACTTGCTTTGAGAGCTACATGCACCTCTACTACCAACTGGACGACTTTCTTCGCCAAAATTACCCTTAAACTTTATAGAAAACGACCATTACCGGCTCATATCGGGAAGTATCGAAAAATTCTGATACGACCGATACGGGCGATATTATCGGGCGAATATCGTATCCCCGATATCCTTCTTATCGTATCGCTCTGGGCCGATATCCGAAATATCCCCGATATATCGGCCGATACGGCCGATATTGACTACATTGGTCCAGACCAGTATCTCAGTCCATTAGGATAGGTTCACCTTATATGAATTTTAGTATGCTTGAGTGCAAACTCGTGTACAACAATTGGAATTTCGCATCAGGGTACTTCCTCCTGTAGTCAATAAGTATGCCAACCAAGGAGATTCTTTAGTGCCTTCCAAGGTTCTGCATAGATAGCTAGGGTCTGGAGTAATGGTTTTGCGGGCACACCTCTGGTAAACCCTCCCGAGATTAACTCGGTTTTATTTATTTTTTATTAGTTTTGCTCGAGGACTAGCAAATACTAAGTTTGGGGGTATTTGATAGACGCATTTATGTGTCTAATTTGTCCCCAATGTTTCGTATTGTTGGTACTCATTTTCGTCCTTATTATGGTGTTTTGTGTATTTTTAGGTATTTTTGGAAAATAAATATTGTTGGAAAAATCGGCTCGAAAAATCACTCGGAACACCCCCGGAGGACACTTGCTATACGGAGCTCAGATTTGGCTAAGGGGCACCCCAAAAAGGCAGTTTTTATTCGCACCCCACATCTGGTTAGGGGGACACCATCTTCTTCATTTGAAACTTAAAAATTGGCGGGAAAAATGTGGCAGCTCTCTGAGAATGTTTCAATCAAAATTTGAAGATGTTCTAGGTGGACTAAAGGGATGAAACTTCATGGGTAGTTGTGATATGTCATAAAAGAGCTGGTATGGGTGTTTGTTTCGATCAAATTTGGCTGGAAAATCCATGACAAGGAATCAGGGCATCCTGTGCATGAGAAGAATAGTTCACGGGCTTTGGAAGACTTATGCGTGTTCTGCTCGTGTATGATGACTCTAGCAACACTCTGGACCGCGAAGAAAATAAATGAGGAGATTTTGCAGCTGTAGAAACACGTGAGAAGCTAAAACAAGGAAGAAAATATTCCTAGAATATTTTTCTTCACTGCCGAGTTTAATGAAAATTTGTGAGAGTTATGGCGTGATATTTTGCTGCTGTTGAGTATATATAGGGTGAGGGGATCATAGAGAAGTGAGAGGGAGAGATTGGGAGAAGTTTAGAGCACCACAGAGTCAAAAAAAATCGAATTTGCAGAGAGACCACCTGCTGCTGCTGTTGCCATTGAAGAACACGAAGAACAGACTCGCCACAACCGTCGTTTTTAAACAGTGTCAGCGACTCATACTGTTGGTCGCAGATCAGAGACAGGCTTAAAAAACGCAACAGTACAGTAACGGCTCTTTGTAACGGCTTTTGCAATAGTTATAAGCATTGCAAACCCGATTTTTATTATAATTCTCCCTTATTCATCATTTGTAACCCTTTGAGCATAAATGAAATCAACTTTTGAGCGTGTTTCCAACATGATGAGCGGCTAATTCTCTCGTAACCAAGGCAATGGATGAAGTTATTCACACATGAACAATGGGTAACTATTTCATTTTCTCTAATATTTAATTATAATTCACTCAATCACTGCTTTTGCAGAGTTCTTAAAAGTTTACATAATTTTCTTCATTAGTTGTGATTCAATTAGATAGGTTATGCTTTGGTTAGATAATCTATGCTTAAGGGATACAATTAATTTTTGAGAATATGTTTGATTATTTGTGGATTAAGAAATAAAGGATTAAAAGGATAATTAGAGTTATGAAATATTTGACATCATTCATGTGTAATAGTGGAATCTAGTGTCTTGGTTACCTCTCGCCCACTTTGTTAATATTTTTGTATATAATTTTATTAAATCTTTAAATTTAATCTTCACAAGTCCGAGAGTTTGAACCTCATTAATACAACAACAATCAAAATTATTATCAACTACCGACTGCTCCCCGGCAGCGGCGCCAATTTTTGATGAGGTGTCAAACTCACAAAAAATATATTCCTTACTCTTCTTTAAACTAACTAGTAGTATACGGATAAGCAGGTTCGTTCCTAAGGGAGAGTTGAGCTAAAGTTGTCTATTAAATTTCTGAAAATATAAATATGCAAAAAGTATGAAACAAATATTAAAGCAAACAATGAGGATGAGAATGATTAGGGGGTCTTTCTCCACTGGTGAACATGAATGTTCTTCAAAATACGTTTATTAACAATCCTAGACAAGTTATAAGTTCAACACGTCCATTAAACTCCAAAGTCACTTCGTAGAATAAGTTCTCTACTCGTGTCTAGTCAATCAAGCCACTTTGAATAAGCTCTCTAGTGTAACTTAACTAACCGGTATGTTCTATGAGTCGGATTGATCCTAACCACATGCTCGTAAGTTTGACATGTTAACTTAGGGTTGTCAAATACACATCAAAATCCACAACATCCCATTGCAACGTTGATGCTTAGATACTTGTGATTATATTACCATAACAGTTACGGATTACGGTTCTAAAATCTAACTTTAGTATTGCAAACAAGATATCTAATTGGCCACTCAAATTCCCTGCAAACAATTCATGGTCATAAGAACCGTATAAGACAAGCAATAAAACGATATTTGAGGATTAAAAATCAAGTCACATAGCTTCTGAAATATCCCTAATCAAATAAGTATTTAGCTACTGGAGTTCATGACAGAAACTAAACAATAAGCAAACCAAAACAGCAACAGCAGGTGGAGATGCGAATATGGAATGGTATTGGATGTCGTGAACTGTCGCAAAGAGGTGGGTTGATGGCAGGATGGAATGGTGCAGTGAATGTTGTGGATGCGGTGGTGAACTGTTGTTGTTGTGCTATGACTGCGCACTATGAAGCTGATAGTCTCGAACACAGGACCTGGTGGTGATGATGGTGTATGGAGATGAGGTGGAAGGATGGTGGTAGTATGCAGGTGATGGTGGAAGGATGGTGGTGATGATGATGAGAGGAGCTACAGCTCCTCCCTGTTGGAGGTGAAAGCAGTCGTGAGAGGGGTGCAGGATGATCTTTTCTGGAGACCTAAGTCTCTTTTATAGCTCCAGTTTCTTGACCTGCAAACTCGCAATAGAGACCCAACTCCTAATACTTCTCGACTTCTAAAAACAGGTTACTCCCTGACTTTTCGGCCAAACTTCAGTCCATCTGATCTTCACGGCTCTGTACGAAGCCAGTAAACCTCTGGTACCCAATGACCCATGTGGTTCCAGTCCTAACCCATTGTAAACTGCGGTAGCACCTCAGCTGAATTTATTCTTGAACTGCAACCTAAACTCGAGTTGCTTCTCCTTGGAACAAAACCAGCGAGCCCATGGATAATACTGTACATATATTGGAGATTGCACAAATAACGCCTTCCCTGCATAATTTCAAGATTCAAGACAAACCCAACATACACAGTTGTATATAAACTCTAAATCACCCATTTATCATCTTCACTTCATCACACATAAGTGGCAGTTCTCAATCTTCTTCACTGTTTTTCTCGGTTTCAAACAATACCCAAAACTTGAACAATTGGTTACCATTCTGCCGTGTTTCTCTCAACTTCTAAGACTCCTCTTAACCCTTGGCAAGAACTCATCAGTACATGACCCAAGTTCATGGCTAACTGTGGTGAAACCAGGCTCGGTAGTTCAGGCATTTCATCGAGCAGTTGTCTGCATCTTGCTCACTGGTGAAGGTTGTGCGTTGTTTGTATATTGGAGATCACACACAACTCCTTCCCTGCTCAAAACACAAACCCATATCTTTTATTTCTTCCAGGACTCTAATTTCATTTCGGTTCACAGCCAATGAGCCATACTTTCAATGGCAGCAGCTTAGGTTCTTGGTGTTTTCTCAGCTTACTTCGCTGCCAGACAGAATTCCAACAAAAGCCCATCTTATAATTCTTTACAAACCCTCGATCTCACTTCAAATCATCTCCTCTGATCATTACAGGACTAACAACAATACATAACTTTCTTCCCAGTATTTCCTCGGTCAAACCTGAACTCCAAAACCAAAGAGATTCAACCTAAACTGTGTCCATCTGGGCGTCAATTACCTGTCGTAGTCCAATTGGAAATCTCCCACGAGAATCGTGGCTTAAATGGAGGCATGACTTGGTGCAGCTGATGCTGTTGTGACAAAGAAATGCTGAACTCGATTGTGAATTGAGAAGAAAGAATCTGACCAAGTGCTGCTTCTTTTATGCCCCTGGTCCAACCTGCCAATTCGTCATCAGTAAAGTTAACTGGCTGTCCCGAATAGAATGGCACTGGTGCTTTAGTAAATTTCAGCTTCATATGCACTTATATAGCCTTGTGTTATTTCTCCACTTCCATTGCACCAATGCTTATGGTTCCCAAATAGCAAATTGAGCTCCCTTTTCTCTTCTTTCTCATCACATGACTCCAAAATACCTATAAAAAGTAAAAAAAGCGTAATATACAGAAAATACAAGAGAAATAGCTAAGAATAGCATACAAAATTGATATTCAAATGATGTATTATAGGCTCCTATCAGGGTTTCCATGAAAACCTAGATCAGAAAGACCAGTCTCTTGGACAGTTTGAGCAATTGTACTAGAGGAAGAGATGGTACCATTGATTCTTTCTTCACTATGAAGAGTAAGATTGAGATCTCCTATAAAAATCCAAGGGGTTGTAATGTTATAAGTTTCACAGATATCTATAATAAAATTCCATTGATGACTCTTTTCCTGCGGGTACGGTGAACATAAACACAAGATAACAACCATTTAGGTTTGGATGGATCACTACAAACAAGACAATGAATCATGTTTTTATCACTATAAATGAAGTCCAACTCAAAACCATCTTTCCAGGGTAAACAAATGCCTCTAGCTCTACCAGTGGACGGTACGAAGAAAGAATTTGGAAAATTCAGAGGTCTAACAAAGTTTAGAATTTTTTTTGAGTCTATTTTGGTTTCCTGAAGAAAGATAATATCTGGGTTGAGCATCTTGTTAAGATCAGCAAGATACTTTCTAGTGCTTTTGGCTGCATAGCCATCGCAGTTCCAAGCAATAATCTTCATGAGTAAATAACTAGGATGATAAGAGTCAACAAAATGAGATGAGGTAAAAACAAAATTAGATGAAAGATCAATTATGTAAATTAAATGCTTAGGTTGGTGGTATACCTGTGCAGTTTCTCTATGGTAATCATTTGTGGCTTCAGATTGCATAACTAAAGAATTGTTGTAGACCATCTCTTGAGCTGTGATAATATTAACAATAATATTAGTGTCATCTTCCATATTACTTGGTGGATTAGCATGAATGTTATGAGGAGTCATAGAGGGTGCTTGATTGAAAGAAGAATTTCTCATTCTTTTGGTTTGACGTTGAGCGCCTGTAGAATCTTCTTCACCAGGTTCTTTCAAGATTAGATCTAGTGTACCACGTTCATCTAACTATCTACTATTGTACATTATCTAAGAAAGTTAGGGTTCATTATATTAAGCAATTCTCTTTAAACTAATTTAGATATCATATTTTCCAGTAAATTCATACAGAATTTGATGAATATTATTATGTCCCTAGAAGAATATCAATTTTCATCAAATCCCCCCCCCCCCATTTTTTTGAAGATATAATGATTTAAACTAAAAATAATTTGTGCGTGGTTATGTTACAACCAATGGAGTCATCAATTATATATAAAAAGTAGGGCCTACGTGTTCCCAAAAGATCTTTGTTGACTTCGGCCTGCCGCCTGATTTGATAGTGCGTATGTCGCCTAATTGACCTCTCTATAAATGTGGTGGGTTGTATGATGCAGAAAACATCACAATAATCCACTGGTTTTGTTGATTATATCTTGCAAGAACGATGGTGTCTCGATCTAGGTAGTAGTGAAATGGACGAGGTTTCGTGAATTTGACTCTAAGCAAACTTTTGTTGTTGGTGTTGCTTCTGTCCGCCATAAGTATGGCTCATGTTTCCGCCACTAAAACCTTGGTTTTTCTAGAGGGTATGTCATTGATACCATGGTGATAGTTGAGGAATTCTTGCTGAAAATCTCACTATATCACAATTAATTGAAAAAGTATATTACAACGAAAATTGTCAATCTGGAAAAGACCAAAACATCAAGTATCAACTCAATTTGAAATCAAGATCCTTGGCAGAGCATCGCTCGGTTGAACCTACAAGTATTGGTATGTTAAGCTTGTCATCAATATTACATGACCAAAAATGTGTCTTGATTTATAGTCTACTACAGTCAATCTTAAACTAAGATTAGGCATGGTAGTTGAGTACCAGAAATCACTGAATACCCTCGAAGATTAAAGAATGAATAAAAATGAAGATATCTGCGAGAACTTCATCAACGAAGGTATGTGTAAAGACTCACTATCTTATTTACTCATTACTTCTACCATTTGATATCTTAAAACAATGTCGTATGACCTTAGTATATGATGAATCACAAAGAAGAAGTTTTGAGCTCAAACTTGTATTTAACAAATCTCGAAACATGAACTCAAGCATTGGATGTTCATAGACTTTTGAGGTTGAGAATAATTTTTATTGTTCAAAAAATTATGTCTGTGAAATATAAGCCTAAAAACGTCAAATTGTACTTTTGTTCACAAACTGATTCTTTTAGTTTTCGAACTATGCAATTTAATGATGTTACTAAACTCCAAGGTGGACAAATTTTCATGAACTAACTTTTTCGTTCGCGAACGATGCACTTTTGGGTATGTTCCTGGACACTTCAAATATATTGAATTCGCGAGTCCCTATTCTTAGTTCGCGAACTGGCCTGTTTTTGGGTGTTACTGAACTCCAACATTGGTTTATGATTCACGAACCATACTTGGTTATTCGTGAGATAACTTTTATGCACGGTTCCTTAATCGATAAATACCCGGGTGCACATTCTTCTTTGTATTAAAAGGCAAACTTCTCACATGCTTACATGATTTTCATTCTTTAGAATCAATATATGATGAGAAATTTAGTTTGGTTAGGATCAAGGTAAATTTTTAAACATGGAAACTAGTTCACGAACTTGCTTTGGTCACAAGAAAATTTCCTTGAACCTTAAGCAATCTATCTTGTTATATTATTATAAATAAAGGACTTTCTGCAAATTAGAATCCCAATCCCTACACGATGTATACTAGTTGCGGCTAAATTCACCCTCTAAAGACCTAGGTTTCTTCATGAAGTATAACTTGGTTACGACTTTGAAGACTTCACTTGTTTAGACAATTGTTAGCTCAAGTAAATTCTATGAAAAGAATTACTACCAAAGATAACTTCAAACTACTAAAAATGGACAATATGTATTGTCTAAAAGAATATCTAAGCGCTTCAATCTCAAGCTAAATAAGTTCTTAGAAAGAACTTAAAATTTTCTATATGAAGGAATTAGATAAGAAAAAGTAATTCAGAAGCGTGTGAAAATTTCTCATTGAAAATTAAAGAAGAATTATTGAAGGGATAATTGGTGTTTGGTACTCGGATTTAGACCAACACTAGTGTTTGGTCTAACATTTGTCCAACGTTAGGGGTTGGTACCTGGACCAGACGCTGACCCGAATTGACTAAGTTAAGTCTTAACTTCTGTTCAATTTATAAAAAAAAAATTAAAAAATAAAATAAAATTTAAAAAAAAATGAAATTAAAAGACAAATTTACTATTATAACCTTCTTCCTCCACCACCATACCCATATCCGTGAATACCATCACAACTTACTCATTGGATCAAATCAATACAGAAGCACCAAAATTTCTCTCATTCATTTGCTACATCAACTCAGCACCACCACCTTCTCTGCATCAACTTCTGCAACACATCACCAAGAACCACCAAAACATTCTGCAATTCAACCACAAACCTAATCTTCCAATTTCAATTCAAAGTCTTCTAGCATCCTTTGTACACAATAATGGCAGCAGTACACCATTATTCCACTCACATACACCAAACCCTAACTTTCCTCTCATATAATTCGAAACTCATCTTCAATTTAGCAGTAACATTCAATTACAGAAACAAGAAAACATCTGAAACTCATTCTTCTCAAAGTTATAAGAACCCCTAATTTCACATAAATCTGAATCAAACCATCTAACTTCCAAATTAAAAATTAACCCAAACCCTGGTTGATCAACACAGACTCATAGAACCCTGACTTTCCTCTCATCTAATTCGAAATTCAAATCAACCCATCTTCAATTTCATTTCAAACTCAGCTGCAACATTCAATTACACAGACATAAAAAACCCATTATTTTCAAAGTTGTAAAATCCCTAATGTCACCATCAATTCTAAATCAAACCATCTTACTGCCAAATTCAAAATTAACTCAAACCCCAGCTGCCAATTTCTTCATTGATTCTGAACAAACAAACCTTCGAACCATCTCGCCTGAACCCATGAACATCAACATTTCAGATCCCCTTCTCTCAAATCATCTAACACCCATTTCTAAGCCCTAGAAATCATCTTCTGCATGACTCATAGCTTAGGTTCGTCTTCACTAATATTCAATTGTTCTTCAATCTCTGTCTCTCTTGTTCATCTTACTTGATTTTCACGAACACATCAACTCTAATAGACACCAAACCCTAACTATCAGTCATTCTTTACCATGAGGAAATGTTCATTAAAAACCCAATCGATATTCCTAACCACGAAGAGAAGATTACTCATCAACAACCCAATCTATCAATTGGATTCAGTAAAAACAAAATCACTTTCTGCGACTGTTTTTTTTCTCTTGTGAAGATATGTTCGTGAAGATGATGGAGGAGGAGCAAATAGAGTAAATAGGGTAATGATGGATATTTGATCTACACCGTAGGATTAATATAATGTTATGTAATTGTAGATGGTGGATTTTCGACAAAGTCTAAAATCGCAAACTCATAATTATACGAAGCTCTGATTCAGCAATCAGACGTGAGTATCGAGATACGGGTCTCTCATCGAATTCTCAACGGAGAGTACTTTCTCTCATAGTACATGTAAATATGTAGTCTCACGACTGGACAACGACATATCTCATGAATACTGAATACTTTCAGTGATTATTTCTATATAGTATCACGAGATGGACGGCTCCTAGACAGCTTGCTCTGCTAGTATAGAGCGATAACGTCTTCAGGAACAAACAACAAGTTTACCCTGACTATATAACGGATATGACTTACCGACAAGCTCATATCGGGATAATTAATGCTCCTAGACAGCTTGCTCTGCTAGTATAGAGCCACAAAGTTAATTATTCCTAATTAAGATTAATTCTGTCGTGACATTCACTACTGAATTCTCAGAATAATCTATTATTGCTCTTATTCCATGGTCGAATCCATGACTGGTCCCATGGAATGGCAATAACAATTGCTCCTATTTCATGGTTGAATCCATGACTGGTCCCATGGAACGGCAATAAACAATTGTTCTGATTCTATGATCGAATCCACAACTTGATCTCATAGAATAGTAATAACTATATTATCTCATTACTCCGATTTCATGATCGAATCCACAACTGGTCTCATAAATGGTAATAGATAAATCTTAATTACTCTGATTCTATGGTCGAATCTACGATCCCATGGAATGGTAATGCTCACTTTATTATTCTGAATTCGTAGTCGAAACCTCAGCTGATCTTATGAATTAATAATAAACATCTTATTGCTCAGTTTTGTGAATTATTCTCCACTGAATTCCACAATTAATAATAAATAATCAACAACCGGGCGTCTGAGCTACCTCTAAGTAAGCTCTGATTCAAATGGTGAAGGTGTATTAAACGACGATACACTAACAGTCACCGCACGAACGAGTATTTAAAAAATACAACGAAACGATGAACCTATGCAAAATAGAGAAGAAAATAATAAATAATTAAAAATATTGACCAGGGTGCTGGGAGCACGGACACACGACCGATCGACCGTGTCGTGGTCAATCCCATGCTAGTTTTATATTTTTAATGCATTTTTATTATTTTCCATGATTTGATGAAAATTCTTTCATTTTATCAAATCTCCTTCGTCTCGAGGAAACTCCTCGGTTTCATGGTACTTCCATAAATCCATAAAAAATAATATAAAATTAAAAAAAGGAGTGTGGGGCGTGACCATTGGCCAACCGGCCATGCCTTGGTCCCAACTGGCCCCAAACCTCACGGTTCCTTATTATTTTATTATTATTGTTATTTCTCTAGTTTCATGAAAAAACTCCTTGATTTCATGGTATTTTTGCACAAATCATCATATAATAATAAAATAAAATAAAATAATGAAAACTTGTGGGACCGGGCCACTAGCCGGCCAGCCATGCCCTAGCCGGTCCCACATTCCCTTTGCTTTATTATTTTATTATTATTTATCTTATTTTTCCTTGAATTCATCAAATTCCTTGATTTTATGGTATTTCTCTCAAATTAGGAAAAATTCCCTCAAATCATCAAAAATACCTAAAAATATTAAAAAATTATGAAAAACTCGTGGGACCGGTCCATAGCCTACCGGTCATGCCTCCACGGTCCCACATGTCCTTGTTTTTATTATTTAAATATTTTTTGCTTCCCTGAACTCATGAAAACTCCTTCAATTCATGGAAACTCCCTAAATTCATCAAATTTCTCAAAATTCATGAATTTTTCATAAAATCATCAAAATATTATAAAATTAAGGAAAAGGCACCACGGGACCATGGTCACGACCGGCCGACCATGCCTTGACCACGACGGTCCCACGCCTACTCATTCCTTATTTTATAATTATTTTTCATCATCTCATGGTGTTTTCCTCAGTTTCGTCGAAACCCTAATTTTGGCATATTTTCTCGAATGGATGCTCAATTGCACACCAGAAAATATCAAAATTCTCAGGACTGAGACGCAGACACCTTGGGGACACGAGCACGCTATCTTGACCGACCAAGATTTGTTCTTTGGCTCACGGAAGCCGGTCCCATCAATTTTCACAGTTTTGACCTAATTTGCACAATTGCTCGTATTAGGTCCAAAACTCTTCCAAACACTTTGGATTTTCATGAAGTGATCGTCAGGCGGTCACCTGACAACCCAGGGCCGGTTTCATGACTCCATGGTCGGTCCCTCGCCTCGTTATAATTAATTAGGTTTTCTCACCTAAGGCTCAGACGAGCATTTTCGAATAAATGATTAAACCAACATTTGATCATTCTTTCACCAACAAATCATCAACTCTTCAGGAGTTCTTTGTATTTGCTCACGTGAGCATATGGACACTACATGGTTGATCTAAGGTCCCATGTAGTCGCTCCCTCCTTCGTCCCATGATTAAAATTCTGACGAACCATGAATTGATCATCAATTTATCAAATTAGGGTTTCTGAATCCAAGGATCATCATTCCAGATTCCAACCTTAATAATTTTACGACGACCTCATGATCATTAATCTTATTAATTATGCTTGGTTCAACCACCAGTACTTTAATTAATATTTTGGTCACGCTGCCAATAATCCATCAGATGAGCAACACTTGCTCAGACGATCAAATATTCAACAATTCATCACATGAGCAACACTTGCTCAGATGATAAATATTTGCTCAATCCAAGGAATATTGGTTCAACAATCAATATTCAACGATTCATCGAATGAGCAATACTTTCTCACTTCATCGTAAGAACTATACCTATGTCTCATGACATGTTCAATTCATGAGTTTCGAAACATCATGTTCAACTCAGCAACTACATGGACTCATCGTCCCATCAAACCACGAAGTCATCAATTGACTAACAAACCACGAGACATCAATCGTGTCACTTGGGGGGATATCACTTAGGGTTTTGGTCTGGCGGTCTACGGCACGTGTGTTTAAACACACGATGGAATGTGAGCAAGTCGTGCCATCAGTTGAAGGAATTCACGAGGTAGTGGGTGGAAAATCGACCAAGTCTCCACACGTTGAGCAACTGGTTTCAAAAACGATCTCCACTTCCCCACTCCTTGATTCCATCAACTGTCACACTTCATGGGATCATGGTGTCTACAATTCCAACAATCTAAAGAAGTCTCTGAATCATGATTGAATCATCGGCATCATCAGTATCATCAATCTCACGTCTCATCGACAACACGAGATCATCAACTCATCAATTGAGCAACTACTCTCAATTGAGTAATTTCAATCATTCAACACTTATCTTATTCAGAATTCACACACCCACAATCTTTGATTACCATTGATTCCACACATTTCTCAGCTTTCCTCCTACAGATCAACCCATCCTCTCTTGTGACCGAATTTACTCTGGAACGGTCATTGTCTTGATTTAGGCCGGAGTACTACAGATTGATCTCTCGAATCTAAAGAACCCCCTTTGCAGCGGTGCATCTGTGTGAGGTTTAACATTTCACTCGGTTCGAGGAGTCTCCTCCGTACGGTCGTCTCCTCAATTCCTTAAAAACCAGCAAATCGTTTTCCCCCATCTACAGTAATCCATTGGATTCCATATTCACCTTAGGGGTGCGATTGTAACTTGATATTTTTAGTTTAATAATTTTATTAAAATGTGGTCATAAACGGTCAAACTAGGTCAGCGTCTGGTCCAGGTACCAACCCCTAACGTTGGACAAATGTTAGACCAAACATTAGTGTTGGTCTAAACCCGAGTACCAAGAACCAATTATCCCATTATTGAATCCAAAGCTAATAGTATATTAGGTTGACTCAATAAGCTTTTAGGTCCTTGAACTCAAGTGATGAGTTCGTGTACTCATAAGAGAGATATTAGAGCATAACTCGGTTGAACCCACCAAGCGTTGGTATGTCAAGTTTGGTTGTCACATTTTAGTGAATCAAAACTCAATTTAAGAATTGTTTGATTATGCTAGAGACAACTTCGTATAAGATAGGCTAGAAAGATTAGGATAATGAGACGTGCAATTATTACTCGAAGACTTGAAGAATGTGAAGAAGTAACAAGCTACATCGATGACATCATCCTTCCTCTTGAGGTTAGTAATATTTTGACTTGAACTGTTTCATTCCCAACGTATCTTTCAAGTCGTGTTATATTGAAAACATAACTACGAAGTTGTGAATGATTATACTCTAGTAGAAATAGTGTTAAGGAATTACAATACGAAGTATAACGCTTATCTTTTGAACTTCGTATATAATACATCGGCATAATCGTATGAATGCTATTGTGGTTATGTGTATGGGTATGGGTGAATATTTCGTCCTGGGAAACAATGTTTACATTCGTTTAAAGGAAGTACATTCATGAACTTGTTTTATGAATCGAAAGGGAAATCGCTAGGCTTATTGGTATTGTTATTCATTGCATATCTTTGGATTACAAATATGTGTGATTAGTACAACCGATCATAATTTATTATGTATCTTGGTAAAACTATTCACAATGCCTGACTTATGTATTGGTTTGACTTTTATTAGTGTAACCGATCCTAAGTAATCACCTAAGATGGTATGATCAATATTTGTAATTAGTGTGACCGATCCTAGTAACTGGTGTAACCGATCCTAGTAATTGGTGTGACCGATCACAAAAGAGTTGTAATCGATCCTTGTAATTGGTGTAACCGGTCCTGGTAATTTGTGTAACCGATCCTGGTAACTGGTGTGACCGATCACAAGTAATACCATGAGAATATGGTAACTGGTCCTGGTAATTGATGTAACCAATTTGGTAACTGATGTAACCGGTCCCAGTAACCATATTAAGGTAGAACCGATCTTTGTGTTTGGTAGAACCGTAACCCCATGATTAGTGTGTTGATTTGATCAATCACATAGTTCTTGGAAATCAGATGAACCAGTTCTAAACTCGTTTGGAAGTGTGGTATAATCGGTTCCAAGATTGTAAATATGAAAAAGTATTTACAAAGAAATAAGATGTCGACATACTTTGAACATGTTCAGTAACTCTTATCTTTTATTGTTCAAAGATATTCCTTAATTACTCAAGGAGATCCTGGACCGAAATAAGTTAATAATCTTTTAATTAAGGTTGTTAGTTTTATATACTTTTAATTGCCAGCAATTAAAATGCATATCTCTGGAAAATAAAAATTGGTAATATGCATTTACTAATTGGAGATTTTCTAGTAGGATTTCGGTAAATATTGGACAGAGCATTTCTAATAATTATGAAAACCGAATTTGGAAAATATATTGCATATCTTGATAATATTTTCGGTTTTGGAAATTCCTTGGTGTCCACACTTTCTTGGTCTATAAATACCCAAGTTTGCATTTCGAGCAAACTATCCTAAGAGCCAGCAAAACTACCTTGTTGTGTTGTTACTAGTGGAGCCGTCTAGGTGAAATGTCTCACGACCGCTCGTTTAAAGACTTATGTGGGATCAAGAAGCTCTACGAGTACCGTTGGTGGGAAAATAGATAATCGCAGTATTATTAGTTTTCGATTTTATTGATTGACTAATGGTTGTTGAACTTTGATTGAACCTAGTTTGTTTATTCTTGAGAATCTTCTCTTCTGATATAAGATTGACTCAAACTAGATCGAAGTGTTGACAGGATCTTTAGAACTGTTTGTAGATCTAAAGACGTCTTGCGATAATCTATTGTTAACAGACTTCGTTTTATGTGTGATTGATCACAAGAGATTCAATTTGTGGTGTGCAGGTGTTTATTGAAGATTTAAGAAGATTTGAAGACAAAGAAGATTTCTTATTTGGGTTCATAATCTTTGGTGTGCACAAAACTTGATCGGCTGGGATCCAACTATAATCGGTTTATCTATGATATATTTGATTGATTAGCTACGTAGATCGGCATCAGTATTTAATATATTGATAGATCCTATCATTGATTGCATAATCTAAACTCTGCTACTTTGGTAGTTGTTGGATAAATTGATCTAAACCCGACAAAGGAGTTTATTGGATTAAACAGAAGAGCCTTTGTCTAACTCATATCACTGAGATTGAATAGAGTTGTTGCCGAACATATTTGTTGTTCCTTTTTAGTTTGGAATACGATCCATAGGAATTGATCCAGTGCGTGACTTATTGAATGTCGGAAGCGCAAGGATACTGAAGAAACTAGGTGAACTATAGTTTTAGTTTCCTGGTCTCAACTATACGAAGTTAGTTTGATTTTTTATAGCGTCTTAATTCTGAGAGTATTCAATTTTGGACTAAGTCCCGGTATTTTTCTGCATTTGCGGTTTCCTCGTTAACAAAATCCTGTTGTGTCATTTACTTTTGTTTTCCGCAATTATAATTGTTGTTATTATAATTTAAAGTAAATTACACAAATTTTAACTCCGTATTACTTGATAGTGATCCTATAGAGTTTGGTTAAGTCCAACCTATTATCAAGTAATCACACTTTGATTGTTGTATTGTCTCGATCTCGTATCCATAGACGATCACACAAAGTGTAAATAATGATTCATTATATTGTCTCGACTCAGTCCATAGACAATCACTTACGGTAAGAGGACTTATAGGTTGAAAAGTTTTAGATTGAGGTATATTTGGGTACCCTCGTCTTTTCAATTGGTATCAGAGCAGGCAAACACAAAAGGATCTAACAATATGTCTTTGATGCGATCCAACCTATAAGATATGAGTCAAAGTAGAGTTAAGCTGGAGCGAAAAATAAAGAAAGAATCGGTTAACGTGTCACAAGATATGTGCTCAAAAGGAGATAGTTCTTCAATTTCAGGTTTCTCATTTGATGATGTCTCTAACGAGAAATTTTTGAGTTTTATACTTGAGATGAACTAAAGGAATTGAGTAAACAATTTCTTATTTGTTCTAATGAACTTCTTTCAGCACTTGAAAGAGAACGAGATTCAACTTTAAAGTTTGAAAATCTCGATGAAGAGCATAACTTGCTGAAAGAAAAATTCTCACAAAAAATACAGAGTATGTCCTAGTCTTTCTCAAGCAGAATTATTTGAGAAAGATCGTGATGGGGCTCTTGAAAAAGTACATTTGTTGGAAGAGAAACTTGTTGAATCTGATGCAAGGATTAACTCTCAACAAAAGAACTTTGAAGAGAAAGAAGGAGAATATCTCTCACGAGAAAAACGCCTTGAGGCTAATCTAGCCAGTGCTCTTGTTAAATTCAAGACATTGGAAGAAGAAAATTTGGAACTGAAAAAATCCAATGAAAGCTCAAACAAGTTAACCTCCTTGTTAGAATCAAGTAGAAATCATCGTGATACGCGTGGATTGAGATATAAGGAATCAGGTGCTTCCAACGATAACAATGAGATAAAATTTGTTAAAGCTACAAATTCTTCTCAACCAGAGGCTTCCACTAATGTCAAAAAGGATATTATTTCTTGTAAAGAAGTAAAGCTAGTCAAGCCTAAGAGTTGTGTTCAACCAGCAACAATCAAAGAGAGTATTATTGCTAATGACAAGAAAGCAACAACATTTAACAAAGATAAGAAGAAGAAGAAGAAGAAAACTTGTCAAGCTCCAATGCAAGCGGATCAAAAAAAAGGTAACATTAAAACTCATACTCCTTATGTTACTAAGCATTGTTATTATTGTGGTAATAAAGGGCACTTGCAATGGGGATGCAAAGTTCGTAAGATGCAAGATGCACTTTCTTCCGTATCAAACGAATTGTCTAAGTTTGCTCCCCGAAAAAATTCAGATTGTTATTGTCATAAGTTTAGGCAAAAGAATTATTATAATGATAGTTCAAATTTTTCCTATCGCTCGACAAGGCCATCTCATAAAAGACCCGAATATAGAAAGAGAGATGACTTGGTAAATGCTAAGACAAGATCTGATGTTCCAAATTGGAGAAAAGTTTTTTCGCAAAGTATTCAAAAGGACAATCGTCCTAATAGTATGAAGGAGAAAGCTGCTCCCGTGAAACCTAATTCTAAATGGGTCCCTAAGTCCTCCATAGCCAAGACGGGACCAAAAGTTAGTCACAAGAATGACTCTCATCTGTTAATTGTTGGTGACAATAATTACAAGAGCTTTCTTGAAAGACTAAAGAGAGACATCATGTCTGAAATCTCTTGTACTAGTGAACGTTGTGATAATGACACTCTTCATCACAAGTCAAAGTTTAAAAACAGGAGATGGAACAAGAGAAAACAAACCAAGCAAGAGGTCAAGAGTGATGATTTTGTCTTAGTCACCCGTGACGAACAAGACAAGGCTCACCAAAACACAACCTAGTTGTGTTGGAATGTTCATGCTCGCCTTTGAGCTCAATCTTATGATAGGTGAGGAAGCACATGAAAACTGAGCACATGATCTCTCAGTTATTATATGACTAATTAACATCTTTAGAGAGATTACTTTTCTTCTATACTCATACCTTCTCTATCTATATTTGATATTTTGATAGAAACGTTAACTTTGAGTTTATGATGTTGATATCTACTGATCATATATGTGTATCTCTTTCTTATACGGTTAAAACTAGCCAAAAATCACTGAATTCGGACTTCGTATGCAAAAGTTATGCCTAAAACAGTCTTTTGTATGAATTTGTGTGGTATGACCGATTCCAAGAAGCAAATCTATGCGAATGAATGTCTATATTATTGTTATGTGTTTATGGGATGTATGATTTCGGTTTTCATAACCTTAATATTCGATCTCATATGATGTGTGAACCCTTATGGTTTGTGCGGCTTTTTGATTTAGCGGGATTAAGTTCTAGCCCATGTTGGTAGGCTTTATCAAAGGATCATAAGGTTTTCCGATTGAAACTCATATGTGAAAAGTCACAATATGTTGAATTTTTGTTTAACACAAAAGCATATGTGTTTCGAGGTTTTCAACTTTTGCTACTTGCATTAGTTAAAACCGATTCAACCTTTCTTTGGTAAAGGTTGCTTTTGTTGTTGTTCTTTTGTTCTTGTGAGAGGATGACAACACAATGATATTCCTCCCCGGAAATATGTGAAGAAAAGGAGAAGAGGATGCAGAATTTGAGGTAACTAATTTGTTAGTTAATCGTTTTTCTGTTTAAGAAAAGCTTGAGTTTATTGCATATATTTTGCTTTTTCTTAACAAAATTCGGTACAATTGATGTTTATTCCATTATGTGTGTATGGATGAATGTGAGTGTGTATGATTCAATTGTTTCCGATTAAGAAAAACTGGTTTGATATCTTTCTTTATTGTTTCGTATCAATTGTTTTATACTTAACGAAATTTCGGTGCTTTAATGTCTATGTTTATTTCAATTGCTCCCGATTAAGAAAACTAATTGTGCAAGTCAATCTATTTGGTTTGTATGTATTGTTTATGGCTTAAAAAATACAGGATCATTTGTTTAGTCCAATTCGATTCCGGATAAGAGAAACTAAGTTAATTCTGATCTTAGTTAGACTTGTCAAAAGTAAAGGTTTCGGTTATTCAAGTCTAATTGAATGCCTTGACAAGAAATATTAGTTAACTAACCTAGTATTTGTCTTGTCTGAAGTGAAAGGTCTAAGTTATTGTCTGAATAATTAGTGCCTTATAAGAAAAATAAAGTTAATTCTGATCTTTATTTTGGTCTTATCGAAATAAGCGATTGTATTTGTGCAATCGGTTTAGCAAGTAACTAAGTTTTCTTAATCAATTTGTTAAACTATTAGGGAAAATTTCTTCGGGCATTTGTTTCCTTGATAACATATTAAAACCCAAATTACTTGTAGTTTCGGTTTTGATATTGGTTATCTAAAGTGGTATGTGAAACCCTTGTGCTTAACTCTTATAGGTTGTACAGTTCTTTTAGATTGTAAGATCCTTTCGTTTTTTGGTACTTGCTCGGACCTTTGTCATTTTGTGACAAAAAGGGGGAGAAATATATGGAGTAAACAAGTGATTTGTAATCACTCAGGAAAGGACAAATTGTGCTTAAACGTTATATCAAACAAAAGAGTAAAGCATTGACTAAGGGGAAGAAACATATCATATGATGATTGTAGTTATTTGGACTACAAAGGGAAATAACATAGATGTGCGGATTGAAAATCCACCTATCTCACCTTTAGGGGGAGTATTAGCTTTGTTATTTAAATGTCAACAACGACATTTATGTATCGAATATATGCAGGGTATTGTGCTGTTGGAACTTGGAATCAAGCGTATGTATAATGAATTTTTGTAATTTTTTTATCCATATGATTGTAAGAGTTTTGTCACTAAAATTGACAAAAGGGGAGATTGTTAGAGCGTAGCTCGGTTGAACCCACCAAGCATTGGTATGTCAAGTTTGGTTGTCACATTTTAGTGAATCAAAACTCAATTTAAGAGTCGCTTGATTATGTACTAGAGACAACTTCGTATAGGTTAGGATAGAAAGATTAGGGTAATGAGACATACAAGTATTACTCGAAGACTTGAAGAATGTGAAGAAGTAACAAGCTACATCGATGACATCATCCTTCCTCTTGAGGTTAGTAATATTTTGACTTGAACTGTTTCATTCCCAACGTATCTTTCAAGTCGTGCTATATTGAAAACATAACTGCGAAGTTGTGAGTGATTATACTCTAGTAGACATAATGTTAAGGAATTACAATACGAAGTATAGCGCTTAGTGTAACCGATCCTGGTAACTGGTGTGACCGATCACAAGTAATACCATGATAATATGGTAACCGGTCCTGGTAATTGATGTAACCAATTTGGTAACTGATGTAACCAGTCCCAGTAACCATATTAAGATAGAACCAATCCTTGTTTTTGGTAGAACCGAAAACCCATGATTAGTGTGTTGATTTGATCAATCACATAGTTCTTGGAAATCAGATGACCCAGTTTTAAACTCGTTTGGAAGTGTAGTATAATCGGTCCCAAGATTGTAAATATGAAAAAGGATTTACAAAGAAATAAGATGTCCACATACTTTGAACATGTTCAGTAGCTCTTATATTTTATTGTTCAAATATATTCCTTAAAAACTCAAGGAGATCCTGGACCGAAATAAGTTAAGAATATTTTAATTAAGGTTGTTAATTTTATATACTTTTAATTACCAGCAATTAAAATGCATATCTCTGGAAAATAAAAATTGGTAATGTGCATTTACTAATTGGAGATTTTCTAATAGGATTTCGGTTAATATTGGACAGAGAATTTCTAAGAATTATGAAAACCGAATTTGGAAATATATTGCATATCTTGAGAACATTTTCGGTTTCGGAAATTTCTTGGTGTCCAAACTTCCTTGGTCTATAAATACCCAAGTTTTCATTTCGAGCAAACTATCCTAAGAGCCAGCAAAACTACCTTGTTGTGTTGTTACTGGTGGAGTTGTCTATTCGGAGAGGAAAGTACCCTAATTAAGCGAAATCTCTCACGACCGCTCGTTTAAAGACTTATGTGGGATCAAGAAGCTCTACGAGTACCGTTGGTGGGAAAATAGATAATCGCAGTATTATTAGTTTTCGATTTTATTGATTGACTAATGGTTGTTGAACTTTGATTGAACCTAGTTTGTTTATTCTTGAGAATCTTCTCTTCTGATATAAGATTGACTCAAACTAGATCGAAGTGTTGACAGGATCTTTAGAACTGTTTGTAGATCTAAAGACGTCTTGTGATAATATATTGTTAACAGACTTCGTTTTATGTGTGATTGATCACAAGAGATTCAAGTTGTGGTGTGCAGGTGTTTATTGAAGATTTAAGAAGATTTGAAGACGAAGAAGATTTCTTATTTGGGTTCATAATCTTTGGTGTGCACAAAACTTGATCGGCTGGGATCCAACTATAATCGGTTTATCTTTGATAGATTTGATTGAATAGCTGCGTAGATCGGCATCAGTATTTAATATATTGTGATAGATTCTATTATTGATTGCATAATCAAAACTCTGCTACTTTGGTAGTTGTTGGATAAATTGATTTAAACCCGACAAAGGAGTTTATTGGATTAAACAGAAGAGCCTTTGTCTAACTCATATCACTGAGATTGAATAAAGTTGTAACCGAATATATTTGTTGTTCCTTTACTATTTGGAATACGATCCATAGGAATTGATCCAGTGCGTGACTTATTGAATGTCGGAAGTGGATACTGAAGAAACTAGGTGAACTATAGTTTTAGTTGCTTGGTCTAAACTATACGAAGTTAGTTTGATTTTGTATAGCGGCTTAATTATGAGAGTATTCAATTCTGGACTAGGTCCCAGGGTTTTTCTGCATTTGCGGTTTCCTCGTTAAAAAATCTTGTTGTGTCATTTACTTTTGTTTTCCGCAATTATAATTGTTGTTATTATAATTTAAAGTAAATTACACAAACGTTAACTCCATATTACTTGATAGTGATCCTATAGAGTTTGGTTAAGTCCGAACCTATTATCAAGTAATGACACTTTGATTGTTGTATTGTCTCGATCTCGTATCCATAGACGATCACACAAAGTGTGAATACCGATTCGTTGTATTGTCTCGACTCAGTCCATAGATAATCACTTTCGGTAAGAGGACTTATAGGTGGAAAAGTTTTAGATTGAGGTATATTTGAGTATCCTCGTCTTTTCAAGAGAAAATACAATTTCAGACATCGGCTTAGGCTTCTTTCCCAAGTTTAGGCTTATTCGATCAATATTATTGTACCTAAAACTCAAATATCTTTGAATAGACAGAGAGGTTTACATACACTGGTGGTGGTTTTGTTTTGAAAGACTCTGATGCACCTCTCCTTCCAAATAAACCAAAATTTCAATGCCGCAATTTCTAACTAAAAAATATCATTATCACGTGCAGTCCATGAACTATATACGGCTCCATTAGAATTATGAGAACCAGCCAAATTTAACATATTAGGAGTGGGTCATAGCATCCAAAACTTTATAGCAACCAACATTCAAAAAATAAGTTTGTAAAAGAGTTACAAAATACGTAGTTGTAATCATTCATATCATAAGTCTAGTTTTTTCAAGGATTACTCAAGTATTTCCATATGGAAATGCTAAAGGAACGGAAGGAGAAATCCCTCATCATCAACTGAGTCTCGCATAATTATGGGACCCGCTACTGAAAAAGTGGGCTCTGTTAATTCCCATGGTGGTGGACCCCGTAAATTTGGAACGCGCTACTGGGGATACTAAAACTAATTGGGGATATAAATTACTATTTCCATCCTATAGTGTCTTCTAAGGGATGATTTTTGGGTATGTAAATACTAAAATACCCTTTAGTATTTTAACTTCTCTTCTCCTTCTCTGCCGGCTCCTTTCTTTGATTTTTATTTTCTCCATCATTGATTTCAACACGGTTTCATCGTTGTTCCAAAAAAATAAAAAAAATCGGCAATTAATCTATTATATATAAATATGCCTCCTTGAAAAAAGCCTAATCATCGATTTGTTTAAAAAAATTCGTTTAGGTTAGAATCAAAAATTGTAACTGAAAATTTTCAGTAAGTTTCAGTTGAATACAATGCCGGTTTTGCGTACCGACATAGTTTTAGTATGAACACCATGTCGTTTTACTAGTCGGGCATTGTTTTTAGTATGAATATCATGCCGAAATTATTAATTGCCGGCATGCTCGATAGAAACCTATCAATGCTGATAGCCAAGTGAAAAATACTCAAGTTTCTGGGAAATTTGCATCATGTGCCGACATAGCAAGTTAAGCAATGTACCATGCCGACACTACCACCGACATGCTCGATAATCAAATTTATGTGCCGGCAGTGTACTTACAATTTCAAAATTGGGGGATATTGTGTATCAACATGGTGAAAGTATGAATACCATGCCGATTTGGGCCTTGCCGGCATGGTATTCATACTTTTACCATGCCAACACTGAGTTTTTCAGGCGTAACAATGACGAATTCAATGAAAAAAATCAAATATCAATATATTAATACCTATACATGAGTAATTGGAGCACTTGTATGTCCAGCTTGTTTACTTTCATGGGTTGGTTCTTCACCTAAACCTTCATGATCATAAATATCTTGATTTAATGTTGTTGCATCAACAAATTCAATGATAATGATTTATACTAATCATTATCAAACTAATCTATTAACTTAACTAATTATAATTAACCACTAAACATGATTAGTGAAGGATAGATTAGGAATTATATAAATTACATGGATAGGGGGTGACTCTGATTTACTATTTAAATCTTTTTTTTTGTCTTTTTTCTATATCCCCTCACTGCGTATTCTAAATTTGTGAGTATGAGTTGATTTTGCGGGATAAATCCCTCGGTAGGTCTATCACAACCCATTTCCATAAAAACAGTTTAATTCTCTATCACAAGTATAGTTTTCGAGAAATTTTGGTAAACCCCGTCATGCTTACCCCTATGGTGCTTCAACATTCAACTTAAAAACCGTTACGAAAGCGTTGCCATAAACCTGATTTAACATAAGATTCGAGCATTTTCTTGAACGTAGTCTTGAATCAACATAGGAGCGACTATGATTTGACGCTCCAAAAACTGCTTTAACAGCCAATCGTTTGGCACTCCACAAGATATTCTGAGAGAATACGCTCCAGAGCGACTAATGGTTACGCGTCGGGCGACTAATCATTAGGCGCCCTGCATGAGCGCAGAACCATTGGTCTCTCAAGTTAAATATTTGTTTGATATTTTTTAAGCTACACTCCGTTGACATTCAGATGACGTAATTCCTATTCTTATTGGTATCTCATATTCTGGTCGGGATATGAAAGAGTGACGAGGAGACACTCAACTTCATATAGTTTACCGAAAGTGATAAATGAATTTTGGAATCACTTATTGATGTGTCGTCTCCAACCACTCAATCCCGAACGTTTTTCGTGTTTCCGCCAAATGTAAAGGGGAGCCACTCACTACAGAAACTCATATGTGACACATGTTTGGTTCTAATTCGAAATCAAAAATCACAAAAAACATTAAAAAAAAATGAACTCAAAGTTGTTCTACATATCTTGTTATTTTTTGTGGATGAAAATCGTGAAAAATATGCTCAGAAGAACCACAATTACAACTAGCAACTACCCCTTCTGATTTTTGTTCAAAAAATTTCAATTCATCCCTCAAATCAAATATGCAAAATTAAATTTTGGGTTTGAAAAGAAAATATGGAGAAAAGAAAATGAGGAAGATCAGTTCTGCTGTTAGTTTTAGGGATAATTCTCGATCGATTAATGGTTTGACGCTTTGACCACACTGACTACGTCAAGCGCCAAATGATTTGGCGCTTCCAGGGTAGCGCCAAACTATTGGTCAGCTCAACGGCTTATCAATTGACTTTTTTTTTCTTTTTTAGGGAATGTTGAACCACCATGAGAGTTGGGCGAGGGTTCGGCCCGCTAATTTTTCAATACGGCATACTAAAAATATCTTCAATATATGCACGTGACCAACACTCTTCTAGGACAGGTGGACTTGTTACTGACGTCCACTCCACTCAACCGACCTCCCTAATTGCTCAAAACTAGGCCTGTCAATGGATACCGATTTTCCGTTAGCCGATACCGATAATCGGTTATCCGTTACTGCTACCATCCGACATAGCGATAAACGGATATATGATACCGATAAGCTAACGGATAATACCTTCTTAACGTAACAGTAGTGGAACCGTGTATTTCCGTTAGGTTTAGTTCCGTTATCCGCTAACGTGCGTATTGCACGTGTAATACATTATGTTTTGGTTTATCTCATTCTTCATCTTCACTTCAGTTTTATCGACAGTTCGACACAACAGAGAACTCAGAGAGAAAAATAGAGAAGCCAGGGATGCTGAATCAAGCATCGTCTTCTCTGCCTTAGAAATCATCATCTTCTCTGTGTGATTACTGATTAGAAACTATGGTTCTCTTATTCAATTTCCTTTGAGTTTAATTTCAATCTTCAAAACTCAATTTTCAATTTAGGGTTTCTGAAATTAGGGTTCACAATTTCAGATTTGTGAAATTAATCATGTCCCAAAGTGAAAGAGGAGCATCAAACCATGTTGGGTCTTCACAAAATCTCTCCTTTTCAGTTGCATCACATTTACCTGCTGCTGCTGCTGCTGCATCCAACCAAGTTCAAGCTTCTGGAGTGAATTCAACACCTGCTTCTATTACACCTGCAATTCGTACTAGAGAAGAAGAAGAAGAAGATGTAGAAGTAGATGAAGACCCAGTTATAGTTGAAGAGAAGAAAAAAATGCGCTCAGTAAGGTCTGATGTATGGGTTGATTTTGAAAGGAAGGTTGGAAAGAAGAAAGTAAAAGGTGGGAAGGAGGTTGGGGTACTGATAGCTGAATGCAAACACTGTCACAAGAGAATACCTGCTCCCAGTAACCAAGGAACCAGACGCTTGCATTACCATGCCAAAATCTGCAAAGAAAAGCCTGACAATAAGAAAGGACAAAGCAAGATTACTTCTGTCAAAACAGGTAATGCTCAAACCAAGTTATCAAATTGGAAGTTTGATCCTGTTGTTACTAGGACACTAGTTGCCAAAATGATTGCTAAACATGGTTATCCAATCACTATAGTTGAGCATCCTTATTTTAGAGAGTTTTTTAAGTCTTTGAATCCTACTACTAAGCTTTACACTAGGAATACAGTTAGGGAAGACATCATGAGACTAACAACTGAGTTCAAACTGCAATTACAAGAACAATTTGAGAATATTACATCTAAATGTAGTTTAACAACAGATATGTGGTCATGTAAGCATACAATGGATGGTTATTGTTGTGTGACACTGCATTACATAGATGAGAAGTGGAAACTGGTTAAGAAAACACTAGCATATACTTTAGTGCCATCACCACACTCTGGAGAGGTTCTAGCATCTGTAGTGAAATCTGTGTGTCTAGAATGGAACATAGACAGCTTTTTGCTGTAGCTGCTGACAATGCTAGCTCCAACAATGTTATGATGGAACAACTGAAGAAATGGCTTGATAGCAAAGACTGTTTAGTTCTTAATGGGAATATGTTCCAAATGAGGTGTTGTAATCATATATTGCACTTAATTGTTGGGTGGGGAATGAGAGTAGCTGCTCCATTTATAGATGCAGTTAGAGAGTGTGTAAAATATGTCAAGTCAAGTCAGGCTAGAAAAGAGAGATTTGAATGTGCAATTGCCCAAGTTAAGCTTCCTGCTTCAAGGTCTGTCGGTTTAGATGTGGATACCAGGTGGAACTCCACCTTTAAGATGTTAAAGGATGCAATTTTTTTGAGACAAGCTTTTGCTAGGCTAGATGATTTGGATGATGACTTCAAGATACTACCAACCTCTAAGGAGTGGCAACAAGGAGTACACATATGTGAACGTTTGGAATTGTTTGATGTCCTTTCAACCAAATTTGCTGGGATTAAGTATCCCACAACAAATTTGTATTATAATGGGGTTCAAGAAGTTAATAGATGCATTAAGCTCTGGGAATCAAGTGAGCATGAGTATATCAGAGACATGGCCAAGAATATGAGGATGAAATTTGATAGCTACTGGAAAGAAAGTAACACTTTGATGGGAATTGGAGTTGTTTTGGATCCTAGGTACAAAGCTAAATGGGTGGAGTTTGTTATGAAGAGAGTATATGGTGTGGAACACTATAAAAGTCACTATAACAAATTTGAGCTTGAACTCGATGCTCTTTTCTGTGCTTATGAAACTAACACTACAGCTCCAGATTACTTTGATACTGGAATGCATTCAAGTGCAATTGAGAGCTCTGCAGGTACAACAACATCATATGAATTTGGTTATGATGATTTCATTATGGAAAACAATATGTTTGAGGTTGAGAAGTCAAAATTGGAGACATACTTAGCAGAACCAGTTCTTCCTAAAGGCAAAACCACTGAAGAAATGAGGTTTGATATCTTAAGTTGGTGGAAGAATCATGCTCCTAAGTACCCAATTCTCTCAAGGATTGCAAGAGATGTATTGGCAGTTCCAGTGACAAGTGTAGCATCAGAATCTATGTTTAGTATTGGTGGCAGAGTTCTCACATCTCACAGGAGTTCATTAGCTCCAGATCTTGTTGAAGCTTTGCTTTGTTTGGGTGATTGGCTGCCAGATCTCACTGTCAGTGACAATGATAGTTGTGTTACAGGTACATCTTAATCTTTTTTTTTTTTGCAATTTATTGGCTTATTGCACTGACAATGACATTGCCAGCTTAAAATGTCTAACACTTTTGATTTTTCTTTCAAAATACAGAAGTTCAAGACTAAGGAGTAAGGTAAATGCATTTGCAGATGCAGTTGGCACTTGGGACTTGGCAGAGGAGAATCTGAAGATGGAGGAGGAATGCATTTGCAGTTGTTGACTCAAATGGAGATGGAGATGTCTTTTTTTTTTGCAAAAAAACATGAAGATTATGAACTTTTTGTCTTGTGTGGCATGAACATCTGTATCTGTATGTCTTTTTTTGGTGTGGCATGGATTTAAAACCTGTTTTGTTGGATTTTAAAGCTGTTATGTGTTTTTAGCCTGTTTTGTGGTTGTCCTGTGACATACCGGATGGCAGCGGAAAATTATCCGTTATCCGGTAAGTCCAACGTAACGGTAACGTTTTTGAATTTCCTATTTCCGCCGGATATTAACGGATAACGGATATCCGTTAAATTTTAATGGCAACGGCAACGGCAGAGCCTATATCCGTTACGTTAGCATCCATTGACAGCCCTACTCAAAACCATGAGCCTCCTGAATTCCTTCATTTTTTTTTTCTAACGGGACTCCCAAATATACCCCTCATAAACCCTAATTTTTCAATCAGCCCACAAGAAGCCCTAGACACTTCCCAAAATATTGGCAGTGCCGCCACTTGCCAGGAGTCGGTCAGTGTGGCTATTTTCTCTCTTTCAGACCGCATATTCCTGCAAGGCTATTATCGGTAATAAAAAATACGACCCAGAAAAACCTTTCTTCTTCGTTATAAAACCCTAACCCTAACAAACAATTTTTCCTTCTCTTTGCTGCGCGCTGTGTTTTCACTGCCGCACTTTTTCTCCATTAACAAGGAGAAACCCAAGCTTCAATTCATCTCTATCAATCTTTCTTCAGTCTAATATTATTATGCCTTCAATAGCACTTTCTGATATCAACTTCATGGACGAAGTTAAAGAGAAGAAGATTAAGAAAGAGAAGAAGATTAAGCTAGAAGTAGAAAATGGCGGCACCGATAATGGAACCCCAGCAGCTTCTCCTTCATCAGAGAAGAAGAAAAGTAAGAAAATTTCTGATGATAGTGATGATTCCATGAAAGGGGCATCTACAGAGAAGAAAAAAAAGAAAAAGAGGAAAGCTGATGAAGAAGGGCAGGAGGATGCTGGTGAAATTGAAAATGGGTCTGCGTCTGTTGTTGAGAATGGAACTGTTAAGAAATCTAAGAAACAGAAAGGGAATGATGGAGCTGCTGTTGTTAAAGATGATGTCGAAAAAGAGGATCCTAATGCACTGAAGAATTTTAGGATCTCTGCACCATTGAAAGCCAAGCTGGAAGCTAATAATATTAAAGCACTTTTTCAGATTCAAACTATGACTTTTAATGATGTTCTTGATGGGTTTGATTTAGTCGGTAGAGCTCGTACTGGTCAGGTATATATACATACATCATTCTTAGTCAGAAATTGATGTATTTTGTGTATGTTGATTTATTTTGTGCATGTTTTGTTAAAATTTAACACCTCAATTGCATTTGTTCTTAGTTTAACATGGTTAGAATTGTAGGTGAAGGTGCGAATCTTTTCAGTAGATATGTGAAACTGATTACACTGCTTCATTGACACTTCACTGGCATTTAATTTTGTAACATACAGGGTTTTTATTTGGATGTTTCTATGTGAAATCCAAGTTTAACATGATACTAATCGCTGCTGGGAATTTGATTTAGCAAATTATCGGGTTTTTGTTGGTTCAATGTTTAATTTGGATGCTCCTATGGGAAATTTTCATACTGGAGCATCTAAATTTCTTTGACATGGATTCTGCAGTATACCCCTGATCGATATTTCACATGCTAGGAACTGAATCCATATAGTTTTGGTTTAGTTGTTTGCTGTACAGATGGAAAATCTTCTAGGTTTTATTGTTTACCTGTTTCTTGATATACCACACCACCTATATTAACCTGTCTTTACCTTTTTCGATTTACAGGGAAAAACTCTTGCATTTGTGTTGCCAATATTGGAATCCTTAATTAATGGTCCCACAAAAGATTCACGGAGGACAGGTTACGGAAGGTCCCCAAGTGTTCTGGTTCTTTTACCCACAAGGGAATTGGCACATCAGGTACAGTGAAAATATCATTGTTAAATAAAGTACAGTATCTTTATTGCTAGCCTATATGACATCATGTTGTGTTAATGTTATCTTGTTATCTTTTGTTTCCAGGTGGCTGCCGACTTTGAGTTATATGGTAAATCACTTGGGTTAACTACCTGCTGTGTATATGGTGGATCTCCTTACGGTCCTCAAGAAGGTGCACTGAGAAGGGGGGTTGATATTGTTATTGGAACTCCTGGAAGAATAAAGGTATTTATTTGCTCATGATGGATCTCAACATACGATGTTATATAAATTTTGTTAGAAATTTGTGTAGTATCGTTACTGTTTTATGCCGACTTCATGAAATCCTGGCGCAGGATCATGTCGAGAGGGGAAACCTTGACTTTGGCTCATTAAAGTTCCGTGTACTTGATGAAGCTGATGAGATGCTTGACATGGGTTTTCTTGACGATGTTGAACTTATTCTCGGTACGTGTGACAATGATGATATTGTATACTCTTCTAATAATTAATTTTTGAAATGCATGGAAAGTCTGCTGAGACTGAGTAATATTTTATGTATCTTGTATTTTTGCTCGTCTAGTAGGTTTTTCTACCTGAACAAAAGGATTTTGAATCTGTAACCCAAAGCCAGATGATGTGTTTTTTTATGAGTTTATATATGTAAAAAAATGTTTTTCGACTTTGTGGTTCATACTGAAAGCATTCATGGTTGTTGTTGTTGAAGTTGCACTGTGCTAAAAAAGCTTTCAATTTGGTATTGCAGGAAAGGTTAAAGATTTGAAGACAGTCCAGACACTCCTCTTCAGTGCTACATTACCACCAAGGATTAAAAATGTGGGTCTTCAAACCATGCGGGATGTGCTATCTTGATACTTCAATTTTTTTAACATTACATGTGTTATTCATGCTCTTGTTGTTATTTGCCAGATTACTACTAGGTTTTTGAAACCCGACAAGAAGATTGTAGACCTTGTTGGAAATGAGAAAATAAAGGCCAGTGTAAATGTTAGGCATATTGTCATGCCATGCTCTAGAGATGCCAGAGCAACAGTCATTCCTGATGTAATTCGCTGTTATGGCAGGTTAGTTTCCTCTTTCCTTTCTTATGCAATTGCTTTTCTTTCGTTGAAGTGAATATTCATTTATAAAACATTAGAAATGAGTTACTTAATCATTTATTATTTCAGTGGCGGCAAGGTAATAGTTTTTACTGAGACCAAGGGTTGTGCTTCTGACCTTTCTGGGATATTGCCTGGAGCGCGTGCTTTGCATGGAGATATTCAACAAGCCACCCGTGAGGTAAGTTCTTTCTAGTTCTGGTGTAGTTGGCATATTCTGTGTTCACACTTGGTTGATCGTTCTATGGCCCTACCAATAATATTGATAACTGTCGATGATAATTTGTTTTTGTTAAGTCAGTTTTTTGTGCTGGCAATATCGTTCTCTTTCTCTAATTTGAAGGGTTGCATTGCAGGTCACAATCGCTGCTTTCAGGGCCGGCAAGTTCATGACTTTAGTAGCCACCAGTGTGGCAGCCCGTGGTTTGGACATCAATGACGTCCAGTTAATCATTCAGGTATTTGCTTTTTCTTTTATATGGAAATGCCATCACTAGTTAGATTGTTTAGTCTCGTTTGTTGAATCTCGTGTATTGATATTTCATTGCCTTTTTTAGTGTGAACCTCCACGAGATGTAGAAGCTTACATTCATCGTTCTGGGCGTACTGGAAGGGCTGGTATGTATATGAAACTCGGTCCTTTTTATATTTATTTTCATTACATCGATATCAACTTCAAGCATAACTAATTGATTTTTTTTTCCTTCAAGGCAACACTGGAGTTGCTGTAATGCTTTATGATCCAAGGAAGCATAACATCTCTAGAATAGAAAAAGATGCTGGTGTGAAATTTGAGCACATATCGGCTCCTCAAGCCACCGATATTGCAACTTCTGTTGCTCATGAGATATCTGCAGCAATCCTTGAAGTTTCCGACAGGTATATATATTATCTACTGTTTGGCAAATTCTTCTGATGCTACCATGTTTAATTTCAGATAGTTTATTTCTGGAATATCTGCTTATATGTATGTACCGTTTCGAATGCAGTGTTATTCCAGCATTTCAGTCAGCAGCTGAGCAGCTCATTAAAACCTCTGGACTCTCTCCTGTTGACCTTCTTTCAAAGGCCCTTGCCAAAGCATCTGTATGCACCGACAACTTTCTCAATTTTCACTTTATACGATCGTATTTCATTGATCTTACTGAAACTACTTGGTTGATGCAGGGGTATACTGAAATAAAGAGTAGGTCGCTTCTTAATTCCATGGAAAACTATGTTACCGTACAACTCGACGCTGGAAAACCAGTCTATTCACCATCGTGAGTACACTTACAGCTTTATGCACTTCGCCTCCCAAGTCCTTTACTTTACCATATGGATTAGTTTGATTTCGAGCCTTGTAATAGTCTAATATGATCAGTTTTACCAATTATTATTTGTTTTTTCTTATCAATTGTGTTTTTTGCTGATAAAATTAGTGTTTTGACTAATCAGTTTTACCCCTTTTTGTTTCAAGGTTTGTGTTTGGCGTTCTGAGGAGATTCTTGCCCGAAAATCAGGTTGAAGCTGTGAAAGGTGTAACTCTTACAGCAGATGGGAGGGGTGCAGTGTTTGATGTGCCTACTGCAGATCTAGATGCATATCTTGCTGGTCAGGAAAATGCAGCAAATGTGAGTATTGAAGTTCTGAAAGAATTGCCCAAGTTGCAAGAGAAGGAAGGCGGCAACAATAGATTTAGAGGTGGTGGCGGTAGAGGATATGGTGGCGGCGGTAGAGGATATGGTGGTGGCGGCGGTAGAGGAAGAGGAGGTGGTGGTAGCTGGGGAGGAGATCGAAGAGGAGGTGGCGGCGGCGGCGGCAGATGGGGAAGGTAATAATTTCCTAGTATGATGATAACTTTCTTTGAAGGAATCATTTCCTGGAGATAAGATTGTTTTAGCCTCATTATATGGAAATTATGAATATCTTTCTGGAGGAACTGTGGCCTCAACGTGGGCCTTTTTGGACGTGTGGGAAGTATACTTTTATCAGCAGCAACAACAACGCATCATAGTTTTTTGCTCTGGGTTAAGTATCAGTTCACTGGAGGATTAAGATTCTAAATTTATGTTGGTAGTAATATTGCATGCTCATTTTGGTTTTCATGTCTTAAATTTTTGTTGCTGGATTTTGTCCCCTTTCCAGCTTTACTTGAGAAATTCAGATACAACAAGTCTCTTTACTATAGTAATGTTTATTTATCATTTTCTGTCATAATTTGTAAAACTTGTAGTAGAGATGAGCTTTGATTGAGAATATACTTCTGCAGTTTCTATGTTAAAGATCATGAAACTTGTCTAGTTTTTTCTGTTCTTAATTTCCGTGCTTGCTTGCGGTATGTCTCTGGAAATTGAACTTGGCAGGATTCTTATGCGATTTTCAAAGATTCCGAGGAAGCCATAAGCGACTACATCCTCATTTTTCTTCATGCTTTTCATTTGCCCTTTTTACTCAATTTGAACACTCTAACATCGCTAATGCAAGATGACCTTTAATTTATAAATACTGTGATCTGCTTCTGGCGGGCTTGAAAGTTTTCTGCAGTAGAATTTTTTTTTCTTAATGCTTGTGAGGAAGATCTATACATGAAGCAGGCATTGTTCTTGCAGCTCCTGTGTCATCTCCATGTTTTAAACATGAGATTGAGAATGTAACTTCTCCCACTGGCACGTTATATTTCTTGGTGCAGGTGAGGACCTTTGAGACCCACTGTGGATCTGTCACAGTATGGAATGAAACATACGAGATCTCTAGCAAACATTTGTAATGCAGGAATTCAGAAAGAACAGATGGCTGAGGCCGCATCTCAAGCTCGTGTTACCATTCCTAATGGTTCATGGAGCTCAACTCACCACGGTTTCAGCGCATAATTGAATGCAGAAGATTAATCTTGTTTAAAAAAGATCACTGCAATTTCAGTTACGTGTGCGTACATATATGTCTGTCTAGTTGGCGCTCACAACAACGTCTATATCGGTATTATTTGTGATGCTTGTTCCATTTTGTAAATACAAGCCCCCGGAATAAACAAAAATATAAAGGTGTGTAATGAACTAATCATATAAATGCTATAATTTCCTTGATTTGAATCTGTCCGAGTTATTATCGGTGAAACAGAACAGGTTAGGCATATACAGAAAACAAGCCTGGAGAATCTTAATGAAAGTACCCATATAACACTGGACGGATATAAATTGGGAGATTATCTGATAGAATACAAAATTGAATATCTCTTCATTGTATGTGATTTGCAATTCTGCATACCATCAAGAGGCAAATATATCGTATGTAACGATTTGCAAAGTCTGCCTAACGTTCTTTCTGCAAAAGCGCGAGAATTAACTTGCATTGGGTGAATTGCTCACAAAAGCTGTGGGCAATCTCGCCTAACTCCCCAAGCTCCAATGACAGGATTCTTATGGCAATTGCAGGAAAAAAGCCTGCTTGCAGAGTGCATCAATAAAACTGAATTGGGGAAACCCAGATTAATGGGGTATACCACAATTTAAATGGACCTAGAGCCCTTACCACAATTTAAATGGACCTTGAGCCTTGACTAAGGGGTGGTAAATTGTGGTGAACTTATCTTATTGCCGTTGACCTAAAAGCTTAAACCTCTTTCATCCTCTTCGCTTCTTTATCTTCCACCAATCCTTTGGAAGTCGTCATCTTTGATCTTCCTCAAAAATGGGTGATTGGAAGCAATCATGGAACAATCCAGAAGCAAAAATTGATTTCAAATCTCCAAATTAACAGAAAAAGGTAAGAGAAAAGTTTTTTTTTCGTTTTTTTGAGGTCCTAAACTAGTGGTCCCTAGACTACATCCAAACTCCTTAAATTTGAGTGGATTTCAGCAATTACCAGGTTCGAACCCCTACCTCTACAGTGGAAGGGAGTATGCCAACCACCAGACCACTTGGTGATTGGCTATAAGAGAAAAGTTGGAACTAGTGAAATCAGTGAATTTAAGCATGAAATCCCTTAAGTTGTTGAAAAGAATCCATCATCGGCGAGAAGAAGACCGTAACGATGTCTAAACCCAAACCCATTACTCTATTGTGTGATGTGACTGTTATATTAGTTTAGATTATTGAAAATGATGATTTTCTGGGTTGACGTTGTCAAGGTATATGTATTAGCATAATGACAACTTTTGATTTTTAGTGTTAGTCACGACGTATTTTGATAATGTTAACGGCGACTGTAAACTGATAATCAGGGTCGGCATGTTAGTTATGTCTTAAAGATGACGACCTGTGTTAGTTATTTTGGTCGTAATCTTCTAATATTTATTATAACATAATGACTTAATGTCACAAGAACTTCGTTTTTTTAATGTAATTTTAAAGGAAAAAAAAAGGCTTCTCCTCATTCGAGATGTCTTGGTCATGAAAATGGAAAAGGACGATGTAGCATAATTATTCAAGTGGATTGAGGATAATCCAGAACAATTCCTAAGGGATATGAACAGTCCTAGCAATCCCCTCGTGTATATTGAATCATCATCATCAGACGATAAAGTGGAGAGAGCTGATTATGATCCATGACTAGTTTTCAGGGAATGTGACTTTTATGGAGTGAATCTATATTTCAACGTGAATGGCGAGTACAAGTTGATGATGCTCAAACCATGATGAAGTGGAATGATGTTGAAAGCCGTGATGAAGTGGAGGAAGAAAATGACACTGATAGATATGTTTGCTTTAGTAGTTGCTGAGGAGTGTGTCTAAGACATTTTAGAGTGTGCTGGGTACTTTTAGATTGTGGTTGTAGTTTAAGACTTTTCAGTTACGATTACACTTATGTTAATTTGGGTAATTTGCGTTACCTCCCCTGGAGAAGATCATAATTTGAGTTACCTCCCCTACAGAACAAATATTAGTAAAACCTCCTCTCGTCACTTTTTCCATCCAAACCCGGTTAGCTGAGTCAGCTGCTTCGTACAGCTGGATGCTCTTAGGGGAGGTAACTCAAATTATGATCTTCTCCAGGGGAGGTAACTCAAATTATGATCTTCTCAGCTAACCGAGTTTGGATGGAAAAAGTGACGAGAGGAGGTTTTACTAATATTTGTTCTGTAGGGGAGGTAACTCAAATTATGATCTTCTCCAGAGGAGGTAACGCAAATTAACCCATGTTATTTTTTTTTTTTTTTTTTTTTTTGCAGTTTCAAACAATGTTAGACTAGTAGTAAGTCGTTAAGGTACAAAATTTTCTAAACTGCCGACTGTAAGCGGTCATCATGTTTTTAAAGTAACGTCCCTAACGACTGCTTACTGGTCGTTGGGGTACCAAAGCATAGACTATAACAACTTACGTAACCTATATAACCCATCGTTAGTATAAAAATAATATTTAAAGTACAAAGTACACTCAATTGAATGCTCAACGACTAGTATTTTCATATGCTAGCCATTAAGTATGTCGTTAGTATAAAAGTACTTTCAACTTCATCTTCAACCAAGCTTAAAGAAAAGGTTCAAGTGCACCACTGCCAGTTATTTTGTAGCCTTTGTACACTATCTGGTCAGTTTGCAAATGATTGTCCCTTTGAACGTAGCAGATGCATTATTATTAATTGTAAGGGGTTCTTATTTCTCATGAAAGATGCAAAAGGAGATGTACTGTATGCTTCACAATACACATGTTGTGGATTTTTCTATTGGATAGATGACCATGTAGTATGAAGATGAAGTTGCTAAAATCAACTTTCTACCTTGCACCAATCCATGTGGCGATGGTAAGACGAAGCTGCTTATCTCACCAAAATAAGTGTGTCATGGAAAAAGATATCATCTATTCCCCAAATATGTTAGGGTTCAGTTTTTGATGTTTATATGCTCTAATTAAGTGTTCATTGTTCCTACTTTGACAACTATGCGGTTTCATCGAAAAGCTTTAGTTTTTGTATAATGACGACTATTCTATGGTCGTCAAGGTTATTATTAATAGAAAATGACGGTCTTTGTTATTTTTTTAGTCCAGGGATGTGTTATTATTTGCCGACCATAGTCGTCATGTTCAAGTTTTCTTAACATGCAGACTACACTTTGGTCGTCATTCTTCAGTTTATTAAAATGATGACTGATGTGACCATTTTGTCCAGTTTTACCTGAATTAGTCGTCAAGTTGAATATTTTATAACGTGCCGATCATAGTTTTTCGTCACTCTTATTATTATATTACCTTGCTGACTATGTTGAGAAAAAAAAACGGGAAAATGATATCTTTTTCCCTTTTAGTCGCCAGGTTGTAGATTTCCTAACATGCCGGCATACAATTAGTTGTTATTGTTTGGAATGATGATCATGTCGGATATACTAGGTTTTCTGACAAAATAGGTAGTCAATATGATAAATGTAGACCTTGACGACCCTGAGAAAATGTCAAAAAAGTTTTGTCAGTCTGGAACGGTCGGCATGGTCGTATTATACTTTAGAAACTGACTTGTAAATTAAAGAGATAGTCGACATGTTCAGTAATAGAGAAAAATGACGACTTTTAGTATGTAAACACAAAAAAAACATCCATTTCATTCATTAGTAGTAGTCCAAAGTACATTACACAAGATACAAATGCGATCCCCAAAAAAATCAGTATTTCCAAAACACAATCATCCTTCATTCAAATCTATTGGACCCCTATCATACAAATCTATGGGAGGGAGTTCATTCAATTCTATCGAACCTCCTTCACTCAAATCTATTGTACATTTGATAAACTTATCCAAAGCATTATATAAGTTCACGTTGTCCTCATAAAGTTTCACCCATTCTTCACTCTTGTTGTTTATGAACTTTTTCCAAAAGTTGAACCGAGAAAGAGGAGGTCATTGACAATCCTAGTATAGTTATAGACCGGTCTCAACTACAGTCCAGTCCGAAGTATGATGATAGGCTATTGTTTGTAGCGGTTTAATACAATTTGGTGTTCACATCTGGACGAGGTCCCAAAGTTTTTCCGCAGTTGCGGTTTCCTCGTTAACAAAACTTCAAGTGTCTTGTGTTTTTCCTTTTCCGTATTATATTGCTTATCTTTATAGTGGGATTTACACAAGTATTACGTATTCAATTCTAGTATATACTCCTATATAATTAAGATCAATGACAAGACTCGTTTCTTGTAGAATTTGTATCTTGAAAGATAGATAACAAGTTTTACACTTGGCAGAATTCGGATCTGAATGTTAGAGCATTGCTCGGTTGAACCCACCAGGCATTGGTATGTCAAGGTTGGTTGTCATATCTTAATATCAAACCTCATAAGTTTCTTGATTATATAACTAGAGTCAACTTCGTTAGGTTAGACTATAAAGTCTAGAAATGTTGAGACATACAAGTACTATTCTGAAGACCTGAAGATTCCGAAGACGTATCGGCAACGACGATAACATCATACTTCCACTTGAGGTTAGTAATACATAACTTGACTTGTTTCCATTTCTATATCCTTAGCTTTCAAGTAGTTTCTGATTGAAAACATAACGTGCGAAGTTATATATGTGAAGCTCTAGTATAATAAACTTGATCATCATATTGTGATTAAAGTGTCAAGGAACAATATATCAACAACAATAAATGCTTTATATTGGTTATTAAATTACGAAGTATAATGCTTATCTTTTGGACTTCGTAATTGCGGCATCGACATAATCTTTGTAACTCATTACTAGATTGTGTAGTGAACATATGTTTAATTTCATGCATAGATGTAAAATCTCCTTATCCTAAAAACGCATGTGTTTGGTGGTAGCCTTGGTTTTGTTTTCCAAAATTATTTCCCAGCAGTAATGATCGTGAGATTTTTTTCCAAAGAAAAGAATCTCCCTTGTTTTAGAAAGTTAATAAAGGATTTAAAGGAGATTAGGGTTGTTGTTTTTATTTCTACGAGAACATAAAACATAGCAGCCGCACTATAGCCTTTTGTTTGATTTAAGGAGAAAAATGATTGATCTGAGGCAAAGGGTGCTGTTACTGATTGGGGGATTGTTCTTGCTTCATACCAGGTAGGTTTTCTTGCTCTTATGTTTTTTATTGTGTAGTCTAATCGGTGTTAAAAAGTTCAATGAAATGTTTAAAAGAGATAGGAGGAGAAGGATTAGAGGTCAGAATTTCTATTTCAGAAATTGCGAAGAACATATAGATAAGAAGGAGGAATAATAAATCCCAATTATAGCATCCTTTTTGTATTTTTTTTATTGTGTACAATATGGTTAATCAATGGGTTAGATTGAGATTTAAGTTTTGTTGGAGTTTGTCTCTTTTGGGTGAGATAGTTGCTTAGGCTTAATTTCTTCCAATGTATTTAATATTCGTGTATAAAAATGCTTCCCATCGCTATCCAGGTATATTGATGTTGTTGGCTATTAGTCTTGTACTCGATTACGCCTGCCTAAATTAATTTATCCATGACTCCAGTGCGCGATATAGTTATACGACCATTGATGTTCATTATCTGTACAATCTGGACACTCCCAAATGAACATTTAACTCGTGAAGTAGGCTAGCTTAAACAACTAAAAGACAACTAATTGATTAGTGGTAATAGGCTCCTGTTGGCAAGATTAAATATGTAGCAATAAGTGAATAGAATTGAACTAATAGGCTCCTGCCGAATAGAATTGAACGAAAAGCTAAGGGATGGACATCCAAATGTGTTAACCAAGTTGGAAGATTGGTCCTAATCAAAACGGCATTATTCCCGACTGCTAATCATGTGATGCAGGCACAACAATTTCCATGCGAAATACACAACAAAATTGACAAGATTACTAGAGATTTTTTCTGGAAACATGATGCACAAACCAGAAAGATGCACCCTATTGGATGGGAGCAGCTAACCACACCAATTGCTCTAGGAGGACTTGGTATACGGAAGAGCAAGGAACAAAACCAAGCCCTACTACTCAAGCGTGTTTGGCAACTCCACAAATCAGGCTCAATATGGGCTAACATCTGCACACCTAAATACCTCCACCCATCCAACAACATTCACTCACACATACCTCCAATCTCAATTTCAATCCCAGAGCCTCAATCATCAGCCAGTTATTTTTGGAAATGTCTAGCTAATCTGTCTTCTGTTTTGCAGGATATAGCTTTCTACCAAATCGGAGATGGCCTCACAACCACAATCTACAATCACTGGATACCCCATAACCCACCCACTCATCCTCCAAGCTCGAGCCATAACCTGCCACCTAATACCTTGGTGGCACAGCTAATCGACCAACCAGACAACACATGGAATCATTTACTAATAAACCACTTCTTTCACCCCAAACATGGCTCGACAGATCAAAAACATTCACCTACCCACCACCCCAGTCCCTGACAAAATCATCTGGCTATATACAAAACATGGGAACTATTTATCCAAATCAGGATACATCCTACTCAGCCAGCCTCAAACAACAACAACACCCCAACAAACAAAAATTCAATCCCTCAAACCGTGAACTTTAAGGCAATCTGGAATCTTAAATGTCCACCAAAAATTGGACTTTTCCTATGGAAAGTCGCAAACAACGGCCTATCAACCTTTCAAATGCTACACAGGCGCCACCTCACCACAACAAACAACTGCCCAATCTGCAACACACAACAAGAATCGGAGCAACATCTCATTTTCGACTGCCCCAACTCCAAAGTGATATTGCAATTGATCATGACACACCTGGCAAGAAGTCCAAACAATACCCAATTAAGGAGAATAGCAGGAAATCAGCAACATCAACAACACCGAAGGCAACATCAATACCAACACCAGCAACAACAACAACAAAACCAACAACTCAACAGTCCAACAAGTATTCAAGACATATTAAACACAATTTCTGAAGGCACAAGAACTTTAATGGGCTTTACAACATGGTATATATGGCTGACAAGAAATGCCACGGTGTATAAAAGAAATCGACAGACACCATGCCAGAATACCAACTGGTTAGGGTCATGTTTGATGAATACCAATGGGCTCAACAACACATGGCACCTATCATGGCAGACGGACCGACAATCACAAGACAACCACAACGAAGCAGCACCAACACTACTCTCTACATACGATGGAAGGCACCAACAACGGTCTAGATAAAAATAAACTCGGACGGAACATCAAAAGGCAATCCAGGACCAGTGAGAGCAGGATTCATATGCAGGAATAACGATGGAAACATGTTGAAAGCAACGACAACTCCTCTAGGGATAACTACTTCAATCCTAACAGAAACATGGGGACTTTTACTTGCACTACGAACAGCGGTACACCAACAATGGAACAAGGTCTGGTTTGAGGTTGACTCACAAGCACTATTATCTCTAGTGCACTCCCAACAACCAAACCCTTGGTACCTCACAACTATGCTGATCGAAATAAGAGCTCTCATGTAGAACATTCCACACACCAAGCTATCACACACTTCCAGGGAAGCAAACCAACCGGCAGACGAACTCGCCAACCACGCAGTTAAATAACAAATCCAACTATCATCGGCAACGTCTATAACCTCGGAAACAAATTGCCCACCCTTCCTCCAATATTTTGTACACAATGATAGAATTGGAATGTCCTTACCTAGGATTGTAACAAGCTTTAATTAAATAAAGTAGTTAACCTTTTCAAAAAAAAAAAAAAAGTAAGTGACATTGTGTCATGTGTGTTATGAGTTGATGTTTGGTTCCATTTAGAATGCTAGAGATGTACAAAGTATATATACATTATTTTAGTATGTAGTGTGTCTTGATCTCCCAAGTTCTGGGTAGGATGGTGGAGGTAGCTAACTGTAGTGCATTCGATCAGTGGCTACTGGAGGCGTTGTGGTGCTTAGTGTCTGTCATTGTTTAGTGATATAAAGTGCGATTGTATGTGGGCAGTCGACATATCAATGCTATGCGAAGACGAATAGTGTGTTTAGTTATCTATCGCCCGTAATTGGCTCGACTCCCATGAACTATTAGGCGATGACCGAGGGGTCGTTTAATAAAAGATATGGATCTATTATTTTATATTGGGATCGACAACATATGATATCTCCGGCGCACGGTAGGAAAATTATTTGGACTACTCAAAGACTGATTCGGGATGTACGTTAAACAGTTAGGAAAAACAAATATGTAGAGAGGGAAAGCCAGTAAATTAGTATTTTTGATCAGTGGGCGGGTAGTCGTTTTTGCATTTTTTTCTTCTAAACGGTTGTTTTATTAACCTTGCGTCTTTACTAGTCTGTCAGGTACGGGACTTCTAAGTAGTAGGCATTACTATTTTTCAAAGATTAGATTTTAAACTGTTTTCTCCTTGCAACATACTTTTACAAGGAATTTCGGGATTGTTTAGATTACATAAAAGATATAAGTGCTTGAAAGTCTACTTTTAGTTAGGGTCTGACCCAACTTACTATTTTTCTTTCAGAAAACGGTGACCGTGGAGCAACCTAGCTTGTAGATTGCATTTCTGATTCGAAAAACTATTTCATCATTATCTTAAGGTATTTAATTAGCTATTTTATTGTTTTCTTTTAAGACCAAATTTTCATTTCCTTCAGATAAATCATTAGTATTTACTTGGGAGACCGACCTGCGTGTCGAGGATTAATTTTGTTTTAAAGGTTTTATGAAACCTTACAAATTTTATCAGTTTTATTAAATAAATTCATTTATTTATGGATTATGTTCATCGTGCTCCATACAATAACCCGATCTCCATTTGTTGGCTTAACGGTTTGAGTGTGTAAAGTGGTCCATGAGTATGCTACACTTGGGATTTTAGGGTGGCCGACCTAGAATCAGAAGTGGGGCGTTACAAAGTGGTATTAGAGCCCTGGTAACATAAATCCTTGGGAGCTGGTGTATGGTCTTGTTTGATCATGTTAGGCACGAGTTTTAGGAGAACTTTGGTTGTTTTCTTTGTGTGAATATGTGTTGATAGTTTCTTGTTTTTCTTTCTATTTTAAGAGGATGAATGGTCGCGGTAGAGGTCGTGGCCGAAGGAGTAAGGATTTTGTTAAGGATTCTATGGCAGAAAGTAACTCATGCAATTTTGGTAGTAGATCTCTTAGTGAAGATTGTTAGAGCATAACTCGGTCGACCTCGCATGCGTTGCTATCTCAAGCATGTTTGTCAATGTTAGTGATCAAAACTATGAGTTTTGATTTCTAGTCTACATAGCTAAGTTTCAGACTAGGATAGAAAAATGTAGTTGAGCTCAAGGACTTCATGACAATTCATCATACAACGACGAAGATATACTCAAGGAACCGTGGAACTTCATCAACAAAAAGGTATGTGGAGACTTGAACTTATCTATCACTCAAAAGTCTATCTCTTCTATCTCTTACTTCTTATGAGACAAAAGTCGTATGCTATATAGACTGGATCATACACATTTGATATTTCGAGCCGAGTATATCTAGCCTATCTATATCTCGAAATCATGTGTTGGTAAAGCGTTTCGCTTTGATCGGGTTTATCTTCACCTAATGACGAAAGTCATATTGTTTCAATCATTTTGAAATCGCTTTAACGAGAAATAGTGTAACAACTATATAACGTCCTCTAAGAATGTTTCAATGGTTGGAATGAGAGTTTAGGTCTATATAACCAATGATGGATATAAGCATTTGTGTGGAAACACATATGATAAGTCTTATTCCTTAATCCGAAGTTTGCGAACTTTGTTGATTAAGAGAAACCGGAGGAATTGGATTTGCCAAGTCCGCGAACTCAGTTTGCGAACTCAGTCCGCGAACTGACGGAAGTTCTCTTGCCGAGAATTTCTACTGGGATTTTCCAAAAACTCGTTTGCGTGTTTAGTCCGCGAACTCAGTCCACGAACCTAGTCCGCGAACTAGCGGAAGTCTCCTTGCCGAGATTTTCTGCTGAGTTTGTAAAACTCAGCCGGTTGTCTTAAGTCCGCGAACTTACTTGCGTACTTGAGTGGGTTATGATCTAAAGATGTGCTCTGAACATGAAACTTAAATTACTAAGGAATGCAGTATGCAAACCATGTCTATAAAGTTCATGATCCGATTCAATCGAATCGAATCATCTTTGTTTCAATTGTGTCTTGTGTAGTTACATAAGATCTCATAATAATTGAACAACTCTCTAACTAGTTCATTTGAGTCGATTGAACTAGTTATGGTGAAGAAGAACAAGGTTAATGTGAAATTCTCATATGGTTGACCTTTTGGGTTACTATGTTTAACCAACATAATGTACACGTTTGGGCACGGTTTTCACAAACCCAGTAAACGTATATCTCAAGTGTGTGTGACAAGCTAAGTTTTCGATCTAACGGTTGAGAAATATTAGCTTGAATCTAAATCAGGTTTTCATCTAACGGTGAATATTGATTGCTTTGTAACTAAGGCAAAACCATGATTTGAAGACTATAACATTGGGCAAAACTAATCCCCACACGTCTGTGTGATACTAGTGCGCTCGCTGGAGTCGATTCTCCTCTAACCTTTGGTTTTCTTCTCTAAAACCAGGTTAACGACTTAAAGACTTCATTGGGATTGTGAAGCCAGACCGATACTACTTTTATCGTAGTTGTGTGATCTGATCTTGCATCTTCTATCGTACGAGTACAATCTTATTGATTGGATTGAGATCGTGAGAGTTCTCCGATAGGCAAGATAAAAGAAGTCACAAACATCTTCGTGTCACTGTTTGTAATTCCTCAACATCTGCTTGTGTAGTCAAGAAAGATCGTTGGGAGGTGATTGATTAATCTAGGTTGTTCTTCGGGAATATAAGGTCGGATTAACAATTGGTTCATGTTCACCTTGATTTCATATCTTAAGACGGAACAAAAATCTAGGTTTTTTCTGTGAGAGACAAATTTATCCTTTAATAGACTTTTCTATGTGAGACATATTTGTTTATTATCAAGTCTGCGATTTTGGGTTGCAGCAACTCTTGGTTGTGGGTAAGATCAGCTAAGGGAATCAAGTGTGCAGTATCCTGATGGGATTAGAGGCGTAAGAGTACAACCGTACCTTGAATTAGTGGGAGACTGATTGGGATTCAACTATAGTCCACTCCAAAGTTAACTTGGAGTAGGCTAGTGTCTGTAGCGGCTTAATACAGTGTGTATTCAATCTGGACTAGGTCCCGTGGTTTTTCTGCATTTGCGGTTTCCTCGTTAAAAAAATTTCTGGTGTCTGTGTTATTTCATTTTCCGCATTATATTGTTTATCTTTATAGTTGAAATAATACAGGTTGTGCGTTAAAGTTTAATCGATTGGAGATCCGACCTTGTGGTTGTCGATTTCATTGATTAACACTTGGACATTGGTCTTTGGTACCGTCCAAGTTATTTCTTGTATTTGATAAAAACTCGCTATTGTTTTAGCTTGAGTAAAAATCAAATCAAGAGAGAGATATTAACTCCTTGAGATACTTTTATCTAGATTGAGTCTGACTGTCTAGTTGATTCTCTAGCAAAGTATTCCAGAATTAGTCCATACAGATTGCTAAGCGAAATATTGGGTGGTGTTGTTAGACCCCCACTTTTTCAAAGATAAGACTAGGTCCAAAAGTAGATCTCGTATGAATAGGTCCGCAGGTAACTATCGATCTCGTAGGACTAGGTCCATAGGTGGCTGTCGATATGTTCATACCAAAGGGAGAGAGGGTGGGACTAACGCCTTAACATTAGAGAACCTTCAGACAATGATGAATACTGCAATCACAGCGGCATTAGATCATAGGATTGGTCCACGTGGAGGTACGAAAAATATGGCACCCCCAGAAATGAATGGACCTGCAGTTGTAGAGAGAAACACGAAGTCTTGGGTTCAATATTACCAATATTTTATAAAGATGAAGCCCCCTTCGTTCACAGAATAGGGAGGAGAAACTAAAGCACATCAGTGGTGCACAAAAGTGGATAAAGATACTAGCTCAGTTTGATTGTTTTGAGGCTTACAAGCATAGGATGGTCGCTTTCCTATTGGAGGGGAATGCAGCAACTTGGTGGGAGTCGATGGGCAGGACAGTTGATGCAAGAGGTTACTTGGACAAGATTCAAAGATTTGTTCCTTGCACACTTTTTCCCCCAGCCGAGCGCCAAGCTATGATTAGAATGTTTGAAGAGCTAAAGCAAAATGAAGATCAAATAGTGGTTGAATATGAGCGTGAGTTTGACTGCGTGTTGCTATTTGATGCTCATCTCATTCCTACTGAAGCAGAAAAGATCGAAAGGTTTTTAAATGGATTGCATACTGGGATTGTTGGACACATCATTGGGAACCCCAGTTTTGATACTTATGCTAATGTTGCGAACTGTGTTAGGGCATATTGCTTGAGGATTCAAGAGGCAAAGAAGAAGAAAACGGGGTAGAGTGGATACCAAGGTTACCGAGAATAAGGATAGTAAGGGTGGGAATGCCAATAGACATAAATGTCAGTTTCACCAAGGAAATCAGGGATGAAAGAACCACAAACAGATGAAGGGAACAGTGGTACTGGAACCATGGTTCATGCACCTCAACCCATGAGAACTGGGGCTTATGTATTTAAGGAACCTTGTTATCACTGGCAAACACCAGGACACAAGGCTCGTGATTGTCCAAAAAAGGGAAAAGCTCATCATGCTGAGTATGAGCGACGTCAAGTATAGAAACAACCTCAGGATCGAGGGCCTCAGCCTCGGTTGAATGATGTCTTGCTTCAGAATGGCGAAGGACCGGTGATAATGTTGGAAGGTACTTTCCTTATTCACACTCGTCATGGTAGAGTATAGTTGGATACTGGATCTACCCATTTTTTATATCTGCTATATTTGTGAAAACTTTTCTTGTTACGTTAGAGCGTTGTTCCTATGTTGTTATGTCACTGATCGGTGGCTCAGCGTCTATTGATCACATGTGTAGGTCATGCATTATCTGTATGAGCACGATAGATTTTGCTACAGATCTCTTCATTATGAATCTACATGTGTATGATGTTGTCTTAGGCATGGATTGGCTTGCTTCCCATCATGCTAAGTTAGATTGTTATGCTAAGGCATCCACTTTTCCAATTCCTGAGGAAAGTGATGTTGTTGTGTCTGACTTGTCGGGAAGTTCAAAGAAGACTCTTAAATTGTGTAGTGCGTTGCTTGAGGATTCATCAGCGGACAATATACCGTTGGAGTCTATTGAAGTGGTAAGTCTATACCCATAGGTGTTCGACAATATACCAGGCTTGCACCCACATAGGGAGGTGGAGTTTTGTATTAAGTTGGAACCTGGTACTGCACCTATAACCAAAGCTCCTTATCGAATGACACATGTAGAATTGAGTGAGCTGAAAAAACCAAATTGAAGAATTACTTGGGAAGGGATTCATTAGACGAAGTAGTTCTCCTTGGGGTGCACCATTTCTGTTTGTAGCGAAGAAAGACGAGTCGTTGAGAATGTGTATTGATTATCATAAGCTGAATGAGGTTACAATTAAGAACAAGTATCCTTTACCGAGGATTGATAATTTTTTTGATCAATTGAAGGGCGTTAATTGTGTTTCCAACATTGACTTGAGGTCTGGGTATCATCAGGTGTTAATTCGTGAAGGTGATGTTTTAAAAACAACCTTTGTGATCCGTTATGGCTCGTTCGAATTTTTGGTGATGCCATTTGGGTTGACAAATGCACCTGCAGTTTTCATGGATTTGATGAACCGTGTGTTTCGGGAATTTTTGGACAAGTTCGTAATCGTATTCATAGATTTACTCTAGGACTCCTGAAGATCACGCAAAACATCTTCATCTACTGCTTCATACTTTGTGTTAGAGCACTGCTCAGTCGAACTCGCATGCGTTGCTATCTCAAGCATGTTTGTCAATATTAGTGATCAAAACTATAAGTCTTGAGTTCTAGTCTACTATTAGCTAAGTCTCGGATTAGTATAAAAAGTGTAGTTGAGCTCTAGACTCCATGGCGATCATCATACAAAGACGAAGAACTACTCAAGGAACTGATGGAACTTCATCGACTAAAAGGTATGTGGAGACTTGAACTTATCTATCACTCAAAAGTATATCTACTCTATCTCCTATCTTGAGACAAAAATCATATTGATATATATACTATGATTATACATATTTGCTATTTCGAGCCGAGTTTATCTTGCTTATCTATTTCTCGAAATATGTGTTGGTAAGCTTTCGCTTTGGTCAAGTTCATCTTTACTAGTGACGAAAGTCATATTAGTTTCAATTACTTGAAAATCGCTTTGACGAAAAATAGCTTGTGAACAACAACTATATAACGTCCTCTAAGAATGTTTCAATGATTGAAATGAGTGTTTAGAATATAAACTTGAAAGTATATAAACATTGTGTGATAACTCATACGTGTATAAGTCTTTATTCCTTGAACCAAAGTATGCGTACTTTGCTGCTCAGGAAAACCGGAACTGAAGTCCGCGTACCAGTACGCGCACTGTCGGAGGTTCACATCCCGTGAATTTCTACTGGAGTTTGTGAACTGAAAACAAACTTATTCCGGGTACTTAAGTATGCGTACTAGTATGCGTACTTAAGTGGGTTAGTTTCTAAAAACGGTTATTCGTGAACTTAACCTTATATAAACTAAGGAATGCATACTTGCAAACCATGGCTATAAAGTTCATGAATTGATTCGAGTGAATCAAATCGTTTTTGCTTCGATTGTGTCTTATATACTTCTATGAGATTTAAGCAATTGAAAAAATCTCTAACTAGTTCTCTTAAGTCATTTGAACTGGTTATGGTTAAGATGAATATGGTTGATATGAAAGCGCTCATATGGATAACCATTTGGTTAACTACTATTGAACCAACTAAATGTACATGTTTGGGTACGGTTACACAAACCTAAATAAACGTGCATTTCATTTGTGTGTAACAAGCTAAGTTCGATCTAATGGTTGAAAGATATTATCTTGAATCTAATCAGGTTTTCATCTAACGGTGAATATTGAATGCTTTGTTACTAAGCTAAAATTGATTGCAAACCCTGATTTGAAAGACTATATAAAGGAGAACTCTAACAACTGGAAAACCTAATCCCCACACCTCCTGTGTGATACTAGCTGTATTATCTAGAGTCGATTCTCCTTTAACCTTAGGTTTCTATCGAAACCCTGTAGGTTAACGACTTGAAGACTTCATTGGGATTGTGAAGCCAGACCCAACTATTTTCTCTGTAGTTGCGTGATCTGATCTTGCTGTTTCTATCGTATTTGAGTAAAATCGTAAGATTGGCTTGAGATTAATTTCTCCTATAGGCAAGATAAAAAAGTAATCACAACCACCTTCGTCTCATCGTTTGTGATTCCACAATATCTTGTTTCGCTAGTCGAATAAGATTATTGTGAGGTGATTGATAATTCTAGGCTGTTCTTCGGGAATATAAGTCCAGGTTATCAATTGGTTCATGTTCACCTTGATTTATCAAAATACGGAACAAAATCTCGTAGGTATTTCTGTGGGAGACAGATTTATCTATTACAGTAGACTTTTCTGTGTGATACAGATTTGTTTATTAAAGTCTTCGACTTTGGGTCGTAGCAACTCTTAGTTGTGGGTGAGATCAGCTAAGGGAATCAAGTGCGTAGTATCCTGCTGGGATCAGAGACGTAAGGAGCACAACTGTACCTTGGATCAGTGTGAGATTGATTGGGACTCAACTACAGTCCAGACCGAATTTAGTTTGTAGTAGGATAGTGTCTGTAGCGGCTTAATACAGTGTGTGTTCAATATGGACTAGGTCCCGAGGTTTTTATGCATTTGCGGTTTCCTCGTTAACCAAACTTCTGGTGTCTGTGTTATTTCTTTTCCGCATTATATTTTGTTATATAATTGAAATATCACAGGTTGTGCGTTGAATCGATCAATTGGGAAATCCAACCTTTGGTTGTTGATTGAAATTGATTGATCCTTGAACATTGGTGTTTGGTACCGTTCAAGTGATTTCTCTTGTATTCAATTAGACTCGCAGATTTCTATTTACTTGAGTAAGTATTGAATCGAGAAAGTGAGATATAAATCTTTGATATACTTTTAATAAAATTGAGTTTGACTGTCTATTTGAGTCTCTTAAAAGTATATTGGAGTTTGTCCATACAGATTGCTAAGCGAAATATTGGGTGTGGTTGTTAGACCCCCGCTTTTTCAATTGGTATCAGAGCAGGCAAATACTATAAACCTAATAAGTTTGTGTTTGACTGTTTCCTAAAGACTGTCCCTACGGAAAATTGCTTTAGGAAGATTTCTCTTTGCATCTGTAAGACACGCCATAATTCTGTAAAGATTGCTCAAAGATTATTGACTAGACCTATGGTCTCTCGTGATAATCCTGCTTCATCCAAGACATTGGAAAGCTTAGATGATGATGAACAATCTAAAGTAAAAATTAAAAGCTTGTCTAAGAAGATTTTGTTGAAAAAACGCAGTCGTCACTCAAAGATATGGAATCTCACTAGATTAACTCTTAATCTTTATGAGGAATATTATCATGATGGATCAATTGACAAAGATCTATTTAGAGCATTCGAAAGTGTTTTTAGATTCTTAGAGAAACTTAATTCCGTTAAATCTAAGAATCAATCTGATAAAGGTTCAATACATGTAATATCATGCAACCATGGTGTACGAACTAAACCTGCTGTCAAAACAAGTAGATCCAATAAAACGGGTTCTCTTGTTGTTGACACAGTTTCAAGTTGTCGGAAAAATCTTCTTTCTGGTCAAATGAAAAGGAGGCTAGAAAGCTTTAATAATCCTGATTATCATCCTTACTATGATTATATCACTGTGACTGCTCACAAATATCAACCAGGAATAATGCATGAAAGTCTCTCTGCACATAGTGCCCCTTGGTAACAAGTCTGGCTCTACCCCATGTATATATATATCTTGAGATGGGGCAAGAAATGGTTTGCTTTGTGTACAGTTGGGTTAAAAATGTTATTCTGTCCTTCTGAGATTTTCGAATAAGATTTCTACTGCATACGTCTCCTCTCACAAATTGTGTTGTCACGGAATGCACAACCTTGATGTGCGAACATCAAAGAGAATCCCACATTCCTTTTGTGGGTCGCGATTCATAAACGAGTCCAACCCCATTAGTGGGGTATATAAATAAGAAGTACGCGTACCTTCTTCTTCATCCCATCAGTCCGCGTACGTGAACTTTCTAGGGTTCATGAAATTCCTCCATTAAATTCCTTGGAGAAAAACAAGACAAAGGGGTGTTCAAGGTTCATTCCAAGTAAGTGATCTCCTCTTGTTTTTCTTTTCAATTTCTAGACCTCATGATGAATTTCAAGGTTTCAAAAAGAATTTCAAAAAGTTTGGGTTCTTCTAGCATGAATCTTCCTTTAGACCAAAATTCTCTTAGGATTAGGTTTGTCAATAATTCTTGTGCTAATGTTTTTGAAAAGATTTCATCTAAGGGTTTTACTTTAGAAAAGAAATTGGATTCATCTAGTGGACATAAATAGGATTTAGTTTGCTTTGAAAAATTCAATATTGGAAACATCTTTGATGGTCTTGGTCAAGGATTTGATACCCTCACAAGAATTTTCTATGCCAACATTCATGATGTTGATCTCGAAAAAATGGAATTGAAAACCATGATAAATTGAGAAAGGTTTCTTGTTAATAGAGAGTTGATTTCGAAGATTACCAAAATTCCGTTGGGTAATGTTCGTCTACCTAGGCCAAGTGATGAACGACAATCGTATGAAGATATCTCTCATGGTCTTTGTGGTAAGAAGGTTGCTTGGAATGGGGGAAATTTTTCTACTAATGTTCTTAGTGTTGCCTTGATGGCTTTCGGAAAACTCAGTATCTCTAATCTTTGTCCCTCCACAATTGAGAGTTCTCGGTGGAGTCGTGAGTTTGCGGAATTGGTCTATTTCCTTGAATCGGGTACTCCAAGTCTCGATGTTTGTGGTTTCATCATTTTTCAAATGACTTCGATGACTTCATCTAACAAGAAGTTAGGCTTCCCTTGCTTGATTGGTCAAATTTGCCGTGAACGTGGTTTTGATCCAATTGGAACTTCTCTTGGAACTCCCAAACATGTTCGTCCCTGTACTTTCAAACGTATAAGGGAGAATATGTAGAAAAGACAAAGAGATGATTTCCTTGACGGTTCTTGTGATCCTACCACCTTGAGTTTTCTTCAAAAAATTCACAAGGGGGTGTGTAAGGTCAATTCAAGGGTGAAGTGCGTGCAAGAACAATTTTCATTGGTTGCAACTAAGCTTCCCGAGATCAAGGAAGATTTGAACATAATTCAAGCATCTTGGATTGTTTCCGATGATGAAGATGATAAGTAAATTTTTTAGCTTATTTATTTTATTTGCCTAGTAAATCTTCTTATGAGAATTTTATTCTTGTGTTTTAGGAAGAATAACTAGAGTTTGGAATAGCCATTATTGTGATTACACATAGTTATGTCCAGCGTTTTCATCTTCATTGTTTTTAGGTTTATTTGTGTAAATTCTAAAATTGTTGGTAGATGATTTTTGCAGTATTAATCTTTATGGTTTTATATATTGAAATTTGTTATGGGATATATGTGTTTGCGTCCGTGAACTATGATTGTCCCATACTTTGTCAAAAGTTAAGTCTTTCACATGTCGATATGCAAGTATTTATAAAAGAATGAATGGACTTTTGACATTACAAAAGTTAAACCTATTGTATGTCATTATGCAAATACTGATGGAAGATAGGATGAACTTTTGTTTACGAGGATTATGTCTATTGTATGTCATTGTGCAAATAGTGATGGAAAATAGAATGAATCCTTGTCCATTTCGCAGTATTGATCTTCCCTGATCCATATTTTTATGTATATACTGTGCGGCTCCATAAGTTCTCTTATGTTGAGCATATCCGATTAAATTAAGCATGGGTTTTCTTGTGGTTAATTTAATTGAGTATTTTGGATTCAAATTCATATTCGTATGTGATTTGTTATGTCCAAAGAAATCCTTTGATAGACGCATTTTTGTGTCTAATTTGTCCTCAATGTTTCGTATTGTTGGTACTCGATTTTGTACTAATTTTGGTGTTTTGTGTGTTTGTAGGTATTTTTGGAAAATAAACGTTTTTAGAAGAATCGGCTCGAAAAACTGCTAAAGGCACCCCCGGAAGACATTTGCTAAGCGGACCTCAGATTTGGCTAAGGGGAACCCGCGGTTATGTGCAGCCCAAATTTGTTCTTAACACCCAAATTACTATCGGCACCCCAACAGAAGGATAAGAGGCACCCTTCATCTTCAACATTCAAAAAGAATATTTGCGGGAAATTTGGTTCCACCGGTAAATGATTTATTATTTTTAAGATAAGAATATCTTCTTTCCTTATAAACAGGAAGAATTTGAAGAAAAAGGAAGTTATCTTGTATTAAACAAGAGAGATATCCTTGGAAGATTTTATCTTGGATTTTATTCTGCGAATTAAAGAAGATATGAGTTTAGTAAAGAAATATGGAGAATAAAGAGAAGGAAAAATTCCTGAAGCTATTTTTAATTAAAAAGAAGAAGATTTTGGAGTTATGGAAGAATATATTTGAGTAATGTGTATTTGTGTGTATGAATAGAGAGCTAGAGAGCACATTTGAGGGGGGAGTTGGGAAGAGAAAATAAAATCATTGCGTTAATAATTTTCTCCCATTTTCATTATTTGTAAACACTTTGAGCAATGAAATTATATTTCGAGCGTGTTTCCAACCTAATGAGCTAAACCCAACATTGGGATGACGGAGGAAGCTGGATTTCATCAATGTGGTAATTTGATTAATTCTTTTATTTACTTTTTGCACCGATTTTAAATGATTTATGATTTCTATTAATCAATTGTCATCTTGTTAGATAGTGTATGCTTAGTCTTAGGTGCTTTAAATACACTATGCTTGTAATTTACAATTGATGTTTTACGAAATCTATCCTTGGCAAAATATTAGAGTTGATATTTCTTTTGTTTGAGCGATAAATGTCTAGGATTAATTTTTGAACCACTTGAATATAAAAGCAGTGAAATCCTGAGTCCTAGTGAAGTCTTCATCTCGTGACATATTTTGTATATAATTTCTTATTTTTAGTATTTTTTTTATTTAATCCTAGAATCAATTTCAACAAGTCCGAGTGAACGACAACTCTACTTACCACTATTCAAAATTCGATCAATTTTTGGCGCCGCTGCCGGGAAACGAAAGTTGCAGAGTTCTAGAGCACGACAGAGCTTAAACACCAAAGTTGCAGAGATGCCATTTTCTGCTACTGCATTTCTGAAGAACACGAAGAACGGACTGCCAAAGACAGTCGTTTTCCAACAGTGACAACGACGCTTAACGTGGGTCTTAGAAAACAGTATCAGTGACACATAGTGTGGGTCATAGTTCCCTGATTTGTAACACTTATAACTGTTACAAACCCGGTTTTATTGTATTTCTCATATTCTCATCATTTGTAAACCATTTTTGAGCATCAATGAAATTCTTTGAGAGGTTTTCCAACATGATGAGCGGTTAATTCTCTCACAACCAAGACAATGAGGAAGCTATTTACGCATGAATAATTGGTAATTATTTATTCTCTCTAATTTATAATTTATAATTCACTCAATCACTGCTTTTGCAGAGTTTTTAATTGTTTGCAAAAAAAATTCTTCATTAGTTGTGATTCAATTAGATAGGTTATGCTTTGTTTAGATAATCTATGCTTAGGGATACAATTAATTTTTGAGAATTTTCCAGATTATTTGTGAATTAAGAAATAAGAGTCTTAAAAGATAATTAGAGTTTTGGATTGTTTACCATAATTTATTCATGTGTAATAGTGAAATCAGTGTCTTGGTTGTTTTCTAATATCTTGAAGTCAATTTTGTAATAAGTTTTCTTTGTTTTTAAATTTTATATTAAGTCTAAAATTCATTGCCTTCACAAGTCTTAAAACAACCCTTTTATCACTATCTACAACAACTTTGAAAACACATCAAATTTTTGGCGCCGCCGACGCGGATTTGTTTATTTGTTTTAAGTTTTTTTTTATTTGTTCCTTTTTACGCCTTTTGGTATTTCTTGTTTGCTTTCAGATTTGGAACTGAGCTAAAGAAAAGGGGAGAAAGTGCTGAAAATAAAAGCGAAGCCAAAGAAGAAAAGAAAGGAGGAATCCAAAAGGAGTGAAGAAGAAAACTTTTGTATATAGATATTCTATTTTATTTTATTTTTTTAGAAACTGTAATTAAGGTTTTTATTTTTGTAATATTTTTATTTTTGGACATTTTTTTTTAATTTTCGGACATTGAACTTTGGGACTTTATTTTTTTTAAACCCTACGGAAGGGTAGTTTTAAATATAAACTGTGTGCAAAGAAGGACGACGATTACGATATCGTCTCGGCCCCTCGAGTTCGTACACGACATTGGAGTTGTGTCCCGAGTCGACTTCAACGGTTCATCCCCCGTCTGGAACGGGAGGTAAGAATTCTAAACACCCGCGAATCCCCTGTCAGCGGGTTTACTGGATGATTTTGTATGCATATATGTTGAGGACCTGAAATCGGATTTAATTTTATAGTAAAGGGCAAGGCCTGGCCAAATCAAGATAAGGACTTGGATTTCATCACCGTTTCCTTCTTTCCCGTCTTAGGAACACGTAACCAACGCGAACCTAAGCTTAAAATACTGACTAGAACGAGACCGATAGGGTAACGAGCTTAATAGGAAATTCATTCGGAAAATATTGGTTACTCTTTTAAGCATACTTCAAAGTTCATGATGGTTTCTGTGAGTTGAATGTGTGACTGCGCCGCCTTGTAATGCGGTGAGGCCTTGGGTATCAAAGCTCCACGCATCTTCCCTCGCCTCTATTCAACTTACTTTGACTCGGATTGATTCCAGAGGGGTTTGCTTAAATTGTAACGAATTCCCTTTCGAAGGATTAGAAGCTGGTCTAGAAACAATCTAAGTGGAGCCATCATGCTTTTTGTTTGCTAGATAAATTAGGCTTGTTGTGGTCGAGTCAGCCTTCTTTGTGTTTGTTTAGAATTCCCTTGCAGTTAGGATGTCGAACTGGTATTATAATAGCCAATACAATGAGTATCCGACTGATCAGTATGAACATTATTCCTATTATGACCAGAGTGTGAATAGTGGTTGGGAACGCCATCCTTTTGAAGGATATGGGTCATACCATGGTGAGCCAAATTACTATCCACATGCATACCAATCATGCGAGCAAGATTCTTATAATTCCTCTCCTCTAGATGAAGCACGTAAGATACTTGAGTCAACGCGTAAGTTACTTGAGTCGACACATAAGTTAGCGGACACATATGACTTAGTTATGGACGAAATAACTTTAACGGTGAGTGAACCTTCTTTAGAAGATAACCTCAGGAAGTTAGCTGAGTCAACATGTAAGTTAACTGAGTCAACACGTGAGTTTGCTGAGTTAACACGTATGCATAAATTAGAGACGGAAGAAAGAACTGCTCAAATTACTCGTGATTGCCAATATATTCTTTCCTATCTCACCCGTGAAAATGAGGATAATTTTTTAATAATAAAGATGAAGAGGTTAGAATTGGTGACACAACTTGTTTAGATGAGGTTCGATCATTTTCATGTTATAATAATGATGACTATGATGAGGATAGTATTGATGAAGAACATGAAATATGTAGGCATAGTGATCAGGAATTTGTTACTCCAATTGAGCTTTATAATGATATTGTTGTTTCTAGTTCAAATCCAAATAATTTTAATAATTATTCACCTATTCAAAAGGATGAGTATTTGACTAGAGATACCACCGTTTTAGACGATGCAGTTCATGATCCTTTAGCCTGCTGTGTGTTGGATAATCCATTATTTGATGTGCCTATCATTGAATCAGAGGAAGCTATTATGATTAACACCTTAGTTAATGAGCCTTTACTAGAAAATTCCGCTGATAATCCTTTATATGATTGTGATGATGGTTTAGAGGAAAGAGTTTACCCTGAGAATACTGTTTTAAAATCTAGCGATTTAGAAACACTAGTCTTAGAAGATGATAAACTCGTAGAAACGAGTGAGGATGAACCCAACTTAGAAGAATCAATTGACCATTTCCAGGAATCTGATGACCTATAAATTAGGGAAGTTGTGACTAGTCTTTCTAGAGACACAAAAAACTTTAAGTTTGGGGGTGATTATCATTCTCCATGTGCTTTAACTCTTAGAAAGTTCCCTCGTGTAGGACTTGACATTTATGCCTCAACCATCTTACAAGATTATCTTCATACAAGTTTTTCCGAACCTAATGATGTCCAGAAAGAAGCTCAGTCGTTAGAAACCCATCCTCTGGTTGATGTGGTTAACCCAGGCTATGATACCAAAATTGACTTTGTTTTCCCACCAAAAAATTTTCTTCCAATTGTGGGAACATATGATTTTCAGATGTCTCAGTTATTAAGTTTTGAGACTAAACCTAATTACTTTAGGATATTAGGGCCGACATATTTTCTTAAGAATGACCATTATTATGGTCAACTTTGTGAGTCAAATCTAATTGACTTAGAGGATCCCCAATTATTCAGGTTGTTGTTATGTGCTTTTAAGTTCTTAGTTGAGTTTTTCCAGACTTTAATACCTGAGCCGGATCTTAGCTTTGAGGAAATCCAACCGATGAAAACCTTTTATTTAGACCCTTTTATAGAGCCTGAACCTGAACCACAACTAGATGTAGTTGTCTTAAGCAAGGGTATGTTCGGTATCTTCTTGGTCTGTTGCAGTTTCCTCTTCTTTTGGGTAACAGTTTTTGATCCAGATGACCCACAATTATTTCGGATACTGCTATACGATTCTACTAGGTGACTAATTCTTCCAATGTCTGGATGAAGACTTTAAACTTAGCACTTCTTGGGAGGTAACCCATTTTCATGCGACACGGTAATATTCTTCCTTATTTCTTTTCCCTTAAGTGGTAATAGTTTATCCTTGTTCATGTTTTTAATTTTATCTTTAGAACATTGAGGACTATGTTAGATTTAAGTTTGGGGGTAAGGGAGAAACTTCTAGCGTCACATAGTATCCGGTTAGCTAAGTTTACATATTGTTTCTCACCGAAAAGATAGAAATTGGAATGCTAGAGATAACAATCTTTTGAGACATTAGAGAAAAAGACATTGAGATCCTTGAATTTCAGGAGAGAACTTGTTCCTTTTAGAGGGTAACCGTGATGGACCTAACCATCCATGATGGAAAGGCAAGTAGGTCAGGAAATGCCAGAAAGACAAAGCGACCTCACAATATAGTATTAGTTACTGGATTACGACTCTCTCTCAGTAGAAACTTATCATCATCAACAAACGAAGTGACATTAAAATCTATGAAGAAAGTTGAAGAGTTTAAGGTTTAGAAGCAACAATATAAAAGAATAAATTCAAAAATCAAAGTTGAAGACTGAGTTACAAGAGTAAAGAAAATCAAGCGATTTAAGTTGTTGAAGTTCATGGTACCAAGACATCACAAGTTGCGAAGATCAAAGTTTTAAGTCGTTCTCTCATGGCCATGTAAATTTTCTTGTTTCAAAAAAAAAAAATGAAAAAAAATGAAAAAAAAAAACAAAAAACAAAAAATGAAATAAAAGAAAATCATCATTATGTTCTTTTTGTTATATAATTAGTTTTTTGTTTTTTTGTTCAATAAGGCCATAGGGAAGTAGAAATTTTTAAGTCAAGCAAGAAATCGAAGAGAAGAGTTAATTGTCAAGGTTCTATGAGGTTCGGTAGTTTATCATTAATAGTTGAAGACCGAAGAAGACGTTGTTTCTACTGAGCACTATGAGAGAGTCGAAGAAAGATACATTTGGTTGCTTTGTTAGTCCGCTTTCAATCTGGCACAAGATCTTTCTAGCACTGGTTTAACTCATCACACGTAATTAGTCCAGCTGTTGTAGCAGATGTCCCTCTCATCTTTATCTCTCTCCTAATCTTATCCAGCTGTAAAGCAGCGGTACGCATCTTACAATGTTTATCTAGCTGTGTAGCGGATATATCTTTATCTAGCAGTGTTGCGGATGTGTCTCCCCTTTTCTTCAGTCAGATTTAGAGCTGGCACCTTTAATTTCTCTGGCATTCTAGTTACTTGGCGATAGGTTGAGAATACGTATGTCCTCATAGCTCTTTGGATACTTGTGACCAATTAGAAATCTTGGTTTTGTGGGTACACCTCTGGTAAACCCTCCCGAGATCGGTTTTATTTTTTATTAGTTTTGCTCGAGGACTAGCAAATAATAAGTTTGGGGGTATTTGATAGACGCATTTTTGTGTCTAATTTGTCCTCAATGTTTCGTATTGTTGGTACTCGATTTTGTACTAATTTTGGTGTTTTGTGTGTTTGTAGGTATTTTTGGAAAATAAACGTTTTTAGAAGAATCGGCTCGAAAAACTGCTAAAGGCACCCCCGGAAGACATTTGCTAAATGGACCTCAGATTTGGCTAAGGGGAACCCGCGGTTATGTGCAACCCAAATTTGTTCTCAACACCCAAATTACTATCGGCACCCCAACAGAAGGATAAGAGGCACCCTTCATCTTCAACATTCAAAAAGAATATTTGCGAGAAATTTGGTTCCACCGGTAAATGATTTATTATTTTTAAGATAAGAATATCTTCTTGCCTTATAAACAGGAAGAATTTGAAGAAAAAGGAAGTTATCTTGTATTAAACAAGAGAGATATCCTTGGAAGATTTTATCTTGGATTTTATTCTGCGAATTAAAGAAGATATGAGTTTAGTAAAGAAATATGGAGAATAAAGAGAAGGAAAAATTCCTGAAGATATTTTTAATTAAAAAGAAGAAGATTTTGGAGTTATGGAAGAATATATTTGAGTAATGTGTATTTGTGTGTATGAATAGAGAGCTAGAGAGAACATTTGAGGGGGAGAGTTGGGAAGAGAAAATAAAATCATTGCGTTAATAATTTTCTCCCATTTTCATTATTTGTAAACACTTTGAGCAATGAAATTACATTTCGAGCGTGTTTCCAACCTAATGAGCTAAACCAAACATTGGGATGACGGAGGAAGATGGATTTCATCAATGTGGTAATTTGATTAATTCTTTTATTTACTTTTTGCACCGTTTTTAAATGATTTATAATTTCTATTAATCAATTGTCATCTTGTTAGATAGTGTATGCTTAGTCTTAGGTGCTTTAGATACACTATGCTTGTAATTTACAATTGATGTTTTACGAAATCTATCCTTGGCAAAATATTAGAGTTGATATTTCTTTTGTTTGAGCGATAAATGTCTAGGATTAATTTTTGAACCACTTGAAAATGAAAGCAGTGAAATCCTGAGTCCCAGTGAATTCTTCATCCCGTGACATATTTTGTATATAATTTTTTATTTTTAGTATTTTTTTATTTAATCCTAGAATCAATTTCAACAAGTCCGAGTGAACGAAAACTCTACGTACCACTATTCAAAATTCGATCATCCTTCTTTTCTTGTGAAATTAAGGTCGCTCTTGTTGTTCTTTAGGGAATGACATTTTAATGGGGGAGAGTTCTTAATTGAACTTGTGCGTAATTGCCAAATCTTTGTGGGGAGTGCGGCTGTGGAATATTATAGGGGTTATCTTGTATCTTTATAAACTCCTTGGTGAATGAATTTATCTTCGGCTATATGATGGCATCCAAAAAGTTGATATGTGCTTTCTTTTGGTCATGAAATGTCTCTATGGAAATTTCATTAGGATCCCACTAGTCTTCGGTAAACTTGTTTTGGCCGTATCTTCTTCGTCCGAACTCGGAATGACCTCATTCTTTTTGTGTCTCTTCCTCTTTGAATTCTCTTCAAAATGGAGATGAGAAACATTGAATTTGGATGAGTTAAGATTGGTATTTGTCCTGTCTCTTGTTTTTGAGTGTTTTGCTCCGTTTCGTTGCACTTGTTCCACTTCTCTTGGACTTGGGAACTTGGATTCTTGGAGTACTACTCTTCTAAGCTAATTCGTAGATTTTACAAGAATGTTGTTGGTGAATCACAAAGAAGGAATTTCAAGAGTGGGAAGTAGTACGCATTGCTATTCAATTCTTGAGTGTTCACATTCATCCTTTGTAAACTATGGTGCATGGTCGTTAATGACTTTGTATGTTCTTCTTTTTTTAGAAAATCTTTTTATACGCCTTTGGTAGCTATTATTGGTGTAAATCCGGGCGAAAAAGATTGATTCTACCTTCTAAGGACAAATCATCTTATATGTGCATTATGAGTTTCTCTTGATCCCTAGTAAATCTTCTATTTTTTTTGTTTTTATTAGAAAAATAACTAGCGAAGATTGTGATTACACATAGTTATTTTTGTTTTCATCTTCTTGTGTTATTTTTAGGTTTATTGGTTTTTAAAATCTAAAAATATTTGGAGGATGATGTTATTGCAGTATTAATCTGTTTGATTTTGAAGTATTGCAATATTTTTATGGGATATGTATTGTTTGCATCCGTGAACTTGAAGGTCCCATATGTTGTCAAAAGTAAAGTCGTTCATAAATTGGTATTCGTATTGATGAAAGGACGAATGGACTTTTGACAAATAAAAAAGTTATTTCTATGCAGTCATTTATTTGATAGAAAATAGGGTAAAATCTTTTGCGTGACAAGGATAAAGTCTATTATGTCGTTATGCAAATAGTGATGGAAAAATAGAATAGATCCTTGTGTGTATTCCACAGTAATGATCATCACGGATCCATATCTTATGTATTACTGTGAGGCTCCGTAATGTGTCTTATGTCGAGCACGATATAACTAAGTTGATTATTTTGTGATTAACTTTGTTGGTTGTTCCGTAAGGTACTTTATGTCGAGAATCTTTGAACTAAATTAATCATCTTGGTTGGTTATTTAGTTATTTGCTCCGAAAGTCTTCTTTTGTCGAGCAAAACAATTGACAATTAAATTGATTACTTCTGTGGTTAGTTTGGTTGTGTTTTCCAATTATATTAATTATAGGTTCTCTTGTAATTAGTCCAGTTGAGTATTCATATATTCCACAAGTTCTTGTGTTGAGTATATGAATGGCTATACTAATCATGTTCTATTGTTTAATTTAGTCGTATATTCCGTAAGGTTTTCCTTATGTTGAGTATGTGAACGATTAAGTTAGTTATCTCCGTATTATTACCTTAGTCGTAGCTCCGTAAGTTTACTTATGTTGAGCACAATCAATTAAATTGATCACTTTTGTGGTTTGATTTAGTTGCGTATTCCAATTAAATTAATCATGGGTTTACTTGTGATTAATTTAATTGAGTTTTGGATATAGAAAATCATTCCTATGGTTTTTGGTGTCCAATTAAAAATCCTTCTTTTCTTTCGAAATTAAGGTCGCTCTTGTTGTTCTTTCGGGAATGACATCAAATGGGGGAGAGTTCTTTTGAACTTGTGCTTAATGGTAATATGTTGCGGGGTGTGCGGCTGTGGAATTTTATAGGGGTTATCTTGTATCTTAAACTCCTTGATGAATGCATTTAGCTTCGTCTTTATGATTGCATCCAAATTAAGTTGGTATGTATTTTTTTCTTTTAGTCTATGAAACGTCTCTTCTCGGAAATTTCATTAGGATACCGTTCTTGTACCTTTGCCAATTTTATTGACAAAAAGGGGGAGAATTAATGTGTAGTTCACACTGCAAATACATATGGTTTTCGGATCATTATGTAAGGGGGAGTGGTTTCCATGTGAGATGGAGTATTGACTAAGGAGGAGTGATACATATCACCATAGTATTGTTGTCGAAGTTGTGATACAATTGAACTTTGATGTTGTGTAATAATACTATGACACTGTGTAACAATGATTGAGCACTCTTATTTTTCTCATTGTTATAGCTACGAATTTTCAACAACGATGATGCTAAACTTACAAACTTTGGAATCATTGGAGTACTTGGAAGTGACGAAGATTTCGAGTAATGTTGAAGAACCAAGGAGATCATGCATATGAAAGAGAAGCTACAAAATTTTATTTATTTATTTTGTATTCCATATGTATTGATAGTTTTGTCACTAAAATTGACAAAGGGGGAGATTGTTAGAGCACTGCTCGGTCGAACTCGCATGCGTTGCTATCTCAAGCATGTGGTATATTTGGGTGTGGTTGTTAGACCCCCGCTTTTTCACTTTGAAAGATCACCAATTGTATGCTAAGTTTGCGAAGTGTGAGTTCTGGAAGCAAGAGGTGAAATTTCTAGGTCATGTCATATCAAGAGCTAGTATATTGGTATATCCTTTTAAGGTTCAGACTGTGACAGGCTGGAAGAAACTAAAGACAGCAACTGAAATCCGGAGTTTGTTGGGGTTGGATGGTTATTATCGCTGAAAAGGCGAGGATACCCAAATATACCACAAGCTAAAACTTTTCCTACCTATAAGTCCTTTCTCCGAAAATGATTGTCTATGGACAGAGTCGAGACAATGCAACTAATCCATTGACACTTCGTGTCATGGTCTATGGATATGAGATCGAGACAATACAACAATGAAATATGTTTACTTGATAAAAAGGTTCGGACTTAACCAAACACAATAGGATTGCTTATCAAGTAAATATGAATTAACGTTTGTGTGATTTACTTTAATTATAATAAAACAATTATAATACGGAAAATAAAAGTAAATGACACAACAAGATTTTGTTAACGAGGAAACCGCAAATGCACGAAAACCCCGGGACCTTGTCCAGAATTGAATACTCTCAGGATTAAGCCGCTACACAAAATTACACCAACTTCGTATAGTTGAGACCAAGCAACTAAACATATAGTTCACCTAGTTCCGTCTGTATTCCCGCGCCTCCGACCTATGAATAAGTCACGTACTTGGAACAATTCCTTTGGTTCGTATTCCAAACATTAAAGGAAAAACAAATCTGTTTGGTATCAACTCACTTCAACCAAGTGATGTGAGTTCGACGAAGGCTCTTCTGTTTATCTCAAATAAACTCCTTCGTCAGGTTTTTAGATCTATCTTATGTTCAACTACCGAAGTAATTGTTAAGATTTTGCAATCAATACTTTTAATCACAAAAAATTGTATTGATGCGATCTACACAAATAATCAATCCAATCTACCACAAGGATAAACCGATTATAGTTTGATCCTCTTATACCGAAACAAGTATTGTGCACACCAAAGATTATGAATCCCAAATCAGAAATCTTCAATATCTTCTTTGTCTTCAAATATTCTTAGATCTTCAATAAACACCTGCACACAACAACTTGAATCTCTTGTGATAAATCACGCACAGAACGGAGTCTGTTAACAACGGATTATGACAAGATCGTCTTTATATCTACAAACAGTCTAAAGATCCCTGTCGAAACTTCGATCTAGTTTGAGTGAATCTTATATCAGAAGAGAAGATTCTCAAGCATAAACAAACTAGGTGCAATCAAAGTTCAACCACCGTTAGTCAATCAAATCAATCGAAAACACAAGATAAACCGTAATTATATAGTTTCCCACCAACGGTACTAATAGAGCTTCTCAATCCCAAAGAAGACTTTAAACTGAGCGGATGTAAGATATTTTGCCTAATTAGGTTAACTCTCCTCTCTGAATAGGTGGCTTCACCAGTAACAACACAACCGAGGAAGTTTGCTGTCACGAAAGATTAGTTTGCTAAAAATGCAAACTTCAAGTATTTATAGACAAGGAATTTTGGACACCAAGGAATTTCCAAAACCGAAAATATTCTCAAGATATGCAATATAATTCCAAATTCGGTTTCCATAAATCCTGGAAATGCTCTGTCCAAAATAATGACCTAAAATCTCTTTGGTAAATCTTTAACTAGTAAATGCATATTACTAATTCTTATTTTCCTAAAATAAAATTTAGACCTTAATTAAAAGATTCTTAACTTATTTATGTTTCGATCCTGGGATTTTCTTCCTTTAGCTATTAAGGAATAACTTTGAACAATTAAAGATAAACATTACTGCATGTGTTTAAAGTGTGTCGACATCCTTACTTTGTAAATCCTCTTTCATACTTACAACCTTGAAACCGATTTGCCACACTTCCAAACAAGTTTAGAATTGATTCATCTGACTTTCAAGAACTATGTGATTGATCAAGAACACTCAATCACAAATCATGGGTTTAACGGTTCTACCAAAACAAGTTTCAGTTCTACCTACATGTGAGTACTGTGCATAGTCACACTAGCTTTCCAAAATTCGGTTGACTAGGTACTAGGCTCGGTTCCCCACATATATATGGTATCTAACTTACATGTGTTGCACATGTCTATAGGATCGGTTCTCCTTTCTGCTACAAACTTGTTGCACCTCATGCAAGGATCGATTCCCCTTTGTGATGTGTTGCACCTCTTACTAGGATCAGTTCCCCTTTACCCAGATTCGTTCATACACAAATCGCAAACTCGATCATACCATCTCAGGTTATTACTTAAGATCAGTTTCACTAATAAAAGTCATACCAGTACATAAGTCAGGCCTTTGTGAATAGTTTTACCAACAACGCAAACAAGTCATGAGCGGTTATACTAAATCACACATATTGGTTGTTCACAAGATATGCAATGAATAACAATACCAATAACGCCTGGCGATTTCCTTTTCGATTCATAAACAAGTTTATGAATTTACTTCCTTAAAACACATGTAAAATATTGTTTCCTAGGATGAAATCCTCACCTCATACCCATACATAATCACAATAGCATTTAAACGATTATGTCGATGTCTTATGTACAAAGTTTAATGGTTAAGCAATAAACCTCGTATTGTATTCCTTAATACTATGTCTATCTAGAGTGTTCATGCTTCGCAGTTCTGTTTTCAATATGCACGACTTGAAAGATACATTAGGGAATGAAACAGTTCAAGTCAAATATCATTAACCTCAAGTGGAAAGATGATGTTTTCGTTGTAGCTTCTTACTTCTTCACTTCTTCAAGTCTTCGCAACACTTGTAATGTCTCATATCCTAATACTTTCAAGCTAACCTATACGAAGTTGATTGTAGTACATAATCAAGTGACTCTTAAAATGACTTTTGATTCACTAAAATATGACAACCAAACTTGACATACCAACGCTTCGTGGGTTCAACCGAGCTGCGCTCTAGCAATCTCCCCCTTTGTCAATTTTAGTGACAAAACTCTTACAATCATATGGATAAACAAATTACAAGAATTCATTACACATACACTTGATTCCCGAATACATTCAATCCTTAAATGTCGGTGTTGACATTATAATAACAAAGTTAATACTCCCACTAAAGGTGAGATAGGTAGATTTTATCAATCTGCACGTCTTTGTTATACCAATTAATATGATATGCTACTCCCCATTAGTCCATGCTTTCACTCTTTTGTTAGATAAACGTTTAAGCACAATTGTCCTTTTCCTTAGTGATACCAATCAATATAAAATCAATGCCAATATCACTTGTTTACTCCATATATTTCTCCCCCTTTTTGTCACAAAATAACAAAGAAACGGAAAAATAAAGGACAAAGCGAAAAGAATCTTACAAATATCAAAATAGACTTGCAACCTATAGACTTAAGCACAAGGGATCCACACACCATTTTTGATAACCAATATAAAAACCGAAACTACAAAGTAATTTGTTTTGATATGTTATCAAGGAAATAATTGCCCGAAGAAATTTTCCCAATTTAGTTTAGCAAACCAAAAATCAACTAAACACTTTAGTTCCTTTGCTAAACCGATTGTACAAATACAATCGCTTCATTCGATAAGACCAAAAAAAAACTCTATTTTTCTCATCGGGTTCTAATGATCCATATAACTTAGACCTTTAACTTTTAAACAAGGCAAGTATTAGGTTAGTTAACTAGCGTTTCTTGTTAAGGCATTTGATTAGACTTAAATAACCGAAACCTCCACTTTGATAAGTCTAACTAAGATAAACTTACCTTCTCTTATCCGGAATCGAATTCGACTAAACAATCCATCCCGTAGACTTTTTTTTTGGTAAGCCATAAATAATTCATACAAACCAAATAAATCAACTTGCATAATTATTCACCTCAAATTGCACCAAAATTTTGTAAGCCTAAGCAATTGATATCACACAATAAATCAAGATAACAATAGTTTTTCTTAACCGGAACCAATTGAATCACACACACATCCATACACACATAATGGAATAAATCATCAATTGTACCAAAATTTTGTTAAGCAAAAGCAAAATATATATGAAATAAACTCAGGCTTTTCTTAAACAGGAAAACAATTAACTAACAACATTGTTACCTCAAATTTCGCATCCGCTTCTCCAATATGTTTGCATCTTCTTCTAGGGAGAATTGATATCGAAATATCATTATGTTGTCATCCTTATGCCAAATAAAAGAATAACAACAACCAACCTTTACCGGAGAAAGGTTGAAAACCGGTTTTTAACTATTGCAAGCAAAAGTTGAAAAACCACCACATATGCTTTTATGCTAAACCAAAACCGATTCAACATATTGTGACTTTTTCACATATTGTTTCTATCAGAATCCCTCATGATCCTTTGATAAAGCCTACCAACATGGGTGATGTTATCTCAAAGTTGTTGTAGTAAAAATTTCGTTGAGGCTTGTGAAAGCAAAAGATTCTAGACTTAATAGAAACTTAAAAATAAAGAAAACTTAACTCAAAATTTGATTTTAAGATATTAGGAATAACCAAGACACTGATTCCACTATTACACATGAATAAATTATGGTAAATAACCCAAAACTCTAATTATCATTTAAGTCCCTTATTTCTTAATTCACATATAATCAGGCAAATTCTCAAATATTAATTGTATCCCCTAAGCATAGATTATCTAAAAAAAGTATAACTTATCTAATTGAATCACAACTAATGAAGAAAATTATGCAAACAATTAAAAACTCTGCAAAGGCAGTGATTGAGTGAATTATAAATTAGAGAAAATAAATAATTATCAATTATTCATGCGTAAATAGCTTCCTCATTGCCTTGGTCACGTGAGAATTAGCTCATCATCATGTTGGAAACACGCTCAAAATTCATTTTTATTGCTCAAAGGAGGTATACAAATGATGAAATGGAGAAAAGCTATTAAAAACCGGGTTTGTAACACTTATATTTGTTACAAACCGAACTGTTACAGAGAGCGATAAATGATAACTGTCACAGACACTGTAGCTCTACGACCCCCGCCTCTGTGTCGTTCTCACTGTTGGAAAACGACTGTCTTGGATGGTCTGTTCTTTGTGTTCTTCAGATATGCAGCAGCAGAAAAGAATTTTCCTGCAACTTGATTTTTCGACTCTGTGATGCTCTGTAATCTCCCAAACTCTCCCTCCCTTCCTAAAACTCCTCAGCACTATATATATCCTCTCGTGCACAAGAAATATCCTCCATAACTCCAAATAATTCTCCATTACTCGGCAGTAAAGAGAAAATAATATTCGGATATTTTCTTCCCTGAATTAGAAATTCACGCGCTGGCATGATGCATAAACACTCCAAACATGATAGTACACGCTGTAGGATTGATTCAACACGCTTCAGACACAAATAATCTTTCCAAAATAACAAGAAATCCCGTGAATATCTCTCGCCTGAACGTGTTACCCTGTTTTCTTCTCGCGGAATATCCAACCAAACTGGATCGAACCGAAGGCCTTTACCAAGCCTGTTAGGCTAGTTCAAGTCATCCCAATGAATATCAGCCATTGAATCTCCTTCTAGCATGCTAAAAAGTCCAACCCTAATTCTGCCTGCGTCTGAATTATTTTCCCGCCAATTTTGAAATTCAAAATGTATATGATGACCTCCTCCTAACAGAGACGGGGGTGCGAATAGCAGTTGGCCAACTGAGGTCCCCCTTAGTAATTGAGGTACCCCTTAACCAAAATTAGAGTCCGCATAGCACATGTCCTCCGGGGGTGCTCCGCATCATTTTTCGAGCCGAATTTTCCAACAATATTTATTTTCAAAAAATACCTACAAACACACAAAATACCATAATAAGGACGAAAACGAGTACTAACAATACGAAACATTGAGGACAAATTAGACACATAAATGCGTCCATCAATGGGATAGAACTTAATCATGCTAAATCAAAAAGTCACCCAAACCATAAGGGTTCACAACATTATGAGATTGAATATCAAGGTAATAAAACCAAAATCAAACATCCCATAAACATCCATAGCAATAATAAAGCATTCAAGCACATGCTATGTAAATCAAAAACCATCAAAGGAAAAATTATAAATCAAATAATTTTATTCATAATAGTTTTATTCATAATAGACTTAATACAATCATTGAAAGAATCAAAAATTGATGTATATTTTCCCAGATTAAGTATTCTAGCCAATAGCTTAATATCTAGTGGTGCTCTGGTTGTTCACCGAAGTTTCTTCAGTGTTCAAACTTTTGAATCATGTAACAAGAGACTTGTCAGCAACCACTTCTTGTTTCTCAAGCTTTTCAACTTGAATATTCACATTAGCAATTACAACTTTTGTTTCCTCAATCTTATCTTTGAGCCAATCTTGATTTCAAACCGTTATAATGAGATTGGTTCTTAGTTCCTCAAAACCTTGGATATAGTTAATCATACTGTCAGAACGAATCCACTTGGTTTTGGTTGGATCTTGCAGGTTGTAAGCCAACATACATGACTTATCTTGTGAACCAACTGAACTATTAGAATCATAATCAGACATGATTTTTGATATGATTTTCTTCTTCCTCTCTGTATTGATTTCTTGACAATCTTTAACCCTTTGAGCTTCCTCCTTATTAGCCTTTAAGATACTGCGAGTTATTGGAGGCATGCTTGCTCATATATATATATAAAGGATTGATCAGGGTATCAGAATACAGACAAGAGATAGTTTCCCTTTAAAAAGAGACAACTTCCGGTCCGAAAAATATCAGGGGAAACCGAAAATATTAAACAATATATTTCGTTTCCTTTGTCCGAAATTCTCAAGTTGGAAGGTTTTACAAAATTCGAAAATTCCAAATATAACCTAATTTTTGGAAGATCATGATAAACATGAACATTTTTACACAACTATGGAGCGCATCTATCCATAAAGTTTCACAATTTTTCTGATAAACAACTACACAAACAAATGTGCTCCATATTTATTGTGCCTTTCCCATCCATGAATAAGATCACGAAAGAATATGAGAATGCACAATTTTGATACAACTAGGTTGCATCGGAGTAAGCTTTTTCTAGCTTACAGTGAATATCAAAAACATAGTTCATGTTTCTCTTAGAGAATTTCTTCCCAAAATATTTTCTCCCAAGACAATGATCATTTTTTTAACTCTAGAGATATGATCATGTGGAGAAATTGTACTGACGTGAGAATTTTCAGAGATTAATAAATCTCTCTTAATATTTTCATAATATTTTCTCATTCTAAGGACTTCCTTATGATTCACATTAGTGTGATTATCTGAAACAATTATTGGAGATTTCTGATTGTTTCTTTTGGCAGAGATTCTCTCTTTCCCTTTCTTCTGGAGTCGTTCTTCATCAAAACAAGGATTTTTTCGATAAGGATGAGGAGGAACTTTTTCCAGAAGTGATTATCAACTCTTTCCTTTGATTCATTTGAGTTGATCTTATCGGGTAATGGTATGATCTGTCTTTCTACTGAGGAATGGTCTTTCAGTTTTTTAAGACAAGAAACTTCCTTCAATATTTTTACCACCGTATGTTGAAGAATTATAAGTTTCCTGTCAAGTGACTGAAAATTGTATTCCTTAAGATCACTTTCACGGAATCGGTTCAAAGTTTCCTTTGGACAAGATTTCGTTTGATCATCAGTAAATATAGAAGATGGTTTCTTACATTCTTCTGACTTGATGTAGTTAGGCAAACTACCATCATCTTGATCTGTTTCAGATGTGACTAAAACGGTTTTATCACAATCTGTAAAAGTCGAGCAAGGACTTTTAGTTTCCTCAACATCAGAAGAAATCACAACAACATCATTAGTCAGAGTCATAGGACGTGTCTCTTTTTCTTGAGAAAGAGATTTACCAAGAGCTTCTAATTTGACAGTGAGATTCATATTCTTTATGGATAGAATCTTCAGTTGAATGTCTTTATCTCCGATCTCCTGTTTAAGAAGATTTGTCTCTGTCTTTAATAACACCACTTTAGAAGATAGAGATTTTATAGGCTTTAGGAGTTTTAACAACTCTTTATTAGTATCTTCCTTTCCATTAGAGATGGACACAAATGTTTTCGCAACTCCTGGATCATGAGTCAACGAAGTAGTAACATGTTCAACTTTTGAGTATTCAAGCTCTTGCATAAAGTTAATTGAATCCGACATATATTCAATTTCTTATAGGTTGGATCGCACCAAACACAGATTGTTAGATCTTTTCGTGTTTGTCTGCTATGATACCAATTGAAAAGGCGAGGGTACCCAAATATACCTCAAGCTAAAACTTTTCCTACCTATAAGTCATTTCTCCGAAAGTGATTGTCTATAGAAAGAGTCGAGACAATGCAACTAATAAGGTTCACACTTCGTGTGATCGTCTATGGATACGAGATCGAGACAATACAACAACGAAGTATGTTTACTTGATAAAAAGGTTCGGACTTAACCAAACACAATAGGATTGCTTATCAAGTAAATAGGAATTAACGTTTGTGTGAGTTACTTTAATTATAATAAAACAATTATAATGTGGAAAATAAAATCAAATGACACAACAAGATTTTGTTAACGAGGAAACCTCAAATGCAGAAAAATACCGGGACCTTGTCCAGAATTGAATACTCTCAGGATTAAGCCGCTACACAAAATTACACCAACTTCGTATAGTTGAGACCAAGCAACTAAACCTATAGTTCACCTAGTTCCGTCTGTATTCCAACGCCTCCGACCTATGAATAAGTCACGTACTTGGAACAATTCCTTTGGTTCGTATTCCAAACAGTAAAGGAACAACAAATCTGTTTGGTATCAACTCTCTTCATCCAAGTGATGTGAGTTCGTCAAAGGCTCTTTTGTTTATCTCAAATAAACTCATTCGTCGGGTTCTTAGATCTATCTTATGTTCAACTACCGAAGTATTGTTAAGATTTTGCAATCAATACTTTTAATCACAAAGAATTGTATTGATGCCGATCTACACAACTAATCAGTCTAATCTACCACAAGGATAAACCGATTATAGTTGGATCCTCTTATACCGAAACAAGTATTGTGCACACCAAAGATTATGGATCCCAAATCAGAAATCTTCAATATCTTCTTTGTCTTCAAATCTTCTTAGATCTTCAATAACCACCTGCACACAACAACTTGAATCTCTTGTGATCAATCACGCACAGAACAAAGTCTGTTAACAATGGATTATCACAAGATTGTCTTTAAATCTACGAACAGTCTAAAGATCCATGTCGAAACTTCGATCTAGTTTGAGTGAATCTTATATCAGAAGAGAAGATTCTCAAGCATAAACAAACTAGGTGCAATCAAAGTTCAACCACCGTTAGTCAATCAAATCAATCGAAAACACAAGATAAACCACAATTATTTAGTTTCCCACCAACGGTACCAATAGAGCTTCCCAATCCCAAAGAAGACTTCAAACTGAGCGTCCGTAAGAGATTTCGCCTAATTAGGTTACTCTCCTCTCCGGATAGGCGGATTCACCAATAACAACACAACCGAGGAAGTTTGCTGTCATGAAGGATTAGTTTGCTAGAAATGCAAACTTCAAGTATTTATAGACAAGGAAGTTTGGACACCAAGGAATTTCCAAAACCGAAAATATATTCAAGATTTCTGTAACACCCCGAGTTCCGGACCAGGGTCAAACCCGTATGGAGATCCGAACTCGAAGCGTTACGGGTCGGAAAGAGACTTGTGCATATTTTTTTTCTTTGTTATTGCTAATTTTCTTTTACATAAACATAATTGAAACTTTATATAACATGAATTTAAGCATATAAATCCACTAATTATCTTTAACAACAATTTCAGCCAAACATATTATTTCAAATTACATTTCAAGCAATACAATTAAGCAGTTCAATCACTAAGCTACTCATTCCTAGCTTTCGATGCACCACTATGATAAATCTGCAAGGATGTCAATTGGGGTGAGATGACATCTTAATAGAATGCATTACCAATCTCAAAACATGCATAACAATGTCAATGAGTCAAGCAACATACAACATGAGCATACGACATAATTTCGAGAAAATCACTAATATAGATACTCGCCCAACATGATCACCACACAAGTACATTTGTTTAATCATGAATTCACAATACAAATATTGTTTCTACAAATCATCTTAAGATCTCAAAACAAGACTACACAATATTAATATTATTTCAACAATTTATTCAATTAGATTCTAGGCATGAGTTCACAACACTCTTAATGTTTCCTACAAATACTTCAATTCGTATTTCAGTGCTTGAGTTCATTAAACCAATAAGGTTTCCACAAATCATTCAATAGAGATTTCAACACATGGTTCACAACTTAATATTTTCATCACAACAAGTAACCATGATTTCATCACACCAATTATGTTTTTCAACAAATCATTTAATCTAGATTCCAACATATTATTCACATATTAATATAGTCACAGACTAACCATGAGTCCACTAATCCTCCACTTGGGATTTAACACATCAATTCACAATTTATCCACTTAAGTTCAATAATTCATTGAATTATATTTCACACATCTCACCAACAAACCTTGAGTTCACGGTACGAAAACCTTGGTTCGTACACCCACCTATCGTTTATCGGCACGGACAACCTCCATCGATGGTCAGGAACAAAAGTTCCTATGAGGATCATACCCATATGCTATCGGGGATCATTACCCGCTTTATTCACAGCACGAAAACCTTGGTTCGTACACCACCTATCGTTTATCGGCACGGACAGCCGCCATCGATGGTCGGGAAACACAAGTTCCCATGAGGATCATTACCCATTTAATTCTCGGGGATCATTACCCGCCGTTAGCATGAAACCATATTCCATATAACGTAAAAACATGAACTCATTTCCTTTTTAAAAATCATTTTTTGTACAAACAAGCAACCATGGCTTACAACATATGACAAACAACTAGAGTTTCTTTTGGGCATTTATGCAAACAAGCTAACTGCATCCATTTTACATCATACATCTCAGGATGAGTTCTTTATCTGATCTTATTGAAATTTTAATATAACATACATAGTTCAATAAACAAACACATATCAAAATTTCACTGCAAACTAACGGCTCAATCACAAGATAATGATTTTATATTATCCATTTAAAATTTGGACAGATTACATGTTATTAGCAAACAATTCATGGTAAAATTCATAATAATCTGAAATTAACCCAATCCAAAGCACATTGATATATAAATCTCGAAGCTACAACTTTTGTTCAGAAATAAAATCATTTTAACATCATTAAGACTTCCTAAGAATGTCAAAAACACAACAAATCGGAACTGTCCAGAATTTCAGAAACTATCACCCAAATTCAAACAACAATTCAACGGTGAATGTACGATGGATTATTCTCAAATTTTAACTAGTGATACCCAATTATGTTCTATACCAATAATAAAAGTCTGATCATCAATCAAATGCATCTAATTATGCCGATAAATTTCAGAACCCTAATGATATAAGATTAAACAAAATAAAAATCAAAGTATAACAAAGAAACATAAAGAGAAATGGATTAAACATTCTATCTCAATTAGATTGATCCTCTACTATTTTTCATAACCTTCTTCTCTAAAAGAAACATTAGCTTCATCTCATTCTTCTCCTCATTCTTAGATTTCTAATCTCTAAAATTCTTTTTCCAAAACTTTTTGTTATAAAATCTTAATAATACTAATGTTTATTTCTTTTTGTTGTCTATTCATTTTCTCCTAATTTTATTTATTATTAATTATTCTATTTCCACCCTATCTTGTAGCCTTTCTAGTTCAATCAACCCACCTAGACTAAGGCCAAGGAACAACAACCTGAGACACAAGGTTAACTAATTTCGGTATAACCCGACCCAAAACCATAACTGAAAATACCGGGTATCACATATTCAATATAATTCCAAATTCGGTTTTCATAATTCCTGGAAATGCTCTGTCCAAAATAATGACCGAAAATCTCTTTGGAAAATCTTTAACTAGTAAATGCACATTACTAATTCTTATTTTTCTAAAATAAAATTTAGACCTTAATTAAAAGATTCTTAACTTATTTATGTTTCGATCCTGGGATTCTCTTCCTTTAGCTATTAAGGAATAACTTTGAACAATTAAAGATAAACATTAGTGCCTGTGTTCAAAGTGTGTCGACATCCTTACTTTGTAAGCCCTCTTTCATACTTACAACCTTGAAACCGATTTGCTACACTTTCAAACAAGTTTAGAATTGGTTCATCTAACTTTCAAGAACTATGTGATTGATCAAGAACACTCAATCACAAATCATGGGTTTAACGGTTCTACCAAAACAAGTTTCGGTTCTACCTCCATGTGAGTATTGTGCGTAGTCACACTAGCTTTCCAAAATTCGGTTGACTAGGTACTAGGATCGGTTCTCTATATATATATAGTATCTAACTTATATGTGTTGCACATGTCTATAGGATCGGTTCCCCTTTCTGCTACAAACTTGTTGCACCTCATACAAGGATCGATTCCCCTTTGTTATGTGTTACACCTCTTACTAGGATCGGTTCCCCTTTACCCAGATTCGGTCAATCACAAACTCGATCACACCATCTCAGGTGATAAATTTATGGTACATTATTTATATGTCCCTACTTTTGACATCCAATAAATATATCTTTATACAACAATAAATATGTCCCTACTTTTTAATAACCTTATCTATTTAAAATAGATTACCTTAATACCCTCATTCATATAATATTTTTCTTTATTTCAAAATGGAACAAATTTCTTCCTCTACCACTTCACCACCACCACTAGCACCACCACCACCAACATTCAACTATCATTCCACCACCACCGTTCAATAACCACAACCTACCAACCGCCACCACCACTAATATTCCACCACCACTCCTTTACCACCACCAACAGTCCTCCACCACTACTAGTCCGTCACTGCCACCACCACTAGTCGCCGCCACCTCCACCATCACCGCCGCCACTACTAGTTCAAATATTTTTGTATCAACAACTAGAGTTGATCCAAATAAAAATATAACCAACAGTAGAAGTTAATCCAATTTAGGGGATCAATAACAGTAGTTGATCAAAAAAAAAGGATCAACAATAGAAGTTGATCCAATTTAGGGGATCAACAATGAAAGTTGATCCATGTAAATGGAGTGAACTTGGCGTGAGTCGAACACGCATCATCTGACATGGAGTCAGTCATGCTACCATTGCACCACAAGTTCAATATTGGAAGAAAATTACATGATTTAAACTACAAGCATGATTTAAACTACAAGAATGATTATAGTTATCCAAAGGAAATATTGTCAACAATAGGAGTTGAAAGGGTCAACAACAGTAGTTGATCCCATAAAAAATTGGGTCAAATCTAATTAAAATTCATTTATATCTTGAAAATTTTCGATCTCCATCAATAAATACCGATAGTAATTTGTGCAAGGAGAAACAAACAATCACTCCAACGAATTCCATAGAAAATTAAAACCAAATTAAAGTGTGACAGAAAACTCACCTTTGTTATCCAAAATCTGTAGAGGTTTACTCATATATACAGAAAAAGAACACACCAGATCTAAGTTTATTTTATCGTCATCATAACCGTGGTGGTGGTGTTGATTCTCGATGAAAATTATATTCTCGTTGATTTATCACCAGATCTACGTTTTGAAGACTATTTTCTCGTTCATTCTTCACCGGATTTAAGTTTTGTAGCCAAATCGAGTAGAAATCGATCTAAATCGATTGTTTAAAAGTTGGGTATGGTGATGTAAGTGGTGGATTAGGTAGTGACAGAGATGATAATTGCAACGGTGAAGATGGTGATGGAGGCGAAGATGATGGTGGTGGTTCAACGATAAAGATGGTGTTGGTGAGTTCCGTTGATTTTTCTCCGAGTGATAAATAAAGAAGAAGCGAGTATAAGATACAAAAGGTTAAAAATGGGACTATGACAATTTTTTGTTGTTGATAATTTCAATTATGCCATCAGGGATATTTGTAAAGAGGCTTAGGGATATTTATGAAGGCCCATCAAAAGGAGGGACAATAATTCAATTTTCACATTACTTAAGATCGGTTTCACTAATAAAAGTCATACTAATACATAAGTAGGCCTTTGTGAATAGTTTTACCAAGAACACAAACAAGTCATGAGCGGTTATACTAAATCACACATATTGGTTATTCACAATATATGCAATGAATAACAATACCAATAATGCCTGGTGATTTCCTTTTCGATTCATAAACAAGTTCATGAACTTGCTTCCTTAAAACACATGTAAAACATTATTTCCTAGGATGAAATCCTCACCTCATACCCATACATAATCGCAATAACATTTAAACGATTATGTCGATGTCTTATCCACAAATTTTAATGGTTAAACAATAAACCTCGTATTGTATTCCTTAATACTATGTCTATCTAGAGTGTTCATACTTCGCAGTTATGTTTTCAATATGCACGACTTGAAAGATACATTAGGGAATGAAACAGTCAAGTCAAATGTCACTAACCTCAAGTGGAAGGATGATGTTGTCATTGTAGCTTCTTACTTCTTCACTTCTTCAAGTCTTCGCAATATTTGTAATGTCTCATATCCTAATACTTTCAAGGTAACCTATACGAAGTTGACTCTAGTTTATAATTAAGCGACTCTTAAAATGAGTTTTGATTCATTAAAATATGACAACCAAACTTGACATACCAAAGCTCGGTGGGTTCAACCGAGCTATGCTCTAACAATCGTCGATTCATCAAGAGGTTTTCGGTTATTTTGACAAATCTGATGAAGAAGGATGTTCCTTTCAAGTAGACTGCTGAGTGTGAGAAGGATTTTTGTGAACTTAAGAGAAAACTAACTTCTGCACCAGTTCTGATCATCCTGGAGAGTGGGGTCAAAAAGGTAATGTACACCGACGCTTCAATTCATGGGTTGGGATGTGTGTTGTTACAGAGTGAAAGGCTAGTTTCATATGCTTCGCGACAGTTGAGACCTCATGAGCGAAACTACCCTACACATGACCTCGAGTTGGCAGTTGTGGTGTTTGCGCTTACGATTTGGAGACACTATTTAATGGTGAAAGATTTGAGCTCTTTACTGATCACAAGAGTCTCAAGCATCTATTTTCTCATATAGAGCTGAATATGCATCAAAGGATATCGATGGAGTTGATTAAATATTATAACTTCAAAATAGAGTATCACCACAGGGAAGCTAATGTGGTCGCCGATGCTTTGAGCCGACAACAAATGAGAGTTGTGGCTTCGATGATGGTACAACAATAGAGTATGTTAGAAGAGGTTTCTTGCTTCAACTTCGACATGGGAACATCTGGAGGAAAAGACTTTTTCTTTGGTAGTATGGTTATCAAACCATCTATGATGAGTCGTATAGTGGAAGCTCAAGCTTATGATGAGTGGTGTAAGAATCATCTTGAGAAAATCCGGGAGTTAGCGGATGTGAACTATGTTGTGGGAAAAGATGGTGGGTTGAGATTCCATGGAAGGATATGTGTGCCCAAAGTTGATGATACAAGACAAGCTATTTTAGATGAAGCCCATCGAAGCAAGAACACTACACATCCTAGTGGAAACAAGATGTACAAGGATTTGAAGCAACAGTACTGGTGGTCAGGAATGAAGCGAGATGTGGTTGAGTACGTTCAAAAGTGTTTGACCTGTCAACAAGTTAAGATCAGACACCAACACCCAGCTGGTAAGTTGCATCCCTTACCTATTCCTGAGTGGAAGTGGGAGAACATATCCATGGACTTTATTACTGGGTTGTCGCGATCGAGTGAGGGTCACGACGCAATTTGGGTGATAGTTGATAGATTGACGAAGTAAGCACATCTACCAGTCAAGACTACTGATATTGGGGACAAACTAGCTCAGTTGTACATGAGTGAGATGGTCAAGCTTCATGGTGTGCAGGTATCGATTGTTTCTGACAGAGATTCATCTTTTACATCTCGGTTTTGGAGGAGTTTTCAGTCATCTTTGGGGTCTTCATTGAACTTTAGTAAAACCTTTCATCCCAAGACTGACGGGAAGGCGGAGCGTGGGAATCAGGCTCTTGAGGATATATTGAGATGCACCATTATTGATCTTGGAGGTAGTTGGCAGAATCACTTACCCTTGGTAGAGTTTGCAGACAACAATAACTACCATTCTAGCATTGGCATGGCTCTGTTTGAGGCGTTGTATGGAAGACCATGTCGTTCACCTTCATGTTGGGCAGAAGCTGGAGCTTCCAAGTACATGGGCACATTAATTATTCGTGTATCCATGACCCCAGTGCGCGATATAGTTAATTAGAAGACCATTGATTTCATTATCTGTATGATCTGGATACTCCCAAATGAACATTCAACTCGTGATGTATGCTAGCTTAAACAATTAAATGAAAACTAATTGGTTAGTGATAATAGGCTCCTGTTGGTAAGACTAAATTTGTAGCAGTAAGTGATGTTATGTCATGTGTGTTAAGAGTTGAATGTTTGGTTCTATTTAGAATGCTAGAGATGTACAAAGTATATATACCACCTGTTATTATTTTAGTATGTAGTGTGTCTTGATCTCTCAAGTTCTGGGTAGGATGGTGGAGGTAGCTCACTGTAGTGCATTCGATCAGTGGCTACTGCGGGAATTGTGGTGCTTAGTGTCTGCCATTGTTTAGTGATATAAAGTGTGATTGTATGTGGGTAGTCGACATATCACCGCTATGCGAAGATGAATAGTGTGTTCAGTTGTCTATTGCCCGTGGTTGGCTCGATTCTCATGGACTATTAGGCGATGACCGAGGATCATTTAATAAAATATTAGGAAATCGACAACATTTAATTTCTCCGGCGCACGATATGAAAATTATTTGGACTACTCAGGAGCTGTTTTGGTCCGTACGTTAAACAGTTATAAAAAAAAATGTCAGAGAGGGGAAATCAGTAAATTAGTATTTTTGATCAGTGTGTGGATAGCCCTGTTTTGCATTTTTTTTCTAAACGATTCTTTTATTAATCTTGCGTCTTTACTAGTTTGTTGGGTACTAGACTTTTAAGTAGTAGGCATTACTATTTTTCAAAGATTAGATTTTAAACTATTTTCTCCTTACGACATACTTTTACAAGGAATTTCGGGATTGTTTAGATTACATGAAGGATATAAATGCTTGAAAGTCTACTTTTAGTTGGGATCTGATCCAACTTACTATTTTTTTTCCAGGAACAATGACCGTGGATCAACCTAACCCGTAGATTGCATTTCTGATTTGAAAAGGTATTTCATCATTATCTTAAGGTGTTTAATTATATATTTTATTGTTTTCTTTTAAGACCAGATTTTCATTTTCTTTAAGTAAATTATTAGCATTTACTTGGTAGACCGACCCGCATGTCGAGGATTAATTTTGTTTTAAAGATTTTATGAAAGCTTACAAATTTTATCGGTTTTATTAAATAAATTCATTTTATGGATTGTGTTCATCGTGCTCCATACAACAATCCGATCTCCTTTTTTTGGCTTGACGGTTTGAGGGTGTAAAGTGGTCATGAGTATGCTATACTTGGGATTTTAGAGTGACCGACCTAGAATTCGAGAGTGGGACGTTGCACTAGAATACTATGTTTAGTTACATAAGTTTAAGGAAGTAGACGTACGAACTTGTTTTGTAGTCAAAAGGAAATCATAAGGATTTGTGGTTCGGTTTTCATTGAAGAAGTATGGACCGATCCCTAACTATATTGGGAGTCAAGGTAAAACCTATTTTAACTTGATTTTTAGGTATCATGGTAGAACCAGTCCCAATATACAAAATTTATACAAGTCACGTACACTTTAGAGTTTGTGTGATTTGGAAATTGGGTTTGCAAAATAGGAAAGCTCACTATTTATTTACTTTGCATGCATTCGGTTTATGAGATATTGTTTCAGTTTTGATCAAACCCTAATATTTCCTATCTCCTATGATGTTGTGACTCTTTGATATAAGCAGGCTCCAAATATAATCACGTGGGATTCTTTTATCAAAAGATTATAGGTACATACGATCAAACTCACGCGTGAATTCACGATTACACTATTATCGATTTATGTTTCATAACATATGAGTTTCTATTTTAATCTTTTACATTGGCAGTGTAAAATCTAAGACTTTTCCGACATTTCTTTGTTAAAGGTTGTCTTGTTTGTTATTCTTTTGTTTTGGAGGGAACAAAAACTCACAAGGGGAGAGTTCAATATTGAACTACAGTAAAACTTCGATAAATTAATAGTCTTCAGACTCTCAAATTCTATCAATTTAACAAAGTAATAATTTATCGATAAAATTAAAATATATTAAAATATCGAGACACTCTAGTTTAATTTATTTGTATGAACTAACATACGAATTCATTCTACAAAATGAACTAGTATAATGAACTACTATTACGAGTTCATTCTACCATATGAAATACCATTTGGAGTTCATTTTACAATATGAACACCTATCACGAGTTCATTCTATAATGTGAACTACCATAATGAACACCTATTACAAGTAAATTATACACTATAAATTACCATAGTTAACTATCATTACTAGTTCATTTTACAAAATGAATAACCATTCCTACAATATGAACACCTTTCACGAGTTCATTCTACAATATAAACTACAATAATGAACTATTATTACAAGTTCGTGCTACTAAATAAACCACATTAACTATCATATACAAGTTAATTCTACAAAATGAACTGCTAGAATTATAATGAACTATCATGCTCTAAAACTATGTTCATTTTTGGATACGATAAAACGAAAGAGAAATTAGTAGAGAGAAAATAAAGATGAAAGAGAAAATAAATAACAAGATAGTTGTGTACAACGTGAACAAGAGAGCAAATAAGAGAGAGACAATGGTACTTTAGATGTTTTAATATTTTGAATAATTTAGGACCAAACTAAACTCCCATTTTATTGTGAACCAAACTGACTTTGAACCACCTAAGCAAAATGAAATTCCACCTCTAGAAACTATTCCCAGCAAAATGGTTTTGCGGAGTCAATGTTAGATATCTCGACACCAATTTATTAGTTGGTCTTTAAGATATCACATAGGTACCGAAATAAAAATTTCATCCGATCGGCACATAAGTACAATTTTATCATTTCCTTTTAGAGTGGTAATGAAAACTTCATTAATTAACCGGATTTTTTAGAAAAACAATTGGAGTACAAATTGGTTCTATCTTCATGTTTTGGGGGCGTTTTATTTTGTTAGTATAATTTAAAAAAAAGGCTGAAAAATTAAGAAATATGAAATTTTCAACAAAATTTTTCTATTATAATAAACCTCCCTAGATTGAGGCCTGTGCCTTTTGTTTGAGGCGTATGAATTTCTTCATTTACCTAATAGAGAAGGATAAGGAATTTCTAAAAATGGCGAAAGTACTGAGGTACCCTCACCATTCTTACCTAATTCTAAACATAATTCTTCTAACAATAAAATTTATTCAACTAACACTTCACGAAAATGATATCTCTCTCAACAATCAAACCTAAAATTAACTACACCTATGAAATTAATTAATTCTCTCGTTTAATACTGTTTTTTTCTTGAACTAAAAATCTTCGAGTGCAGCAATATGATGATGTAACTCTATTAACCAGTTCCTCTTAATTAGGTTTTTGATTGATTTAATCTTTCAAGATTTCCTGTACTTAACCAGAATCGGTTGATATCCATGTCTACGTTGGCTAATTCTACCATAATCGGTCAATGATTATATATGCGTCAACCCATTTCCATTGGTGTTCTTCATGTTTGAAGAACACAAACCAGAATCGGCTGACGTGGACACTCACATAAACCGATTCTGGTTAAAGGAAACACAAAATTTTTTTGTTGATTTTCTTTCTATTGAATACTATGATTTCTTATTATAGAATCGGCCCATATGGATTCCTTTATCCAGCGATTCTGTTGAATACTATGATTACTCATAGTGATATATACTTAATATGGAACTGAAAACTATTTTATACCCGAATTTAGAATGAGTATGAGTATAGTTTTGTTCTTGGATGTTTATATCCAAATCGAAAATGGATATGATTTTGTGAAAAATGAGTATGATTCGTACTAGATGTGAGAATAAGTATGAAATCATACTCATTTTTAACTCGAGTATATATATGGAGTATGGATTTAAATTGTGTTTGATGTTTTCCAACATCAACATATAATCGATAGATTTGATGGTTCATATCAACCGAAAAGTAAATTTCAAAAATTTTATGTATGTTTTTAGAATTACAATCTGTTGATGCCTGTCAATATCAACTGATTCTGGAGTGTTATTTCAAAATCAGTTGTATGGGTACTTAATATCCATTGGTTCTTAATGTTTTTGGTGGATGAAAAAATCAACCCAAAATCGGTACACGGGTGTCATTATCTACGGATTCTATGTTGGTGTTCTTAAAAAAGGCTAATGCTATCCCGCACGACACCGTGGAAAGCCATTATAAGCTAGCAACCTTTCGTCCATTGGATCACGAGATAATGCATCTCTCACGGTACAGCTGTAAAATAAAAAAAGTATTTGCAAAGAAGCCCTTTTTATTTGTTAAATTTAGAAATAAACACCTTCTTCCCTAGATCTCTGACTTTCCTTTAGCTATTCCTTCTAACCTTTCTTTCCCCATTTTCCTCCGAATAAAAAGAAGAAAAAAAATTCCCTAGTATTTTTTGTTGGGGAAACTTGAATTGAAGAGAGAAAAAAAAAAGTGAAACTTAATTTGAAAACTAAAAAACCCACATCTTGAATTGGTTTTTAATGATGGTGATTTGATGATAAACTCAGAGAAAAGTGAGTGTTGCTGGTACTTTCATGGCTACCCAGTACCCAACTTCCAGAAGCTTTATGTCTTTGTTATTTATCTTTCCATGCATTTCAATTAAATGGCGTTGCTTTAATTTCTGATTTTTTTTTAATAAATCAAAACTTAATCAATTATCAGGTTTTCTAAAGATGAATTTTAGATTTTTTTGGTGAAAAAGTGTTGTTGTGGGATAGGCTTTGATTTTCGATTTTGTCCGAGTGTTGTTAAGTTAGTGGTGATTTGGGGTTGGATCAAAGGAAGATTGATTAGGGAGTTGCACTTGATGTTAAATACGGTGAAGTGTTCATTCCACGACGAAATGTTGGTGATGTTGCTATTGACTTAAATTGTGGTGTGGTGGAATTCCCCTTCATATTAAAGAAGGAAGAAAGAGACGCTTTGTTGCAGGGACCTGCAATCTTAAGGAAAATGCTTGAAGGGGTTGTCTATAATTAATTATTTAATTTGATAACTCATCAGTCTCATAAAAAAATACATATTTAAAGCGAAAACTAGGATTTCACGAGAGGAGCTCCGGTTTTTTCTCCTTCCCTTTCTTTCTTTGCGTTCTTAATTTCCTTTTGATTTTGCGCTTCAATGGCGCAAAATCAAGGCAATAATCCGCCTGTTTTAGGCAATCAACATGATAATCAACCTAGAAGGATTTGGAATCAATCTCGAACAAGAAGCATCTATGTTCCAAGGAAAAACGCTGCAAATCCTAATGCTTTGAACTCTAATTCGCCCGAGTTTGGGAAACAACTCGAAGATGGCAATACTAACGCGTTTAGGAATCCGCATGAAGTAGGCAACCAAGACGCGCATAAAGAAGGTTCATATGCGGCTATATTAAAGAAGAGAACACATGTTTTATCAAGGATTGATGCTGAAACGCTCTCTCATCCTCCAATTCGTTCTACAACAAACAATGATGTTTTGATTAAAATTCCGCGGGAGACTCATGCTAGAATTAAGGCTGTGTGGAGGTTTAGTTTGGTTGGGCGTTTGTAAACCCTAAAATTCGAGGATGTTAAAAAAGAATTATTGAATCAATGGAAGCTATCAGGTTCGGTTCAATTTATTCCATGGAAGAAGGGATATTTTGTTATTAAGCTAGACAATGAAGATGATCGAAAACGAGTAAGCTATGATGGCCCGTGGAAGATTAAATCTGAAACTGGGTTCCAACAGCTTAAAATTCATCCATGGACGCCTATGTTTGATCCAGGGAAGGATAAGATTACTAGAGCTGCAGTTTGGGTTCGTTTCACGGCTTTGCCAATGGAGTTTTGAGATAAAGAGACAATTTTTCGAATGGCAAGAGGGTTTGGAAAGCCGGTTTCTGTTGATCCACGAACTCTGCGTCATGAATATGGTTACTTTGCTGCTGCTTTGATTGACATAGATTTCTCTCAACCTTTAGGAAGGATTTTGATTGATGGTGAAGAGAATGAAGAAATTTTTGTTCAAGATTATGAAATTTTAAACATGCCAAGTTTTTGTGATTATTGCAAATCTATTGGCCATAAGAAATCTGATTGTAGAACAAAGAAGTATGATGATTTGATAGACAAGGCTGATGAAGAAACTGATCCTGAGATCAAAAAATCAATTGAAGCTGATGTGGATGATCTTAAGAATTTCTGGAAAAAAGAAAGAATTCCTAAAAATACTGGTAAGAAGAACATGCCAGAAGATCCATCGCTACAACCAATTCTGGAGAAAAATCAAGCAAACAAACCTGGAGATGATCCAAGAACAATGAAGAATCTATCAATCCTTGATATGGCTATTGGAAAACATACAATTTTTCCCGAGAATAGTGCTAGTAATGGTGAAAAATTGGGTGAAGAAGGTAACGAATCAGAGATGCACAATGTTGGTGCGTCATTGTCCGTGCCGCACAATGATGGTGCGTCATTATTTGGGGTTGGCAATGATGGTGTTTTCCATTCTGTGCAGCATAATGATGGTGTTGTTCATTCTGTGCAGCACAATAATGGTGCCAACGATGATGGTGCGGCCCAACCTGGGATGCACAATGATGGTGCGGAATCAGTTTTGCGCAATGATGGTGCAGAATCAGTTTTGTGCAATGATGGTGCAGAACTTGCGGAAACTGTGCAAGATAATTTGCGCAAGGAGGATGATGCTAATCTGGAGATGCAAGAGATGGAAGCTTATAAGATTTATGAGTCCATGAAAGAGGCAGCACGGAAACGTGAGGTTGATGCTGAAGTTGCTAGAATTCAACAAGAGATGGCTAAGACAAGGCTAGAGAATTTGAGGAAGAAGGTTTTATATTTGCAACAGGACGCAACTCAACCAATTTTGGTTAATGTCATTGAAAGTGAACCTGTAGATACTATTGTAGCAGCTTGTTCTCCAGCTGCTAGTCCAACTCCTATGGATGATCATGATGATGCTAGTTTTAGTGAAGCCATTAAAACTTCAAGAAGATCTACTCCGGCTAAATCTTTAGAGAACTTAACACTTTCTAATAGATTTGAAACTGGGACCGAAGAAATTGATGAGGTAGTTATTGAAACTGATGATGAAGTTTCAGATACGGTGGATAAGGTATCAACAAATACTTCCAAGAAAGTTGAAGATGATGCAAGAAATTTGGAGCTACTTGCTCAAAAAGAACTGGATGAGCGTGAAAAGAAGGAATTGGCTGACAAAAAGAAAAAACCAAAAGTTACTAAAAAGAAGACTATTACTGTGGCAAATGTTAGTCAAGTTCAAACACGAGGCGGTAGATCTTCCAGACAGGGTTCGGCAAGCCCTTCGAAGAACAGAGTTAATTAATGCATGTCTTTTATTGGAATGCTCAAGGCTTAGCTAAAGATGGTGCAAGGGCCAAGTTGAGTTAGCTTTACCGCTTGCACAATCCTGATGTAATATGTATTGCGGAGCCGCAGGTTCGTTGCACTACACGTTTTGTTAGGAATTTAAATTTGCTTGATTTTTGTGAAGATGTTATTACTAATGAGGTGAATGGTGAGAGAGGTAACATTTGGGTCTTTTGGAGGAATTCTCTGGCAAGGCCGAATGTTCTATCCTCTTCAAAACAAGCTATCACTTTGGATTTTTCTGGTGATTATATCACGGCTGTGCATGCTTCTTTTGACGTGGTGATAAGGAGATCTCTTTGGCGTCAACTGGGGTTGGGATTTATTTCTATTCCGTGGTTGGTGTTGGGTGATTTTAATTGTGTTTTGCATTTGGATGAAAAGAAGGGTGGAAGGCCGATTAAAGAAATTTATATGAATGAATTTCGAAGTTGGATCTCTGACAATGGTTTGGTGGAAGCAGATGCTATTGGGAAGAAATATACTTGGTCTAATTGTCGGAGTGGCATACATAGAATCGTTTCTAAACATGATAGGGCTGTTATTAATGATGCTTGGTACGATAAGTATACTAATTGGAGGTGCAAAGCTATGCCAAGAATTTTCTCTGATCATTCCCCTTTTTTTGGTTTTGCTTTTGACAGTCCAAGGCAAAATAGGACTCCTTTTAGAATTCAGAAAATGTGCCTTTCTCATCCATCTTTTTTGGATTTTGTTAAGGAAAATTGGAGTGCTAGGCTGGATGGTGCGCCTCCTTTTGTTTTCACGTCTAAGTTGAAGAGACTGAAGGATGCATTAAAGATTTGGAATAGAACTGTGTGTGGGGATGTTCAGTTTCGCTTAAAACAAGCGGAATTGAATCTTTATAAGGAGAATGATATTCTAGATCAAAATGTTAGGTGTGAGTTGCAATTTTTGAAGGTTGCCGATGCTAGGAAAGCTGTTGATGAGGTGCGAACTGAATTGGCAGTTATGCTTAAGCAAAAATCGAGAACTAGTTGGTCGGAAGATGGTGATCAAAATACTCGATTTTTCCACAACACCATACGTATGAGGAGAAGCCAAAACACAATCTCTGAATTGAAGATTTCTACTAAATCTACTTTGTTTTTGCAGGATGATATAAAAGAATACATTGTTGATCACTACCGTGCAAAATTCATCGGTGGAGGTGTGCATATTGATCCAAAGTTGTTTGATTATGAGCATGAAAGCATCTCAGCTTATGAAAGTGCTTTTATGGATGCTATTCCGTCTTTGGATGAAGTTAAGGAAGCTGTTTTTGATTTGGGCGCGGACTCTGCACCTAGCCCTGATGGATTTACAGGTTCTTTCTTTAGAGTATGTTGGAACATTATTTCTAGAGATCTTTTTAATGTTATTGCAAACTGTTGGGCGATGCGGAAAATTCCTAATGGCATTAACTCTAGTTTTATTGTTCTAATCCCAAAAATAACAAATCTGATGCTATTAAGGACTATAGGCCAATTGGTTTAAGCAACTTTTCTTCAAAATCATTACAAAGATTATGGCTACCAGACTTGGTACAGTGCTGAATAAATTGATTTCTGAGGAGCAAGTGGCGTTTATGAAGGGAAGAAACATTCATGAAAACATAGCTTTGGCGTCGGAACTGATCAATGAGATTAGTGTGGAAAGGAAGCATGGTAATGTTGGCCTCAAACTGGATATCCCAAGCTTTTGACACGGTTAGTTGGGAATTTTTGTTGAGGTTTTTCGTCAATATGGTTTTTCTGATGCATGGTGTTCGTGGCTGCTTAATATTCTTAACTCTGCTCGGATTTCTATTGATTAATGGTAGCCCTGAAGGTTTTTTCAGTATCACTAGAGGTCTGCGTCAAGGTGATCCTCTTTCACCTTTGATTTTTGTTCTTATTGAAGATGTTTGAGCCGCAATCTCTCTAAGTTGTTTGCAGCAGAAAAGTATGCACCATATGGTGAGCAAGAAAGGTGTGCGCCAACTCATTTACTATTTGCGGATGATATTCTTATTTTCTGTAAAGGTAATCTTCACAGTTTGCAGCATTTGAAGGAGATGCTTGGTATGTATCAACTTGCTTCTGGTCAATACGTTAGTTATGCCAAAAGCAAGTTCTATTATGGTGGTGACAACATTCTCGTGTTGTTGCTATTGCAAATTTATGGGCATGGAAAGGGCGTTATTCCCAGATAAATATTTGGGAATCCAATTAAAACCTGGTATTGTGCGTCATATTCATGTTCGACAAGTAATGGAGAAGATTATGGATAAACTGGCAGGTTGGAAGGGTAAGCTCTTGTCTTTTCAGGCTCGGCTAGTTTTGATTAAATCAGTGATTTCTAGTTATTTGCTTCATTCCATGGTGTGATAAATGGCCATGCACGGCTATCAATCAGTTGAGGGCCATTCGAAATTTCTTGTGGTCTGGAGATGCTGAGAAGCGTAAATACTTTACGGTTCTTTATGATGATTTATGCCGTCTAGGCGTGAAGGTGGCTTGGACTTAAGAAATTGATTGATGTTAATAGGGCCATGCTTATGAAGTTGTGGGTTTCGATCGTGACTCTGATAAGACTTGGGCCAGATTTTGAAGGCGAAGTATTTCAAGATAAATGGCAACTTGATCGATTATAAGTTGGGTTCTTCGGTTTTTCCAGGAATCAGATTGGTATAATTTTGTGCAAAGGCATACGCGCTCAATTATAGGTAATGGTGCTAATACTTCCTTATTTTTTGATAATTGGTGTGCTGATTTTTCAATTGCGCAAAGACTTGGCATCACTAAAAAGGGTCCTAATGATTTTAAGGCCAAAGTTAGTGATATTATTGTTGATGGCTCTTGGGTTATTCCTCCAAAGACTAAGGAATTGATGTTACGATGCAATATTGATGTTGATAATTTGCCTCTTATTGGTGGTGGAGATGATTACAAAATTTGGGACTTGGACAAGGGCGTGTTCTCTGTCAAGTCGGCTAAGGCTGCCATCAGGGCACCTGTAGAATTTCGCCAACTGCAGCTCTCTTCACGAGAAGTGTTGTGCATCCTACTTAAGTGTTCAGTACTGGAAGTTATTTAATAAACAATGTTGCGCTACTGATGATAACATCATGAAGAAGACAGGTAGGGAGATGCCTTCTATGTGCCGCTTGTGCAGGGAGGATTGCGAAGATGTCAGCCATATTACTTGGCATTGCAAAATTGCTAAGAAGATTTGGAATTGGGCAGCTGATATTTTTAACTGAAACCGAATGAAGATCTTGTGGCCTCTTACAAGGTTGCAAAAGGGCGAGTAGGATGATAAAGGATCTGTGGCTTGTTGCAAATCTTGCAATAGTTACGGAATTATGGAAGCTGCGCAATAAGGCTTATTATGAGAACATGCGAGTTCGATGGCTTGAATTTAAGGGACGGGTTCATCAGGTAATTCGTGATAACTCAATTAGAATGAAGGGCCACATGTATAACCTTAGATGATTTGCGAATTTTGAATTTCTTTAGAGTGAAGCATAGATCTTGCAAGCACTCTGTTCCAATTGAAGTTACTTGGACGCCGCCTAATCCAGGTGAGCTTATGATCTGTTGTGATGGTGCATCACTTGGAAACCCGGGCCAAGCTGGTTCTGGTGTAGTTTTTCGTGATTCTAACTCGCAGTTTTGGGAGTTTTGTGCGTTGGACTGGGCTGGCAGACCAATTCTATGCTGAAGTTTGTGCGGTTATCTATGGCGCAGTTGTTGCTCAAAGTGGAATGTCAAAAACCTATGCGTCAGATCGGATTCGATGAGTTGCATTTGCTCTCCAAAGGAGAGTTGCCGTGGAAGCTAATGCAGAAGTGGAGAATGGCGAAGAGTTTTTACAACAATATTAGTTATGTTCATAGCTACAGAGAGGCTAATTTTTCAGCTGATGCCTCGGCCAAACAAGCATGTTTGTTGGCTGAGGAAAATTATGAGTTTTATGAGGGTAGGCCAGGTTTTATTCATTCTGTTTGGCGTGCAGCCTATTGGCTTAGCGCTAATATAGCCTAGTCCCTGTACAACTTCGCTTTTTTATTCTATTTTTTGTTGATCGAGTAAAAAAAAAGATAATATAATCTAACGATAGGAATCCCGCTAGCTCATAACGCCTTTATACACGACAGTGCGGGATAGCACTGTCCCTTAAAAAATAGCTTTTTATTTATGGTTTTTTGATTCGTTGACACAAATTAATTTCAAATCTAACACAATATTTTACTATTAATCGACTAAATTCACATTAATTAGCTAGGGACATAGTAGTACTGCTCGACTAAATTAACACTAATCAGCTAGGGACATATTAATCATTAACTAAAATAAACACGAATTATTGGAATTACCTTATATGACCTGGTTTTGTCTTTTAGAGACAGACGTTAAATAAAAGTCAAAGGCTTCAACTAGGGCTGCACATAACCGACTCGACCCGCCGACCCGACCCACACCCGTCGAAAAATACCCGTACCCGAACCGACCCACCTAGGTATGGGTCGACTATGGGTGAGGCACGTGAAAACCCACCGTATGTTGGGTCGGTTGCGGGTAGGACTTCCTTCACCCGACCCGACCCACCAACCCGCCCAATATTCCCTAGCATGCTACCCCTTAGATTTTCTATCCTAGAATGAATCTCAGCCATTGGATTGAAAAAATAAAATACCTAACCCTAACTAAGCATCGCACTCGCAGCCCACACCTATCACTTCGGCCTCTTCTTCTCTCCTTCTCAGAGACAGAGTCACAGAGACTCTTCTTCCTTCGTCAATTCGTTGTTCTTGAATCTTGATTAGTGAACTGAAGGTATGAATCAACTTAAAACTTGTTCCCAATTAGTTGAACTCTATGTATTGTTGATTGTTCTTGACTTTCTAAATAAATCTAGGGATTCATTTGAAATTGATTTCAATTTCCACCAAGATATAAAATATGACGGGTAACCCACCACCCGACCCGACCCGCCTTATTATGGGTCGGGTGAAAAGCGACCCATTGTTATGGTGGGTCGGTTACGGGTGAAAAGTTCAATTACCCACCAGCAGTGGGTCGGGTGGTGGGTGAGGCCAAACCCGACCCAACCCGACCCATGTGCAGCCCTAGCTTCAACCAAAGAGAGAGATAAGAAAATCAAAGACAAAGCTTCGACTGGAGAAATCGTTTGTGAAGTTTATTGCGCTTGGTTTTCGGATTTTAGTGAGCTAAGGGGCACCCCCTCTAACCCTCCTCTTCGGTAAAATTTTAAAACTTCCTGCGTTTTTTAGACCAAATACCAACAGTGGTGTCTCATTCATGAGCTAAAAAAAAAATTCATTCATGAGCTAGGTTTTAGATGCTAATGATCGTAGTTCAAGTGATCGTGATAGAGATTATGATGGATTTGTAGAAATTAGTTTTTTTTTTTTATGAACTTTCATTGATAGAACCCTAGAAGTATTTTACTGTACATTAAAGAAAATTGTTTGTTGTAGTTTGAACCCGAAATTTGTTGTTAAGGTCTAGCTAATTTAAAACAAGTTTTTAATAGATTTGGTAAATTAAAACAAGTACAGTAAGTTACCTCTTAAGATTACCAATACCTCCATACAACAGTGAAGTTTGGTGATTTTAGGTATTTTTGGTACTGATGTATATCATTGAATAATGTTTGATTTATTCAAGTTGTGTTTACATGATCATTGTTGGTTTTCTAGACATGCGCAGGAGCTCGGTATCACCTTGAATTAAATAGATTGGAAATCATAAATTTGTAACGGTATTTTGTTTATGCATGAATGGTGATAATAGTATGCTCTACGTGCCCTTATCTAAGAATTTAAGTGGGAGAGGGATTATCTAGTCCTGCGGGGATTATAAATCATTTGTCAATTTTTCTTGAGTATTGGCTTGGATGCGTTCTATCTTGTACCGGTGGTCAATTTTTCTTGCATACTGGCTTGGATAATTAGCCATTTGTTCTGCTTTTATCGTGTTGAACTTTCCAGACAGTATGTCATTCAACACTAGCTGAATATGTTGAAGCAGGATTTATACATTGCATCAGATCTGCCTTTGCTTGATACCTGGAGTCATATGACTTCTAGAATTCTACTGGATGACCACATGGAGTCTCTAAATTATCCTGTTAGGAAGATAGTAAAACCCCCCGTCTTTTGCCCTTTTTTTAACACATTATTGTAATATGTTTTTCCGCTTTTTTTTATATGTTTTTCCACTAACTGCAGGTGAAAGCTGGTAATGGCGAGTGCTATGCTAGAGAAGAGTATTCATCAAATTAAGGATATGATCGAGTCTCGTCAGTTCATACATGTTCTGAAGTTAATTAAGGAGCTTGAATCTGAATATCCATCTTCTGCATCACTGTTGGTATATGCTAGTTCGATTCACTGTTTTTCTGTAGATATTTTTGTTTGATATTTTCTTAATAATTCATTCAGGAATCATGTTACTTTTTGTAATTTGTTTAGTGGAATTGCTCTAGTGTTCTTCCGATAATCTTGCAATAGGAGTTGATTATTATCATGTTTCAATCAGATTACATACTCCTGTATTCTTTATTTAGTTTGACGTATAGAAAATATATGATCTATAATGTTCTGTATGTTATACATATTTCTGGGCGTATCAGTTTTTCTTCAATACATGTTAAGTTTTAGTGATCTTATACATATTCCTGACTCTCGTATCCATTCCCTATTAATTAGGTACTCAAGGCTCTTGTGTACGCAAAACTTGGCTATACCGAAGCACTATCTATTTGTGAAAATGCGAAAGAGAAAATTTTCGCTGATACATCGGTTCTTCCTGATGTATTAAACACTTTCCAGACCATTTGCCAACTTCTGAAACGTAGTAAGTAACTTTTAGCATTAAAATGTTTCCGGTATATATACCTATGAAAATGTTAACACCAACAGAAGTATCATCCTCGTGAATCTCCTCCAAATTTTGTGAACCTAATTTCTTCGTCTTCTTTTTGATACACCTTCCAGACGATTTAGCAATCACTTTCTACGAATATGCTTGTGGGGAAGTTCCCAACCATTTGGGCTTGATGATGGGACTTTTCCAATGTTATGTCCGTGAGTCTTTGTTTGTAAATCAACTTATGGTGAGACGATGTTCGATAACCTCAAGTATCTTCCGTCTTTGTATTTTAAGAAAAGCAAGAACCATGTCATTGGTTTCTGTGTTCATAGTTTCTGGACATCTGTTTGTCGTTACAGATCTGCCTAAAAATGTATAAGCTTTCTCGAGAAGACAAGTTTCTGATGTGGGCAGTTCTCAGCATTCAACTACAGGTTTGCTATCAAATCATATTATGTTGGTTTTATGAATGAATACTGACTGTTTGCAGCATTCAATTAGAGGTTTTCTATTAAACATGACCATTTCATTTTGCTTAATCGGGTGTAGGTGGTTTCTCACTTGGTCAAGAAGCACGCGACCACCCATAACTTGGATGAACCAGAAGGTGAGCACTTCTTCTACTTCTATTCCTTTTGTTTATTCGACAGCCTATGTTAATATCTGCTTAACTATTTTGCAGCCCATTATTATACACTTCTGTAGCGCAACAACAGGGTAAGTATGATCATGCTCGTGAAATCCTATCCATGCTGGGTACGACACTCCTAATATGTGAAGTTGAGAGGCTACATATGAAGGTATTGTCACAAGTCATCTTCTTTTTACTAAAAGTTGTATTAGAAGTTGGTTGCTATAGCCTAAAAATAGTTTTTTTTTGTTGCTTAAGGTTAGATGTAGTTCTAAGCTAGCTAAGCTTCTCCCTGTTTTAGTACCGTCCACGTGAAACTGAAAGTGGATGTAAAGTCTTTATACATGGAAGCAGGCATAGCGAATCAGACATATATATTATGAATGTGAAACCGACATAGATTATCAAAGCGGAACATAACCTTGAATGTGTGTTTCATTTAGTGTTTTTCCACATGCACTTGAGCTTCTTTTCAGGCATCAACCATAGTTGATTTTTGATATACAAAGTGCCTGGTGGACTGCACATGTTTCAATATTATTTTAAAGTTGTACCTGGGGTAGACAGACTTATGTTTCTTGTTTCCGGCCATGTTGGGCCTAAATATACGGTGTAATGGTTTAGAGGAAGGTTGTTATATTAAATTTCATAATAGAACATCAATCTGGTGTGTTGTATCAATGCATATCGTAGAGCTTTAGATCAATATTTACTTTGGGATGGAATTTGTACCTATAATAAGTTCTGTGTTGCTTCTGTTCAACCTTATCTTGACGGGGGGGTATTCTTCTTGCTCGTTTATGTGACTATGCTGCTGCCATGGAGATCTTGAGACAAAAGTCAGAGACATGGTAACTATCTTCTTTTACGAAGAGAGGCTATGTTTGCCAAATCAAATACAAGATTCGTCCTTACATAGTTGTGCATGTCGTTTACTTGCGTAAACAGAAATTATGTCATGTTACCTTTTGGTGGTTCTTTATGGATACGGATGCTGCATTTATGATGCTCTTTGAATTCGTGGCAGCTCTGAAGATTGGGAATGTTTCCTCAGCGAGTTGGGTCAATTGCTGGAGGAAGATAGTCAGTGGTGTGGTGCAACAACCGACAATGAAATTCATCCACCCATAGTCTCGGCGTGCAAATTATCTCGGCGTGCAAATTATCTCAGCTGTCTAATGAAGAAGTAAGCTCCCGTAACCTTTCTTTATATGTTCTCATAGTCTGATCCAATTTCTCATTATGCCAATGCAGTTTGGAACAAACTTGTCAGAGGCCCTAAACCTAAAGTTAGCTAGCCTGCCGATGGAAGTACATGGATGTCTTCATGGAAAGAAATATGATTGGTTAGCTGCAGATGAGTACTTTAGCAGGTATTTTCTTTTTCTTCCTGTTATCTCAGTCACATGTTAGAATATTACTTACTATAACATTAGGCCCTTGTTTTGCATAGTTCCACATCTAACATTTTGTGCCATATGTAAAGTGTTCTGCTTAATCAGAATAGAAAAAGGATTGATGCAGAATTTGTAATTTTCATAAGGTTTCTCAAAAAAAAAAAATCTGCATATTGGTTGGTCAATAGCTTATGCTGTCCAGATCTATGTTTTTTCCCAGCGGTAACTCATTTCTCCATATTCCTGGAATGACAACTGATGGTGCTTTTATGATTCAAACTATAGTGGTTTATCCCAGTTAACTTCTAAGTGTTGTTAGCAAGTATGGCACAAATAGTTGTTTGGATTCATATGAAATATCATTATGTCATGAACTTCGGTTATGACTTCGGGTTCATTTATTTGGCATGAGGTAGTCATGCTTCTTGACAAGCACACTGATTATGGTATAATTGTAATCGTCATAGTAATTAGGACTCTGCATTTGCTCTGATATTTTTGTTAGTAAACATGGCTTACTTCTATTGTTCTGAGTGCAGGCTTGGTGCTGACACTAAAGTAACCCTTCAAGTCTCACGGGAGTCTGAAGAATTACAGTTGATTAATAATCTCTGTGGACAAGATTCATTGACTCGAGCCCTCCAGGTAGAAGTTCAAAAATTTCTTGCGGGAGTTGATGAGAGCTCAGCTATCGGTCTTGATGAAGTCCCTGAATACCATGGGACATCAATTGTCTTAAAAACGAATAGCTTCATCTTAGTAGCTGCTGACGGGAAACTTACTACAGACAATGACTCTAAAGGCTTAAACTTGAAAGCTGATAAGGTTCATTGTCTCGATGACATGGGTGTTGCAATATGTGGGTCTTGGAAGACTTTGAGGAACACAGTTGGCATGTTGAAGAGGCATTTTAGATGTGTTAAGAACGAGAGATCTAGACCTACGGTTAGTGAACTAGCTGGTTTCTTGAAAGAAGAACTATCGTCGTGCCAAGGGAAGTCTGGAATTATTCTTGGCGCCTTCGACCAGTTGGAGGTATAAATCTACCTTTTTTTTTTATTTGTTGTCTATATATTCTTTGGTTCTGATTATCAATTCAAATGTTATTATTCTCACATTCATGATGGATTCTAGCCTTAATGCTAGTGTTTTCAAAAAGAAGCTCACAGACGAAGCTCAGCAATATGCTGTTTGTGTGCTATTCTTTGTAGGAGAGATTCATGATGTTGGTCCCTTTTACTCTTGTTGTTAGCAATCCAGCGTTCCTTTCATTCTGCGTTTCATTATAAAGTCTTAAACATGTCTGTAGTGATTGGTTATCCAGTTTGTCCTGTACATGTAGTCCATTTTTCATGTTATAGGTTTAGTTTTTGTTTTGTTTTGTTTTGAGAATTGCGCCTCTAATGTCTGTTGCTAGTTGTGAGTTTGCTTCTCTGGTCATGAATCTCATGATAATGGTAGCACCATCTCTCTGGTACTTCTTCATATGGCATATGAGTCTCATTGCTAATCTCCAATGTGAGACATGTGATAATTTCTGTTGCGAGTTTTGAGTTTGCTTCTCTGGTCATGATAATGGTAGCACCATCTCTCTAGTCTTATTTTCATCCGACATATGAGTCAAAAGCATAAGTTTAACTATTCTCATTGCTAATCTCCAATGTGATACATGTGCAACCACAATAAGATTTATCTTCTGTTTCTAGTTATATCAAGTTATGTTATGTTATGTATTTTAGGAGGGTCGTGTTCCATGCATCTCGTTTGCCGATGACCACACAAAAATTGATGTCACCCAACCATTCTTCTGCTCGGGTACTGGTGAAAGGTTTGCGAGCCAGATCTTATCAGAAGGAAACATGCACATGAACATGAGCTTAGATGAGGCCATTTGCTTGGTTGAGAGAGCATTTGTTTATGCGAGTTTACATGATAGTTGCACGAGTGGATGGGCAAATAGTAAGTTATTTCTCACAAAGTCATGTTCTTTTTTTTGGCATCTTCCTCTATGATTTTGCCAAAAGCTGTGGCCTTGTTGTCTTTTTTTCTTTCTTACTTTCGCAGTTTACGTGATCGAAGTTGACAAGCCCATAAGAGCAATGACCAGAGAACGAATATCTACTACATTGTGGCGTAGACATCATTTGTCTCTTCCTGAAAGTCATACATGAATCACTGTCTAGGCTTTTGTGATTTGAGCTGTAGCAACTTCAGAGAATAACTTATTACCTTTTGTTAAGCCCTTTGAAATAGGCCAACTCGCTGTAATATCCTTTTATGCTCTACATTTTCCCCTATATATCATTATTAAAAGAGGGGTTTCTCTTGACATTTGTATTTAGTGGGAATGTTATAAATATGAAAAGACTTAAGATTGCAAGTTAGAAGATATTATACTATAAAGGCTGAGTGTTGTGGGGAAGGGAAGTAGGAGGATGTTGATAGAAAGCGGTGGTCAAAGATGAAATCCCGTTTCTCTGCTCGAAAGCTTAGAAGGGATTTTGACATGCGCGAGTAAACAATCCTCGCCCAAAATAAGTTCACTTTTTTAAATTTTTTATAAATAAACAAAATCCAAAATGGGCCCATTTTATATATTTAAAATTATTACTCCCTCCGTCCCACTATTAACTGATCTAGTTCAACTTTGTATAATTTTTAAGGCAAGTAAGGAGAAAAGTATTTTTAAGCATTTTTTACAGTTATACCCTTATGGATAATAAATAGTGAAATTTTGAAATGGTTTATCACGGATGTTCGCAAACTTCGTACCATTGAATAGCATTTTAAAACATCTATGTAACGAATATAAACATGACTATCAAATTATGCATATTTCTTATATTTCTTATAATCAGTTAAAGAATAATTTTAGAAATATCTCCTTATTTAGTGATAGAGGTCATTTAATGGTGGGACAAAATCTAAAAGTAACTAGGTCACTTATTAGTGGGACGGAGGGAGTAAAACACATAAAAAGGGAATATTATAAATATTATATATCTTGGGCGAGGAACAACCTTCGTCGAATCTTATTTTTCCTTCTTTACCGTAAGACTAAAACTTACGACCTTAAAATTATCAATCTTATCAGCATAGCCAAATCCATATTTGAAGCAACTAAGTTCATCCACTGACTCAATTGGTCTAGTTGGTACTTCTTTAAACTCCATAGTTGTTGGATTCCAAAGGACAACGTCATCCTCAATAGTGGTTAAACAAATCAATCCATTACTAGTTCCCCGAGATGTTTTGGCCGAAGGATATTTTGTACCAACACGGTTACTCAATGTAGATGAAGATGGATTATAAGCTAAAGTGTTGGTTTTTGGAAGAAGACTAAAATATGGGTCCATCATTATACTGAATTTATTCTTTTCAAATGTATCACTAAGACGTTTTTGCACGAATTTAGGATCTTTCGATAGGCGCTTTTAAAAGACCCCATGTTTGTGTAAAAGCGCCTTAGTGATGCAATTGAAAAAAAAGAATAAATATAGTATAATGATGCACCACTGTACAAGTGGTAGGGGACCTTCCAATAGACTCAGCCTAATAGCCTAGTGGTTTGTTCTCGAATATATACATATACATATATATATATATATATTGTTTTTTCGTCCCTAATAAAAAAAATATGGAGAACTCTTCAAGACCTCGGAAAATTGTGAATCTTTATATGGAATACGACATTAAAGGACATGATTCGGTTCAAGAACTTGTTTTGAAGATGATGATTGCAAGGAAAGAGTTCAACTCCTGGGTTGCTGAATCTGTCAAGGATTTAATTCAGTTTCAGAAACCTTAATAGTTACCAAGGTACAGAGAGCATACATATCAAAATTGAATTCCCTACTAGTTTTGTGTGGAAGACAAAAGTCCACCTAAAATAAATTGTGATGTTCATAAAAAGTTAAAAGTTTGGTCTTCTCTTACTCCGAATGAAGGTTGGGCATGAGTTTTCCCTAAAAGTTTGATCTTAATAGTATGCTTGATTCATACTGCGGGTTCTCGCCTCCGTATCAACTTCTCTAGTTCAGCTATGGGAATCAGTCTATCTGTAATCCTTTTATTGTCTTTTTTCTTCTTCGTGTATCTGTAAAAAATTCTCTCATAACTTTTTTCTAAGTTATGGGCATTAACTTAGATCATCTGTAATCCTTTTTTTTGTATTCCAAAAAAAACAAAAGAAAGATAACATTCTCGGTTTTCCTTGGATGATTTTTGGGATGTCCAAGGTAATCTTTTTGGTGTAAGGAAGCATATCATACGACCATTTCATTGCCTCACAGGTCAATGCAATTACAACCTATTTCATCGTATAATTTTTCAATTTCTTAGGGCAGACAATCCAATGGCCAAAACTCATGCAGGAGAAAGAACCCTTGTTATATATAAACCTTATAAACTCTCAAAAAGAAGACACAGACGTTCGCGGACCAGTTACAGAAAGTTAATGGATTAGAAAAGATCCAAAATAAGGAAATACACCTTGTTTTCAATTATCTCGTATCTTTTCATGGCTCAATAATTTAAAAGATGCTTTAAATTAGAGTACATAAAAAGAATAAACAAGATGCATTAGTTACTAGGAGTCAAGATATGACTCAACTTTAGCAAATGAAGAAAACAACATTAACTCAAACACAAGATCAGATGATAATATACTATAACTGTCGTCTTGAATAAGAGAAACTTGTTAAAGCATTCAATATTCACCTTTATATGAAAACCTGATTAGATTCAAGCTAATATCTTTCAACTGTTAGATTGACTTAGCTTGTTATACACAAATGAAATGTGCCTTCATTTAGATATGGGTAACCGTACCTAAACGTGTACACTTAGTTGGCTCAACAATAGTACCGAAGTTAGCCATATAAACACTTTCATATCAACCTTGTTCATCTTAACACAACTAGTTTAAATTACTCAAATAAAACTAGTTATAGAGTTGTTCAATTGTTCATATTTTCATAGTAGTATACAAGACACAATTGAAGCAAAATCGGTTTTGATTCACTTGAATCAATTCATGAACATCCATGGTTTGCAAAAGATTACATTCCTTATTATATAAATGTATTTGTTCACGAGTTAGCCGATCTTAGAACTTAACCACTCAAGTATGCAAACGGGTACGCATACTGTCGTACACAACCGAACTCAGTTGAAGTTAGTATGCAAACGAGTACACATACTTATAGTTCCCGGACTTCAACTGTTGAATCAGTACGCATACTGGTAAGCACACTAGATTCCCGGACTTGGAGTAACTTGCAACAATTCGCATACAAGTACGCATATTGTGCTATATCCAATCATTGGTTAATTTTTCTAAAATCCCATTTCAATCATTGAAACATTCTTAGAAGATGACAATAGCTATCTCACACAAACTATTAGCTTCAAAGCAATTTTCAAGTGATCAAATGATCAGTACGAAACATTCCGAGTCTACACCAAATGACTGTCTCACACAAATCATATAAGATGTTACTAGGCGATTTTCATATGATCATCTTTTGGCTTTCGTCAAGAATATAAGATGAACTTGGTTAATGCGAAAGCTTACCAACACATATTTCGAGAAATATGTAAGCGAGTTAAACTCAGCTCAAAATATCAAATGTGTATAATGGAAGTCTATATAGCTATACGACTTTTGTCTCAAATAAGAGATAGAGTAGAAATATACTTTTGAGTGATAGATGAGTTCAAGTCTCCACATACCTTTTGTTGATGAAGTTCCACAAGCTCCCCTTAGTAGTTCTTTGTCTTCAATCGATGAACGTCGTGAAGTCTAAAGCTCAACTACACATTCTATCCTAATACGAGACTTAGCTATAAGTAGACTAGAAATCAAGACTTATAGTTTTGGCAACTAAACTTTACAAACAAGCTTGAGATAACAACACTTTCGAGTTCGACCGAGCAGTGCTCTAACAAATCCCTAACCAAGTCTCACACAAATTAAGGTACAGTCATGTTCTTACGCCTCTGAATCCTAACATGAATCTACGCACTTAATTCTCTTAGCTAATTTGACCCACAACTAAGAGTTACTACGACCCAAAGTCGAAGACTTATAAACCACGTCACACTGATGAACAATGTTCTGATACAAATCCAGTAAATTTGCCACATCACGGTGAAGGCAGTCAGGCCATCAATTCAACATCGTGTAGAAGCACAAGGTTTATTCGACAATCTCAACATAGAGGATCAATACACACACAAATTGCAGTCGGTATGGTACATATACCTTATCTCGCTGTCTATATATATATTTCGGCTCATAATTGTTCTTAGTGATGAAGTTACCTTTACATTGACATAGTTAACTGATAAACAAGTTTGTAACATAGATAGACCAGCAATAATCTTTAGGTCTATATTTTTTCATCTCGCCATCTAAGTTTATATATATATATATATATATATATATATATATATATATATATATATATATTGCTTAGATTATATCCATCCATGTTAATAGTTTTTCTATGATGACTTAAATATTATTTTCAAAACTCAACTCATGCAGCAACAAATAACAATCATGCATCCAACTTTAACTTTCGTAGAATCCCTCGACTCATGGAGTAGGCTCGGTTTCTAGAATCCTAGCATGTAAAAGATGCAATACGTAAGTTTTGTAATAACATCCATGGCCACCCATGGTATGGTATAGTAATCAATTGAGGGTAACTTAGTTTTTCAATGATGACCTAATGATTATCCCGAACTAACTCAATTTGTGCAGCAGCAGATGACAATCATGCATCCCACTTCAACCTTCGTAGAATCCCTCGACTCATGGAGCATCCTCAATGTCAGGAATCTCGGCATCCACAAAATGCAATAGGTAAGTTTTTTTTAGTACAAGTATGTAAGTTCTTTTTTATATAAATCCAGATCGAATTTATAAGGTCCTGTTGCAGCTGAACTTGATTTATACTCTAGCTACTTGGTAGAAATTCTGACCACTATCTTAGGCTTAGAGTGAGATGTACAATCACAAAGTTCCTTCTGAAATGGTTATCTCAAAGGAACTCTTATATATGTCTGGATAATCAAACAAAGTGGATACATTAGTTTAATATGTCTCTGGTAAGATGTTTATTAACTCAAAACATAGTAGAACACTGCCACCTCTATCTTTCATTTATATTAGTTAGATAAAGATAAGAAAGTTGGTTCCCAAAAGATGGAAATACCTGTTAATAATTGTTAACATGAATCGCACTCAGTTTGATAAACATTTAGTTTGGTTAGTCATTGTATGCTGAAATATATATAGATTTTGACGTGTTTGCGCTTACCTGCAGCAAACCCACAAGGAGTTCAAATCGGAAGAGGGAGAGGTCATCCATGTCGAAGTGTTACAGAAAGATCTTCATTTCTGAATTGTGCGAGAGGGATTACCTACCAAGTTGGATTCATGAAGTTTCATTTTCCACCATCAAGGACATGTCCAAAGTGCCAAGCGATGATTTTTTATCGTGAACCAAAAGGCTTTTGTTGTTCAGATGGGAAAGTTGTTTTACCGTTTGTTCCCCCTATTGAGCTTCTGGAGATGTATGAAGATCAAAGTAAAGTAGGGGAACACTTTCGGAGGTACATACGACGCTAAAATCAATGTTTCTCATTAACGTCAATTGGGGTGAATTATGACAGAGAATTGGTTGATAATAGAGAAGGGGTATATACATTTCGTGTTCAGGGTGATATCTACCATAGAATAGGAAGTCTTCTACCTCCTGTGGTTGAAAATGAAACAGATCCTCCAACAACAGTTCGTCCCAGATATATACGGATGTATATTTATGATACAGATAACGAGATTAATTGGAGGATGGAAGAAGGTGGTAACGATCTAAACAGAGAGGTGATGGAGAAGTTGAGGATAATTCTGGATACACCTTCAACACTATGTGTCTACTTGCACTAAGTCTAAAGATACCTGGTATATCTTAGAAACTACTTTTGAAGTCAACAGATACGTTTCTAAGAAGTATACCATCGATGGAGGAAATAACCTCAACACTCTTTCCAAAAATATTCCTTTTGGAAAGGTAAGAATTCCTGATCAAAATTCTGTTCAAACTGTTGCATTCAATGTTGTTTCCTACACAGGTGAATCTTCTACCGTGTCTTGGGCTGATGAATGATGTTCAGATGGTATCTGGTTTGAAAAACCATTGATAACAGAAAAGATCAAAGAATTCGTAAAAAAGAAGCATTAGACGTGACAAACATCCTTTGTCAGCCTCCACAGCTAATGATTCCGTGAAAGAAAGATCTATTAGTGTCAAACGTTTGGATACGATTGATGGATGTGATAAACACTCATCTCTTACAGCAGAAACATCCACATATTCAAGTTCTGATTCAGAGTTTGAGTCTGACACAGAGATTTTCGAATTCTTGAATAAAGAGGTTCTTCAAGAAAATCTTCAATTAAAAGTTTATTGAAGAAACTAGAATCATTAATCCAGGTGAAAAATCTTGAGATAGACTGTCTTAATGATAAGCTCACCAGAACCATTGCTCTAAAAGAGAAAGAGATTGAAAAAGCGGGGGTCTAACAACACCACCCAATATTTCGCTTAGCAATCTGTATGGACAAACTCCAATATACTTTTTATGAGAATCAACTAGACAGTTAGACTCAATCAATAAAAAAATATATCAAAGAGTTTGTATCTCAATCTCTCGATTTGATCTTTACTCAAGCAAATGGAAATCTGCGAGTCTTTATCAAAGAGAGATAACTTGGACGGTACCAAAGACCAATGTCCAATGATCAATCAATATCAATTAACAACCAAAGGTCGGATTTCCAATTGACGATCTTTAACGCACAACCTGTATTATTTCAATTATATAAAAAATATAATGCGGAAAACAAATAACACAGACACCAGAAGTGAGGAAACCACAAATGCATTAAAACCCCGGGACCTAATCCATATTGAATACACACTGTATTAAGCCGCTACATACACTAGCCTACTCCAAGCTAACTTCGGACTGGACTATAGTTGAACCCCAATCAGTCTTCCACTAATTCAAGGTACAATTGTACTCCCTACGCCTCTGATTCCAGCAGGACACTGCGCACTTGATTCCCTTAGCTGATCTCACCCACAACTAAGAGTTGCTGCAACCCAAAATCGCAGACTTGATAATAAAAAAAAATTGTCTCATACAGAAAAGTCTATCAAAGGATAAATCGGTCTCCCACAGAAGAGCCTTAGGTTTTTGTTCCGTATTATGATATGAAATCAAGGTGAATAGGAACCAATTGATAATCCGGTCTTATATTCCCGAAGAACAGCCTAGATCAATCAATCGCCTCTCAACAGTCTTACTTGTATAAACAAGAGGACGTCGAGAAATCACAAACAGTGAGATGAAGATGTTTGTGACTTCTTTATCTTGCCTATCAGAGAACTCTCACGATCTCAAGCCAATCAATAAGATTGTACTCGTACGATAGAAGATGCAAGATCAGATCACACAACTACGATAAAAGTAGTATCGGTCTGGCTTCACAATCCCAATGAAGTCTTTAAGTCGTTAACCTGGTTTTAGAGAAGAAAACCAAAGGTTAGAGGAGAATCGACTCTAGCGAGCGCACTAGTATCACACAGACGTGTGGGGATTAGTTTTGCCCAACGTTAGATGTCTCCTTTATATAGTTTTCAAATCAGGATTTTGCCTTAGGTACAAAGCAATCAATATTCACCGTTAGATGAAAACCTAATTTAGATTCAAGATAATATTTCTCAATCGTTAGATCGAAAACTTAGCTTGTCACACACACTTGAGATATACGTTTACTGGGTTTGTGAAAACTGTTCCCAAACGTGTACGTGTATGTTGGTTCAACATAGTAATATAAAAGGTTAACCATATGAGCATTTCATATTAACCTTGTTCTTCTTCACCATAACTAGTTCAATTGACTCAAATGAACTAGTTAGAGAGTTGTTCAATTGCTATGAGATCTTATGTAACTACACAAGACACAATTGAAACAAAGATGATTCGATTCGATTGAACCGTCTCATGAACTTTATATCCACGGTTTGCATACTGCATCGCTTAGTAATTTAAGTTTCATGTTCAGAGCATATCTTTAGATCATAACCCTGTCAAGTTCGCAAACAAGTTCGCGGACTTAAGGCAACCGACAGCGTTTTCCAAACTCAGCAGAAAATCTCGGCAAAGAGACTTCCGCCAGTTCGCGGACTAGGTTCGCGGACTAAACATGCAAAACGAGTTTTTGGAAATCCCAGCAGAAATTCTCGGTAAGTGAACTTCCGTCAGTTCGCGGACTGAGTTCGCAAACTGAGTTCGAGGACTTGGCAAAGCCAATTCCTCCGGTTTCTCTCAATCAATAAAGTTCGCAAACTTCAGATTAAGGAATAAGACTTATGCACATATGTGTTTCCACACAATGCTTATATCCATCATTGGTTATATAAACCTAAATTATCATTCCAACGATTGAAACATTCTTAGAGGACGTTATATAGTTGTTACACTATTTCTCGTCAAAGCGATTTTCAAAGTGATTGAAACATTATGACTTTCGTCATTAGGTGAAGATAAACCTGATCAAAGCGAACTGCTTTACCAACACATGATTTCGAGATATAGATAGGCGAGATATACTCGGCTCAAAATATCAAATGTGTATGATCCAGTCTATATAGCATACGACTTTTGTCTTATAAGAAGTAAGAGATAGAATAGATAGACTTTTGAGTGATAGATAAGTTCAAGTATCCACATGCCTTTTTGTTGATGAAGTTCCACGGTTCCTTGAGTAGATCTTCGTCGTTGTATGATGAATCTCCATGAAGTCCTTGAGCTCAACTACACTTTTCTATCCTAGTCCGAGACTTAGCTATGTATACTAGAAATCAAGACTCATAATTTTGATCACTAACATTGACAAACATGCTTGAGATAACAACGCATACGAGGTCGACCGATCTATGATCTAACAATCTCCGCCTTTGTCAGTTTTAGTGAAAAACTATTAATACGTATGGAATACAAAAAAAGATAAACTTTAGTGGATCTTATTCCATAGTCTAATCTTCAACGTTCCCTGAAATCTTCGTCCTTCCAAGTACTCCAATGATCCCAAAGGTTGTAAGTTTAGCATCACCATTGTTGAACATCCGTAGCTATAACAATGAGAGAAATCGAGATTCTCGATTATCATTATACAGTGACATAGTATTATTATGTAATATCAAAGTCCAATTGCATCACGACTTTAACAGTAATAATACAGTGATATGTATCACTCCCCCTTAGTCAATACTCCATCTCACATGGAAACCACTCCCCCTTACACAATGATCTGAAAACCATATGTATATGTAGTAGAACTACACATTAATTCTCCCCCTTTTTGTCAATAAAATTGGCAAAGGTACAAGAACGGGATCCTAATGAAATTTCCGAGAAGAGACGTTTCATAGACTAAAAGAAAAGAATACATACCAACTTAATTTGGATGCAATCATAAAGCCTAAGCTAAATACATTCATCAAGGAGTTTAAGATACAAGATAACCCCTATAAAATTCCACAGCCGCACACCCCGCAACATATTACCATTAAGCACAAGTTCAAAAGAAATCTCCCCCATTTGATGTCATTCCCGAAAGAACAACAAGAGCGACCTTAATTTCGAAAGAAAAGAAGGATTTTTAATTGGACACCAAAAACCATAGGAATGATTTTCTATATCCAAAACTCAATTAAATTAATCACTAGTAAACCCATGATTAATTTAATTGGAATACGCAACTAAATCAAACCACAAAAGTGATCAATTTAATTGATTGTGCTCAACATAAGTAAACTTACGGAGCTACGACTAAGGTAATCATACGGAGATAACTAACTTAATCGTTCACATACTCAACATAAGGAAAACCTTACGGAATATACGACTAAATTAAACAATAGAACATGATTAGTATAGCCATTCATATACTCAACACAAGAACTTGTGGAATATATGAATACTCAACTGGACTAATTACAAGAGAACCTATAATTAATATAATTGGAAAACACAACCAAACTAACCACAGAAGTAATCAATTTAATTGTCAATTGTTTTGCTCGACAAAAGAAGACTTTCGGAGCAAATAACTAAATAACCAACCAAGATGATTAATTTAGTTCAAAGATTCTCGACATAAAGTACCTTACGGAACAACCAACAAAGTTAATCACAAAATAATCAACTTAGTTATATCGTGCTCGACATAAGACACATTACGGAGCCTCACAGTAATACATAAGATATGGATCCGTGATGATCATTACTGTGGAATACACACAAGGATCTATTCTTTTTTTCCATCACTATTTGCATAACGACATAATAGACTTTATCCTTGTCACGCAAAATATTTTACCCTATTTTCTATCAAATAAATGACTGCATAGAAATAACTTTTTTATTTGTCAAAAGTCCATTCGTCCTTTCATCAATACGAATACCAATTTATGAACGACTTTACTTTTGACAACATATGGGACCTTCAAGTTCACGGACGCAAACAATACATATCCCATAAAAATATTGCAATACTTCAAAATCAAACAGATTAATACTGCAATAACATCATCTTCCAAATATTTTTAGATTTTAAAAACCAATAAACCTAAAAATAACACAAGAAGATGAAAACAAAAATAACTATGTGTAATCACAATCTTCGCTAGTTATTTTTCTAATAAAAACAAAAAAATAGAAGATTTACTAGGCATCAAGAGAAACTCATAATGCACATATAAGATGATTTGTCCTTAGAAGGTAGAATCAATCTTTTTCGCCCGGATTTACACCAATAATAGCTACCAAAGGCGTATAAAAATATTTTCTAAAAAAAGAAGAACATACAAAGTCATTAACGACCATGCACCATAGTTTACAAAGGATGAATGTGAACACTCAAGAATTGAATAGCAATGCGTACTACTTCCCACTCTTGAAATTCCTTCTTTGTGATTCACCAACAACATTCTTGTAAAATCTACGAATTAGATTAGAAGAGTAGTACTCCAAGAATCCAAGTTCCCAAGTCCAAGAGAAGTGGAACAAGTGCAACGAAACGGAGCAAAACACTCAAAAACAAGAGACAGGACAAATACCAATCTTAACTCATCCAAATTCAATGTTTCTCATCTCCATTTTGAATAGAATTCAAAAAGGAAGAGACACAAAAAGAATGAGGTCATTCCGAGTTCGGACGAAGAAGATACGGCCAAAACAAGTTTACCGAAGATCGACGTCAAGTATGCATACGGGTTTGCAAACGAATTTTCGTAACCTGACGGGGTTTGAGAACTTAAAACCCTGGATTTTGGTTTTAAATGATGTTATGCATACTTGGTATGTGTACCATGAAGTCCAAACATCCCGAACAAATGTTTTCAAACCTAAACATTTAAGAACCTTAAACACAGATCAAGTTAGGTAGAAATGAACGATAATCAAGGTACATGGATCATTATAAGTACTCAAACAAGTAATAAAAACATAAAAATTTCTCAAGTTTATAGACATACCTTTTTAGAAAATTCCAATTGAATTCTACAGCCTTACCGAATATAATCTGTGCGCCCCAGTTGTTGTGCTTCCCTCACCGTATACATAGCATGGCATTTTCTTGGTGAGGCTGCACTTTCAACACAAACAAGTTGTGTTGAGGTGAATAATATCTTGATCGCCATGGAACCAAGAAAGAGTTTCTTTCCAACAACTCTTAAATCTTGTATTGTTGAGAAACACCCACGAAACTGTTTTTATAATTCTATCAAAGAACTTCAAGAGAACCCAAAAAGATTTGTGTTTCTGATTTCTTGTTTTCCAACTTATAGAAAACAGTTTATGCAGATAGTTTTTAGTACTGCGAAGGGAAACTCTTATGATAAAAAGAGACGTCCTAGATTCTTCATAAAAGAAGACAATACTACTATCTTGATAGGAAGTATCAGGAATTAAGCAACGAATCAATTCATGCTTTGAGGTGATACACTCAGATGACTGAGATTTAAACTCCTATTATAATTCGTTTAGTTTATCACAACTAATTGGATTACGCAAAGGAGGAGCATTGCTCTCACTGATTAGTAAATCAATATCAACCTCAACAAGAATATTATTCATCATAACTTGATTTAGCCTGTCAAGAGATTCTTGCTCTTTCTGGAGGTATAACTCAACATCAAGAGATAAGCTCTCAAGCTTCTTTTCAAGCCCTGAAAACACTTCAAGGGATTTTAAACCTGGTGGAGGTTGTTTGAGGGTGAAAACGGTTTCTGCTGATTTTGATAATTTCGGGTGTGGGGGTGAGAAACGAATTTAAACCCTAAATAATGTACTACAAGGGAGTACTTTAGATTCGAGAGATCAATCTGTACAAATATGGCCTAAACCAAGAAATGGCCGTTCCAGATTTTCTTCGGTCACAAAGTGAAGGAGAAGGGTTGGTTTTGGGGAGGGAAGCGAAGAAAGTGCTGAGACCAGAATAGTTGATTCTGGAAGAGTAGTTGTTTTCTACGACTTGTATCATAAAGTGGGAAGCTGACAGATGAAAAGCTAGCAAATGTTTTCTGAGTGTTGTATGCTCCTGACCTGAACTTTTTGTTCGGTGTAAATAGGTAATGCCTATTTATACAAGTCGAAGTGAAACATACTCTGGTCTCATTAAGAAATGGAAAACGGGTGAGTAAATGGGAGGAGGTGGTAACCGGTAACGCCTGGAATTGATGTTCCATAAAAGAAAGCTTTTCACCATTACTCCCTGTATTTACTAACCGCCTCATCCTTATGACACTTTCTTATAACGGGCGTAGTGTACGCCGCACGCTGTAAACCGCCAAACCAATACCCAATGAGCATCCCCCAGTTTGTGACATGCGTTGATGTCTCGAGTGTTTTCATGGAAAACATGTAACACGTTGTTGTTGTCTGGCAAGTTGAGCTTGGGAGACGTGCCGGCTCGGTGGTGACCTTCGACGGTCGAGATTTTGCATCTTAAGAGGAGAGGTAGCCGTTGATTATTGCAACCCTTCGTTTGGTAGCCATTGACATGAAAGCATGATCAGTATGACTTTAATATGGCCTAGTTTAGGCGCAACTAAAAGTTAGAGTTTTGGCTTTGTTTAGGCGCAACCAAACTAGGGACAAAGGTTGCCATGCGTTAGCTGGTAACCTTGGACGGCTAAGATCTGCACCTTAGATGAATGAGTGGCCTTTGATTGTTGCAGGCCTTCATCTTGGTAGCCGCATAGGGAAGGCCGTAATGGTATGGCGCGGCAAGGTGGTTGGCATGCAATTGGCACATGTGGCATGGCATGCCTTGGCGCGGTTTGGCATGGCCAAAACTAGGGTTTTGGGCCAAAGGTTATCATGCGTTGTTTGGCGACCTTGGACAGCTAGGATTTGCACCTTAGATGAAAGAGTGGTTGTTGATTGTTGCAGGCCTTCGTTTTGGTAGCCGCATAGGGAAGGTCGGAATGGTATGGCGCGACAAGGTGGTTGGCATGCCATTGGCACATGTGGCATGGCATGCCTTGGCGCGGTTTGGCTTGGCCAAAGCTAGGGTTTTGGGCCAAAGGTTACCATGCGTTGTTTGGCGACCTTGGACGACTAGGATTTGCATTTAGGATTGAAGGGTGGCCGTTGATCGTCGCACGCCTTCGTTTTGGTAGTCGCATAGGGAAGGCCGACATGGTATGGCGCGACAAGGTGGTTGGCATGCCATTGGCACATGTGGCATGGCATGCCTTGGCGCGGTTTGGCGTGGCCAAAACTAGGGTTTTGCGCCAAAGGTTACCATGCGTTGTTTGGCGACCTTGGAAGGCTAGGATTTTCATCTAGGATTGAAGGGTGGTTGTTGATCGTCGCACGCCTTCGTTTTGGTAGCCGCATAGGGAAGTCCGACATGGTATGGCGCAACAAGGTGGTTGGCATGCCATTGGCACATGTGACATGGCATGCCTTGGCGCGGTTTGGCGTGGCCAAAACTAGGGTTTTGGGCCAAAGGTTACCATGCGTTGTTTGGAGACCTTGGACGGCTAGGATTTGCATCTAGGATTGAAGGGTGGTCGTTGATCGTCGCACGCCTTCGTTTTGGTAGCCGCATAGGGAAGGCCAGCATGGTGGGGCCAAGGGTTTAACACGAACGGCTTGGCATGGTGGGGCCAAGGCAAGGTGCGGTTGGCTTGGCATGCCATTGGCGCATGGTGCGACTAGCATGGTTGGGGACAAGGCAATGTGAGGTTTGCTTGGCATGGTGGGCCCCTAGCTCAGCTGGTCATCCCTGTTTCCCAAAGTTTAATGCGCTCCAGGAGGTCCCAGGTTCGAGTCCCCAATGGCGTAATATTGCAGGAATTAACATGGAAGGTAGTGTTAGTTTTCCCCCATTGTGACACAATCTCAGCCCTCCCTCCCTCCGTTTCGGCTCCCTTGGCTAGGTTACCCATAAGGCTCGCTGGTAGGTTAGCGCAGCAACCTGTTCAATTAATGTAATAGTATGTCGTTGGATCTTAGCTTGTTAGGCTTCCAACTAGTTTCATGTAATAATATCTATCCTAAAAAAATAATAATAATAATGATTTGATAATCTATAATAATAATTTTTGATGATAATAATAATAATTCGGATGATTTGATTGGATTTGATTTACTACAGGTTTAAGCAAGGTCACCTAATCGTTTGAGGAATTAATCATTGTTTATTATTTTATTTATTTACAATTTCTTATTTGTTATTGAGAATTGGAACCCTAAAATCCCAATTATAAAGTAGAGGCCGATCTTCGAATTGGACGGGTTGGGTGCCTCACACCTTCCTAGCCCGTATCTTGATTCTCGGACTTCTTCTCTATTTTGGACCAGTGCTTCTTTTGGGTCCCAACTCCCTAAGTCGGGTGGCGACTCCTTATTAATAATTTTCCACGTGATTCTCATTTTGGATATTTAGAGATCCTAACCGATTTCGACGGTATCTACACACAGTGGTGCGGCTGGCATGGTTTGCCATTGGCACAGTGGTGCGGATGGCATGGTTGGCATTCCTTGGCACGGAGATGTGGCTGGAATGGTTTGCCATTGGCACAGTGGTGCGGCTGGCATGGTCGGAATGCCTTGGCTCGGAGATGTGGCTGGCATGGTTTGTCATTGGCACAGTGGTGCGGCTGGTATGGTCGGCATGCCTTGGCGCGGTAGACGTGGCTGGCATGGTTTGCCATTGGCACAGTGGTTCGGCTGGCATGGTCGGCATGTCTTGGCGCGGTAGCATGAGAATTAGGGTTTGGCATAGATGATGTCAGTCGATGTTAAGGGTTCTGCCGTGGAACATGACCCATAAAAAAAAAGTACCCCGGTAATTCTTGCGTAGGCATGCTGATTGATTCAATAAATGTGCTAATGGGCATAGTGACGTCATGTCAGATGTACAGTTTTACGATTTTAACCCTAAACTAAAAACCACCATCAATATTAAGTCCCCTGCTTAGCTCGGAACATGAGCATTGTTGCGAGGTAAGCATAAGATGGTGACAGACAAGGACAAAATTGAAACGGAAAGTCATGGAAAGATGGTCAGGAAGACCCGGCTAACCTTTTTCGAGAGGTAAGGAGAATTCGTGATTCTTGTGTTGGCAGCCTTGTGTGAATTCTACCCGTGGCGTTGTTGGCTTGACCGTGAAATGATAGAAGCGGTTGTTGGCTGAGATGAAGAATGTTAGCATCAGATTGGAATGGGAGCCGTTAGTGTTGGTCGTCTTGCGATGGAGCCGTTAGCGTTGGTCGGCTTGCAATGGAGCCGTTAGCGTAAGCTTGGCGTAGGCACTGGCTTAGGCTCGGACGTTGGCTGTGCATGGACGTTGGCTGGGCGTGCACGTTGGCTCGGCGTGGACGTTGGCTTGGTTCTGGCGTGGTGCGGACTCTTGGCACGGTGCTAACTCGTTATGGCGTGGTATGGCGCGGACTGTTAGGGCACCGTGAGGCAAGGCATGACGTGGATTATTGGGCATCAGATCGGCTTGGAATGAAGCCGTTAGTGTTGGATTGGCTTGGAATGGAGCCGCAGACGTTGTACTGTCTAGGAATAGAGTCGCATGGGTTGGATTGGCTTGGAATGGAGCCGCATGCGTTGTACTGGTTAGGAATGGAGCCGCATACGTTGGATTGGCTTGGAATGGAGCCGCATGCGTTGTACTGGCTAAGAATGGAGCCGCAGGCGTAGACTCGGCGCGGTCGCTGGCTGGGTGTGGCGTGTCCGTTTGGCGCTGCTCAGCTTGGACGCGTACTGTTGGCATCATGTGGTTTGCCATTGCGGGCCCGGTGGCCTCTTTTCGTTCGCGGCTAAAACAGGAAATCCATTCCTTAATCAAATTCCAAAAGTGTCACGCCTATAAAAGGGTTTGCCCTCCTTTTTTATTTTGTATCTTTGTTCTCATGTCCTTGGGCTAGCAGCAGAGCGGTAAAGCGGGCAAGCATATTCCAGGTACGTACTCCAATGCTTCTCTTTCGATTTCTTCTCTTTTTTTTTGTATTGTTGCAAACCCTAGCCATAGGTGTACCTTTCATGAACTTGTAGAAATATCGTTCTTCTGTGTTGGTGTAAACCCTAGACGTAGGCATACCTTCCATAAATTTGTAGAAATATCTTAGAGTGAACACCGTGATAATGTTAGCCACCTCAATTATTATGCCAAGTAGGTATGCACGGGAAGTATCTTAGACTGAAACCCTCAATTAGGGTTTCCTCTTTTTCCTAGGTGTGGCCGTGTGCATTGTCTCCACGGTGGGGCGCGCCTTCTTAGCCGGGTGCTTTCTGCTACAAGGTCCGACTTTAGTAAGAAGCGAGTTTTTCGTGGCGACGTAGGGTTTGCTGGCCTCCATTTCTTCGGTAGTGCATGTTATGACTTGCGATTTAAGAACAAAGTTGGCTCGCGCCTGAAATAGATTCTTCATTGCCGAAAAAATAGCTTTCGTGCCCTTTGTAGTAACTTCTCTTCGTTTTGTTTTCAGTGTAGTCACTTCGATAGCGAAAGCAGCGTAGGAAATTTTGTCAGGATGTCACCTGAGGAAAGCCCTGCCGTACCAAAGGACGTTGGAAAACTCCAAGCCAAACGTGGATGATGAATTCTTCACGATATTTTCTGCTAATAGAAATCATCCCAAGCATGTGTCGATTCTTATGACTGATCCAGAGAGTGAAGGAGGGGCTCGGTCGGTTCCGCCAGGGAACGTAATACGGTTTTGCCTTCAGAGGAAAGAGTATTCCGCTTTTCCTGTTGACTTTAAAACCCCCGTGAGTCCATTGTGTTCCTTTTACAAGTGGATACAATTCATGATAAGCCAGACCGCGTAAGAGCTAACTTGACCAAGGCACAAATCATTGATGCTGTCACGGCTTCTGCAGCACTTCAAATTAGAAAAGATATCCCGGGTTTGGTTTCTTTCATCTCCAGATGGTGTCCAGATACCCACACGGACGTATGCATGTGGGGTGAAATGACTATCTCCTTAGAAAGTGCGGTTGTTCTGCTGAATCTTCCCATAACAGGAAACCTCAATATCAAGTTGTCAGAAGATGAAGAAGAATCGCGTGCCGTCTGGTTGCAAAGTCGAAAGGGTTCGTTCGGAAAGAAAACGAGACAAGGTGTTTCTACAGCTGGTGGGTATCTCAATGGTTTCCTGATGAGTTGGAACCGGATCAAAAGAATAGTATGCTTCATGTCGCTGCATTCTTGGCTCTTTGGTTATCCAGAGATATTTTCGATGATGGCTCTGGTAAGAAGGAGATAAGGCCAGAACTTATCAAATTTTCCATAAAATTAGCGAAAGGCGTCGTTTTCCCTATTGGGGGCTTGTTTCTCGGTTCTCTGTACACACACTTGGATCATCTAGTTGCGGACATGCGTGCTTCAAATGGTTACATGAAAGTGGACTCGTATGTTCATGTCGCTTTCCTCCAGGCATGGTTATGGGAGCATTTCGAGAGATACGCTCCCAAACCGTTGACCTCACTTCCCGAGTCTTGTGGTGCTTCGATAATACTTCGCTGGTCGAATAGACGCCCAAAAGCCGGTTCAAACCTGGTCAATTTCCTCGACAATTCGTACGCGGTCAACTTTCGTCTGTGGGCTCCGGTGCATGACTCCATAGTTCAGGTTAACACTTTTTCTCCTGATCCGAACATGTCTTTGCTCTCTGACAAAAATAATATGAGCGCTGGAGAGGTTGTATTCATGCGAAGTTGTACGTCTGGTTATGTACCGTCTTTCTTTCGAGGCTCGTGTCAGGAAGTCTCTTACAATATTGATCGAGCATCTCGGTATATGGGTTTCGACCAAGGGGTCCCTCTTGTTCGTCAGCCGGTAGCTCCAGAGGACTCGTTACCAGGCGTTCTTGATGCTAGTATTCTCATGCCGGGTAAAAGTCTCCCTTTCTTGTTTTCGGAAAGAAATCCTTCGACTACCTCCAAGTATAACGCATTCTGGCAGAGTGAGTTCCTTGTCATCCAGAAATTTGTGAAAGTTGTAGTGGAGAATACCCGTGGTAAGCCTACTCCTGTGATTTTGGCGAAGCATCCGTTGCTGAGGGATCCTTCTTTAACTAAAAGCAAGTCGCCTAGTCCGGATATGGACAACCCCCAAGCGAGGGAGCGGCGATCAAAGAATCGTGCAGGTGGCTTTCGGTCGATTTCGGCAGATCCGGCGGCCCTCATGACTTTCAATTCTCCCAACATCTGGGTAGGCATCACCTTCTCGCTGGCTTAACTGAATTGTGTAAATCTTTATTTCATTCCTGAATATCCGTCTTGGCGCTTTGTTCAGGGTCTCAGCAGTGTGAACGCCTTCGCCAAACTTACAAGTAGTCAGAAGACAACGTTTCTCGAGACGAAGGGCGGTGATGCTGAACCTATCCATGGTGAAGGGGAATCCGAGAAGGAAGAAAGTTCGGAGTCCAGTGGCGGCGAGAATAGTTCTTCCGACAGCAGTGCTGAATCTTCTTTTAGTCGGTCTGAAATAAGGGTGCACAGGAACCGAGCCGTACCGGCGGACCATCCCGGAACCGGTGGAACCGTACCAGTTTTGGTACCGAACCGAGGAAGGGGGTACAGGTACCGGTCCCAAAAACAGGAACCGGAGCTAGGGAGGTACAGGTACAAGGTCCTATACCAGTCCAGTACCGTCCCGGACCGAATGTGCCGAGAAGTAATAGCCATTAGATTTAGGGGTAAAAAACTAATAATAGACATTAGATTTAAGGTTGAACAATAAGGCTAGGGTTTCTCATTTTCCTTTTTTTTTTCTTTTTTCCGTCTTCTCTCTCTGAGAAGGAAGAACTCTGAACTGAACTCCATTAGAGAATGTCTAGCGATTTTCTAATCTTTTGTGAGCCACTGATTATAAGCTTTCACTTATCTCTCATCCTTCTTATAAGCTTTACTATATTTAATCACATAATCTAATGCTAATAACTATTACTTCAGTCAATTGTCTCCAACTATTAAGTTCATTAACGACAAAGGGTGTTTTCTTTTCGGAAATAAAACCATTATTCACAGCAGATTCTGGTAATTGAGTTAACCAATCACTTGCTAACAATAACATGATATGATGACCTTGTTTGATAATATGCCAAAGTTTTTGAGTTTGCAGCCATTAGATTTGATGTTGATGATAGGGAAAGGATAGCAGATTATGGGTTGCCTAAGAAAATCAACGTACTGTCAAATTATTAATAACAATGAACGCAACGAAGATCAAACACTCAAACCATCGGAAAAGTAAGTAAACATGAGAATTTATTCACAATTCTGCGAACGTAGAAAGTAATGATTATTTGTTACGCTAAAGCTGGTTGTTAACAACTTAGAGATCAAAGAAATAAACATCCACAAAAATTTACCAACCAAAAACCTGTAAAGAACCGATTGGTACCGTAACCGTACCTGGTACCGTACGTGTACCGAATGTTCCCGGAACCGAGGTACAAGGTACAGGTACCAGTCCAAAATTTTGGAACCGAGGCAAGGGAGGTACAGGTACTCGGCCTCGGCAAGAACCGAGCCGAACCGTACCGTGTGCACCCTTAGTCTGAAAGCGAATCAGTGAGTTTCCTACACGTTTTTCCTTCTTCCCTCTCCCTCTCTTCTTTTTGGAAAATATCTAATCCGTGATATCATAGGGAGAAGCCGTTTCTGAAGATGGTCCCGAGACAGAGACTTGTGGAGATACAGTTTTGTCTCCAATCGTGGCAGCTGCACCTGGTGACCTTGAAACAGAGGTTGATCGAGATGAAAGTGTTGTCACGACTCAGACAATGGAAAGTACTACAGTGTTCGCTGGCGCAATTGTAGTTAGGAATCCCTTGCTGGTTGCTGATTCAGTTCCGGGTGCTACCTTTGCTCCTCAATTCCTGGTTCCTTATCCAGATCATGTGCTGGTCGGTGGCTTCAGCGTGCCAGCCAAATACGAGACGTTATATACCAAGATATTGGAAAGGTATGAACACATCTCCACAACCAAAAGCGTCACTAGTCGGTTTGCGCTGGTCAAGCGTGTGGAGGAAGCTTTATCTTCGATCGACAACATGTGCAAGGTGACTGGCCATACCGTTTTTGAGGACGTGGTCGCAAGCTGGAAGTTCCATCGTGATGTGTGCGTAGACCATGGGTTCAACGTTCCCTGGTTTGTTGAAGGTTTCTCTGAGATCGAAAGGTTGCAGGATACGGCGGTTTAAGGTCCTTCAGCGGATGAGGTCGCACAACAGGAGGCGGAGATCAAGAGGTTGTCCAGGGAGCTGAAGCTGAAACGGACGGCTCTTGAAAGCATGAAGGAGGCTTTCTCCAAAAAGAGCATGTCGTTGTTGAGTGATTTTCCTTGAGCGTTTTATTTTTTCTGAACCTCCTTTCTTTAGTTTTTTTTATTTGAAAGGAAAAGAAACGCCTAGTTTATGGTTCGGCTTTTTCTGGTTTTTGGATTGGTAGGAAATTGTCACATATGAGGGTTTTGGATTATTATTTGGAATAAACTGTTTTTAGAATAATGATGTTTTTGGTTATGATAGAAAATGACACAAATATCCAGGAAATCCATGGAACCGTGAGCATTGCATGTTAGTAGAGAGCATGGGATGAAACGTTACATGGCTATCGGTTCTTATCATTCCTGTGAAAACTTGAAGTAGTAGACCATGTATTTTGTCTAGCAATACTTACTCGGTTTTTTCTTTTGGATCTCCTAACAAAAAATGGATCTTCGTGTTAGTCCGAGATTTGTGGGAAGCGCCGCCGTGATTGTGGAAAAGTCCCCTGTCGTCCCTGAGTCATCTGATAATCGAGTCGTCGATCCCTGAGCGGCTCGTTTGCTTTTACCACCTTGGAAGTCTCCAGTCATTGATAGTTGTTGTAAAACACCTAATTTTATATCTAATATTTATGCTTTCTTTGCTTTTATCCTTGTGAATTGCATCTCTTATGTTTAGTTTTGAGTTATTAGGTGCAATGGAGTCCTTGGGAGCAAAAGAAGGAGAAAATGTCCATTTGGAGCGGAAATGGCAAAAAGATTTATTCCCAGACGACAATTGGAGCAGGCTAGGTTGCGCAAGGAAGAGGTGGAGAATGAACTGTCAGTATCCCATAACTGACAGTCGAACAGAGAACTAGGTTGTCGGTTATCTGCGACCGACATGCCATGTGTGAGCTGGTTACCCCTTAACCACTAAAGCGGGGTGTCAATATGAATTCCTTTTCCTACACAAACCTAAAAATCAGAGGCACTCATCATTAGAGTTTATGCCTTCAACTCCACCTGATAACAATGGCGGCACAATTTCTCAGAGAAATCGAGAAATTTAGAGATGAAATTGACCAAATTCAGAGAAAGGAGAGAATCAGAGATGAAACTGGTGAAACTGGTGAAAGAGAAGCATACTGGTTGCAGAGAAGATGGAGATGGTGATGAACTTGTTGTTGTAGGAGATTGATTTTGTCTGAATCAAGGGCTTGTTCTTGAGTTAAGTTGGTCGAGAATACAGACCCAGGGAAGAAATTGGGGATCTGTTGTTGCAGATCGAGAATGAAAGGTCGTGAAGGAGATGGGTTTTTGTAGTTACAATCGATTACTGGTTTGTATGATTTTGTCAACAGAGAAGATGGTGAAACTAGGGTTCGATTCAAGATGGGTTTGAGCTGTAGATTCATGAACCAGAATTAGTCTTGTTTGGAGTAATTTGAGGAAAAAAAAAGGGTTTTGAGCTGAGCAATGATGATGATGGTATCGATTAATGTGAGAAATTGATGATGATTGTTACAGGGTTTACGAATCTGAAGCTCAACAGGATTCCTGAGAGTGAGTTTGCTCTGAACTGAGATTGGAATGAAGATGAAGAATTTGGTGAGAAGATAGAAGAACTTGAAATGATTGAATTAGGGTTCTTTGACTGGGGTAATTGTGATGAAGAAAGATTGAGAAGATGGTTTTACTGTGGCAGTTGGTAGTGATAATAAACTCAGGGTTTTGAATCAAGAAGATGATGATGTAAATCTTGTGTTGCGTGAAGCAATTAAGGTTTGTAATGAGTCTTGTGTTGGTGACAACGGAGCTCAGGTGGTGATTCTGTTGCTTGTGAATTACTGGAAGTTATGGTGTGGTGGTGTTGCTGTTTTGAGCTGGTGTTACTTCAAGGAGTTAGAAATTTTAGTTTGTGTTGAGAATAATATGAAGTTGCAAGGTGCAAATAGCTGATGGTGTTGCTGGCATTGATGGTGGTAAGATTCAGTTGAAGCTGCAGTGGCAATGGAGCAGTACCTGAGGTGAATTGGAAGGAGGGTCTGAGTCTGCAATGGACTGGCTAGAAATGCAGAGGTTGCTATTGAGGTTCTGGTGATGCTGCTAACAAGGAGCAGCTGAGTTGAATGATGGTTTCAGATGCAGGTATGTCGCAGCTGTGTTGAGCTGAATTATATGGCCACAGAGTAGATGTATGTTAGGGCCGTGTGTATGTGAATTACAGCTGGCTGCAGAAGGTTCAAAAGTAGCTGCTGTTGAGCTTGTGATCTTGAGCTAAGCTGGTGGTTGCTATTGCAGATGCAGGTGTTGAGAATTATGAGATTAGCTTGAGTGTGTGTGAAGTGATGGTAAGCAACTAAACTGGTGGATGTTTACTATGTGTTCAAAGAAGAATCAGTTGCAGGTGGTGAACTGAGCTGTGTTCTTTGGTATGAGGAAGTGATGCTATAGATGGGTTACGACCTCATTCTTGAACCTAAAATGGAGAGGAAGCACTTAGTGATGATGGGAACTGGTTGCAGCTGCAGTGGTGGATCTGGTGACTGATGTTGGTGGTAAAGAAGAGATGAAAGTGCAGATGCAGTTAGATTGAGATGGTTCTGATGCTGGTAGTTGAGATTTGGATGGATGGATGGATGGAAGCTGAGAAAAAATGGGTTTTGGCTCGGGATTGAACTTAAATAAGAAAGCTGGTGCTATGGTTGAGTTATGGTGGATATGAAGTAAGTTGTTGAGTTGTTGGATGCAGCAGGATTGCAGCCAAGAGCTAAAGGCACTGGTGGTGCAGAAGAAGACTTATTGGCAGAGTTGAAAGATGAGTACTGAGTTGCAGCCATGGACATGGTGGTTCTGGTGGAGTTTTTCCATTATATGAAGTCGAAGTTGGTGCTAGAGAATGAATGTTGTTGAGTTGTAGTTTGCAAGGAGCCACAGATGGAAGAAATGTTGGCCTGACAGTGTGGATTCTGGGAGTAAATGCGTTGCAAGTTGGTGCAATGACTTGCAGAGGAGGAAGTGCAACATTGATGATGAAGCAAAATGAAGGTGCAACAGTGGGTTGGCCTGGCAAGATGACGTGCAAATGGCCTAGGCCAAGGTGACTCAGAGCTGACTCGTTCCTGACTCAGCCTCTGACTCAATAATGCCGTCAGTGACCGTTAACTTAATCGTTAGTCTTAACGGTCGATTGTTAGTTTGATAGTTCGCCTGAGATACATTTCCCGGTCACCTGAGCTGTTTTCCGTAGAATTCTCCGTCCAAGTTCCGACACCTTAACCAGTTTTCCGGTGATCGTTTTTGGACAAAATTCTAAATGGGTATTTCTCACACTTGGGCTTGGAGGACTTCTATCTTGTGGACTTTTGAAGACTTGACCAAGAAGAGCTACAAAAAGGAAAGTTTTCTACTTTCTTTGGGAGGACGTATTTTTCTACTAGGAGTTTTGGAGGAGAGCGGCGATTCTACTAGGGTTTGCTTTCATATATTTATCATTTCTTTATTTTATGAAAATGATTATGATGAACGCCATTACTATGAGTAACTAAACACAATTATTGGTTGTGGGATAAAGTTGATCTCTCAAGCATGATATTTAAATCAATGGATTAGTTTTGTCTCAACTTTATTGTTTATGATTCATTGTTAATATTCTTGCATGATTTGAGTGCTAGTTTGATTGAGTCCGGAATCAATTAGATTGGTATTCATATCTATTGCTAGATTAGGTTTTATTATACGAAAAAGCGATAAATTCCTGATTATAAGTAGCATAAATGTGAATAGTGCTTGTAGTGATATATCCTACTAGTCACACATGAATCATAGCCTTAGTTAAATCGAATTAGTTCTTTTACACGTTCGGTTGCTTTGATTAGTCTTATTCCATAAAACTTATTTCTCTTAGGGAGTTAAACTTAATTGTGCTTTTACACTTTAGGTTGCTTTCTAGGTAGAATTCACATATGCATCTTTTAATGTGGTTGTGATGAAATCAGGGAATTAGCGGGGTATACTTGCAATCAAGGTATCCTAGGACTTTTAGTAAATGAGAGATTAAAATACCAATTCTAGTCATTGATGAAAATACATGTTTGTGAATGATACTATCCCGTGACCAATATCTTCCTCTTATTGATTATTCAAATTATTTTATTGCTTTCAATTACTTTTATCGCTTTGCTAAAACAAAAAAACTCCCCCTTGGTTACTAAGAAACTGAAATTTGCATAACAACAAAAGCCTCTATGTGGGAACGAACTCTTTCTTACCACATACTTCATTTAAATTTAGTTGAGTGAAAAAGTGAAATTATTTTTGACGCATACGACAGCGATCAAATTTTGGCGCCGTTGCCGGGGAGGCGTACGACTTGTTATTAAGTTTTTAGTTTCTTATCATCATTTCTGCTTTCATATTTGCTTTTTGTTTCTTGTCTTGTTTCTCACTTGTTTGCGAGAATTGTTTTCAGGTACCTAATCCCTGGCTTCTAAAGATTGGAACTATCCAAGGTGCGGGATAGCTACTCGAAGAGGCACAATACTCCAACCAAGTCAAGACACGAAGGAAGAACAAGAGTTAGAAGTGGAAGAGGAGTTACAACTAGAAGAAGAACAAGAGGTTCCATTCGTAGAAGAACCACTAGTTGAAGAAGAAGAAGAAGAAGTAATGGGTGATGCAAATCTTACACTCAAGGACTTGGCTTCTCATAGGCTTGATGCACAACAATGGTGTATCCAAACAAACTCAACCTTCGAGATCAAGCCGGGGTTGATGAGAGAGTTACCGAAGTTTCATGGCATGGCGAATGAGGATCCAAACAAGCATCTCATGGATTTCCATACAATAGTCACGGCTATGCTTCCACCGGAGACTAATACGGACGGAGCAATGTTGAAAGCTTTTCCGTTTTCTTTGTCGGACAATGCTAAGGAGTGGTTGTATTACTTGCCTTCCGAAAGTGTCACTACATGGAACGGGTTGAAGAAACTTTTCCTAGAGAGATATTTTCCTACATCCAAAGCTACTCATATTCGTAAGGAGATTCGTGGAATAAAACAAAAGAACGGGGAGTCATTGTATGAATGTTGGGAACGGTATAAGAGATTGGTGGCAAGCTGCCCTCACCACCAATTTATTGACGTCACTAGTAGAAAAATGATGATTCCTTAACAGTTTTAGTTTTTTCTGCGGTGTTACTAAAGCCCATGTTACGGAAAGTTTATAAAACCTGTTACGGAAAGGCTATTGAAAAATGACTCATAAATTCTAAAACTATTACTGTTGGTAGTTTTCAGTAACACTTTATAAAATATATGTTACTGAATAATTTCTACTGTAACTATTTTACATAAAACCGTTACCGTTAGCAGTTTATTGTAACATGTTTGGGAACAAAGTGTTGCTATTGTTTGAGTAACCGTAACAATTTTTATTGAAACTGTCATAAAAACTGACAGTTTTTACTCACTACCATCACCTCCACCACTAGCGCCACCACTACCTCCACCACCAGCACTGCCACAACCATCAACACTAGCATCTCCACAACCGTCACCACCATGTCCGCCTCGTCCACTACCATGAGTTGGTCTTCTTGGACATGAAATATAAATTCTATAAAAGTACACTTCACAAGATTCGACCTTGAGACCTATTGCATTCATTATAACTCTTGAACCACTCTTCCATGTTTTCCTTTTGATTAATGTTATCCAAATAAAATATTTACTCTCATTAGACAGTAAACTATACCTCCACCACCTTCGTCGTCACACCACACAACTACAACACAATATATATTTTTAATATTCTTACATATTTTTACAACTTGTTTATTATTTTGTATTATATTCGATTTTTCTCAAACCTTAGGTACGAGCCATGGCTAGTTCTCGTGCTTAGAATTAAATCAAGATGTTAAATTAATGCCAGTCCATAACTAGTTATTTTTTTTGAACCGGATACCCAAAAACTAGTTATACAAATAAATAATTTACGGAAATGTCACGATAATGTCAACTATGGTAACATATTAAACATGTTGCAGTAACATAGATATATAGTAACATTTAGTTTAAAAAACGTTATGAAAATGCCAACTACGGTAACATAGATATATAGTAACAGTTGGTTTAAAGAACTGTAATGGTAATGTCGACATACGAAATATGTTACAGTAACATGGGTATATAGTAACACTTACTATAAAAACAGTTACAATATACAACCTGGATGATATTATGTAACAGTTCTTATGAAAAGTGTTACTGTTATTTAAATATCTAACATTTAGTAACAGGCATTTTACGAACTATTACTTTATAAAAGTTTGAACTGTTACTAAATGTCACTTTCCTACTAGTGCGTGATGATAATACAATACTTCTACGAAGGTCTCCAAACAAGTGATAGATATCTTCTTGATGCAACGGGTGGTGGAGCTCTAGTGAACAAGACGGTGGCCCAAGCTACCGAGTTGATTGAAAGCATGGCTGAAAACTCGCAACAATTCTACACAAGAGGTGAACCAATGGTTAGGCGAGTGCATGAAGTTACGTATTCATCATCACATCGTGATCAGAGAATGGATAATATGGAGCAAATGATGGAAAAGATGGCTGCAATTATTTTACCTTCATATGGTGAAGAGTTGGAGCAAGCTAGCGCGGTCTTTCCAAATCAGAAAAGACGGTATGATACCTACTCCAACACTTACAATCCGAGATGGAGAGATCATCCCAAATTTAGTTATGCCAACAAGCAAGGAGCGGTCCAGCAACCTACTTTCAACCGTTCGAGTGGATTTCAACCACAATAACAACAATTCCAACCGCAACAATAACAATTTCAACAACCACAAACACAACAAGCAACTCAAAATCAAGGTTTCGATATCGATGCAAAGCTTCAAACGTTTATGCAAGGCATTTCTACCATGTTTAAAGAAAGTCAGCAAGAAACTAAGAGTGCTATCAAGGAGTTGCAGACACAAATGGGGTCCATGGCGGTTGATATAAACAAATTGAAGGCACAAAATAGTGGGAAACTCCCTTCTCAACCTATTAACCCAAAAGAGGGTGTCAATGCTATTACGTTTAGAAGTGGTACACAACTTGTGCAACCCGAGGTTACTGATTCGGGAAAGGTGGAAACACCAAAGGAATCTGTTTTGGAGGAGAAGAGTGATGATTCTCCCCAAACTTCTGAGGTACCTATTCCTAACTCTAAAACTCCGGTTTCTACTTATGTTCCTCATTTACCTTTCCCTCGCAGATTTGCAAGTTCCAAGAAGGCGGAACTAGAAAAGGAGATTTTAGACATTCTTAAAAAGATCCATGTGAACATACCACTCATTGATGCTATCAAGCAAGTTCCCAAGTATGCAAAAGTTTTGAAGGACTTGTGTACCAATAAGCAAAGGATCAAAGGTAATGAAGTGCTAAGTGTGGGGGAGAATGCTTCGGCAATCTTACAACACAAACTCCTACTGAAATGTAAGGATCTCGGTAGCTTTGATATTCCAATCACAATTGGTAACACCACATTTAACAAAGCTATGTTGGATTTAGGTGCATCCGTTAATGTTATGCCTGCATCTATGTACAATTCACTTAAGTTACGTCCTCTTAAAAAGGCTGGAATTGTATTGCAATTAGCCGATCACTCTAATGTTTACCCAATGGGTATTGTTGAGGATGTTCTTGTGCAGGTTAATCAATTAGTCTTTCCAGCTGACTTTTGCGTGTTAGAGATGAATGAAGGGTCACCGGACTCGTCTCTTCCATTGTTACTTGGGCGTCCCTTCATGAAAACGGCGAAAACCATCATTAAGGTGGACAAGGGAACGCTAACTATGGAGTTTGATGGAGAAACAATATGTTTCAACATTTTCGAGACGATGAGATATCCTAGCGATGTCCACTCTTGTTTCTCCATTGATGTTGTGGATACTTTGGCACAACAAGTGTTTGAATTGAATGGTGCTGATGCTTTGGAAACCGTTTTAACTACATCCATGGATAATGGTGTAGAGTGTGGTAATGAAGTCAAGGAAGCCCTTGGTGATCTTAATTCACTACAAGGATGCCCGGAAACTCATAATATCTCTTTTATTTCCTTACCATGCAGTGATAAAAAGCTTGTACCTTCCATTGTTAAATCTCCAAAATTAGAATTGAAACCTCTTCCCGATCACTTAAAGTACTTGTACTTGGGTGTCGTTTGAACCCTCCCATGATGGAAGTTGTGAAAAAGGATATACTAAAGCTTTTGGACGTGGGTGTTATCTATCCCATATCCGATAGCAAGTGGGTGAGCCCGGTACAAGTAGTACCAAAGAAATCAGGTGTGACAGTGGTGGAGAATGATAAGAATGAACTTGTCCCAACTCGTGTGCGAACCGGTTGGAGGGTTTGTATTGATTACAGGAAATTGAATGCCACCACTAGGAAGGATCATTTTCCATTGCCTTTTATTGATCAAATGCTTGACTGTTTAGCTGGACACTCTTACTATTGCTTCCTTGATGGCTATTCAGGTTACAATCAGATTATGATAGCGCCGGAGGATCAAGAGAAAACCACTTTCACTTGTCCTTTCGGTACTTTTGCTTATAGAAGGATGCCTTTTGGCTTGTGCAATGCTCCAGCTAACTTTCAAAGGTGTATGGTAAGTATCTTCTCAGAATATGTTGAAAACATAATCGAAGTGTTTATGGATGACTTTAGTATCTTTGGTGATTCATTTGACCTTTGCTTGCACAATTTTTCACTAATCCTTGAACGATGTGTTGAAACAAACCTTGTGCTGAATTGGGAGAAGTGCCATTTCATGGTAACTCATGGCATAGTTTTAGGCCATATAATATCTTCTAAAGGTTTGGAAGTTTATAAATCTAAGATAGACCTTATTCGTGCTTTAACCCCTCCCACTACGGTGAGGGAGATACGCTTTTTTCTTGCTCATGCAGGTTTTTATCGTAGATTTATCAAGGATTTTTCCAAGATAGCATCACCACTTTGCAACTTATTTCAAAAAGATGTGGTTTTCAACTTTGATGAAAAGTGTATGGCGGCATTCAATCATTTGAAAGAACTTTTGGTATCAGCCCCTATCATTAAACCACCGGATTGGAGCAAGCCTTTTGAGCTCATATGTGATGCAAGTGATTATGCGGTTGGTGCGGTGCTTGGGCAATGTGTGGGGAAGATACCTCATGCTATTTATTATGCTTCTAGAACGTTAAATGAGGCCCAACAAAACTATACAACCACTGAAAAAGAGTTGTTAGCTATTGCTTTTGCTTTGGAAAAGTTTCGCTCTTACCTATTTGGTACAAAAGTTGTTGGCTTTTCTGATCATGCAGCACTTAGGTACTTGCTAATGAAGAAAGAAGCGAAACCGAGGCTTATACGATGGATCTTACTCTTGAAAGAGTTTCATATTGAAATCAAGGACAATAAAGGAATTGAGAACAACGTTGTAGATCATTTGAGCCGTCTTGCTGTGGACAAGGAAGCTATCCCATTGCGTGAAAGTTTCCCGGATGAGCAACTATTCTCAATTGCCTTTGGAGAACCATGGTATGCCGATATTGTCAATTACTTGGTGTCTAAACAAATCCCAAAGAACTTGTCTCGTGCTGAGAGGGACACACTTAAGAGGTTAGGGAAACAATACATATGGGATGATCCATACTTATGGAAACAAGGTAGTGACCAAGTATTACGAAGGTGCGTTCCAGAATCCGAGTTTAATTCTATCTTGTCTTTTTGTCACTCCTATGCTTGCGGAGGACATTTTGGGAGTAAGAGAACCGCTCACAAGGTACTTGAAAGCGGTTTCTATTGGCCAACCTTGTTCAAGGATGCGTATACATTTTGTACAACTTGTGATAGGTGCCAAAGAACAGGCAATCTAGGTGCCCGAAATCAAATGCCACAAACTTTTATTCAATTTATTGAAGTTTTCGATGTATGGGGTATTGATTTTATGGGTCCTTTTGTCAACTCTCATGGGAATTCTTATATCTTACTTGCTGTTGATTATGTCTCCAAATGGGTGGAAGCTAAGGCCACCCCAACTAATGATTCTAAAGTGGTTTCGGATTTTGTGCAAGCTAATATCTTTGCAAGGTTTGGAATTCCAAGAGCCATAATTAGCATGGGGGTTCTCACTTCAAAAACAAGATTTTATAAAGCTTGTTGAAGAAGTAAAATGTGCCGCACAAGATTGCAACACCTTATCATCCCCAAACAAATGGACAAGCTGAGGTTTCTAACCGGGAGGTGAAATCCATTCTAGAGAAGACGGTGAATCCAACAAGGAAAGATTGGAGCATGCGACTTAATGATGCTTTGTGGGCTTATAGAACCGCATACAAGACATCTATCGAGATGTCTCCCTTTATACTTGTGTATGGTAAACCTTGTCATTTACCCGTTGAAATTGAGCATAAGGCGTTTTGGGATATTAAGAAATGCAATATGGAGATGGATGGGGCTGGATAGCAAAGGAAGTTACAACTCCAAGAGCTAGAGGAGCTTCGCAATGATGCATTTGAAAGCTCGCGCATTTACAAGGAGAAAACGAAGGCCTTTCATGATAATATGATTCCTAGAAAACAATTTTGTGTTGGACAAAAAGTGTTTTTGTTTAATTCTCGCTTGCATTTATTTCCGGGTAAATTAAGGTCACGATGGATCGGACCTTTTATTGTTACTAATGTGTTTTCTCATGGTGCAGTGGAAATTCGTAGCATAGCTACAGGAAAGGAACCTAAAGTTAATGGGCACCGATTGAAACCATATTATGAGAATTTCACTTCCAAAGTGGTGGAAGGAGCTAACTTTGTGGATGCACTCTCTCTGGAGGAGGCATAGAAAGCAAGGAGATAGTCGGGCTGACGACTTTAAACCAAGCGCTAAATGGGAGGCAACCCATAGCATGAGTATTTCTTGTCTTGTTTTGTTTTTATTTTTTATGATTTCTTGTCACATGTCATTTTAGAATTTCCCACCTTGACTTACTTTGGATGACTCAATTTACATTGAGGACAATGTAAAGTTTAAGTGTGGGGGAGTGGTTAATTAAGCATTTGCATTGTAATTTTTTTCATGAAATTTTCAACTTTTGTGTAAAATAGTGAATAAAAAGCTCCAACTTGTAGTTAGTTTAGAGTCACATAGTATACATGTCGCTAAGATTACATCGAGATTCTCATAAGAGTGACTGAACTTAGAGATGACAGAGAACATGATCGGGTTTCTTACTTGTATGAGAGTTAAAGTTGGATTTAACCATCCCAATGGAAAATGAGGTGCAGACTGAATTCGGTATTAGAGTAGTGGTCCCCTATAGTGGAGACTACCCATGTTACATCATGAGAGGTACCGACCTTCACTTCTTTGTACCTGTCTAAATATGTGCTTTTAGAGTGTGTGTCACCGTACCTAAACTCCGGGTAGAATGGTGATCTACCCAACCTCCCACCAATAGAATCACTATTTTGATCTCTTTAGTGCTATTTTATCAATCAAGATGGTGACCTCGAATTGCTAACTTACATACCATTTGTAATCTTATTCGCAGTTAGCACCATCCACTTTATATCTATCTACACCAACAGATCCATAGAAACGCCATCATCATCAACAAGAGGAGCATCACAAATTCGAAGGAAAGTTGAAGACGTTCAAGGTTTACAAGCAACAATACAGAAATGAGAAGATTCAGATTCAAGTATAGCAACAAGACAAGGAGCAGAATTTTTACAAGTTGAAGATTATTGTACAAGAGTGAAGATTATCAAGATGAGAATTCAAGAAGTTTATGATATCGAGACATACAAGTTATGAAGAATCAAGCGGTAAAGTACTTACACCATGGCCTTTGTACTTGCATTTTTATTTTATCTTTATTTTGTATTTGTATTATTTTCTCTGTCTCAAAAGAAAAAGAAAAAAAAAACTTGGGATATGGTCATCATTATGCTAGGTCCCTTGTTAAAAAAAAAAAGACAATTTTATTAGGTTCATCATTAGTTTTAATATTTTGTTTGTTTTCATTTTGTATTTACTTTATTTATCTTGAATCTTATGGGAAAAAAAAGAAAGAAAGAAAAAAAGAAAAAAAAAAAGTAAAAGTAAAAAAAAAAAAATATTTATTGCATCATATTTTGGTTTGTTTAGTTCGTTTTTGGTTTTGTATTCATTCAATAAATCCAATACAAGAAGAAATATCCATAATGAGGTTTCAAGCAACAAGGAATTAGAGGAAAGAGTTACATTGTCAACATTCTACGAAGTTCAAGATTTCATCATCAAGAGTTGAAGACCGAAGACGAAGATGAAGACAAGGATTGAAGACCGAAGACGTTTCTATGGATGCTGTGAGAGTGGTGCTAACTGCATGCCGAACGGATAACGAGGTAAGTAAGCATATTCCCACCTTCGTTAAGTGGTTGTTTTCCTTTCTTAGAGATCGTCAGAAAAAAGGGTTTTCAAAATGATTAAAAGATGTGGGTTTTCAAAACAATTCGGAGGGTTTTTTTTTTCCTTCCTACCATTCAAGGTGTCGCAGGATTCTCTCTTCAATCCTACCTGGACACATGTGTGACCCATAAAAAGTTGTTTATTATTGAGAGCAATATCATAAAACCCTTTCTTGTGAGGCAGAGTCGAAACTTTTGATCACTCCGAACCCGAATTTCTTTTGATAAGGGATGGTTATTTCTCTCTTAACTTTTAAGGATGAGATTATGTTCATATATGTGTCTAACTTCTTATGACTAGTGTGCGGAATCTCTATGTCTTCTTAGCGCGTTGGATGCTATCATTACGGAGAACTAGTAAGTTGGAAAAGTAGGTTTTGTGGGTATATCTATAGTAAACCCTCACGAGATGGAGTTGTATGTATCCTTTAGAATAAGTTTTGTTTCATTTGCTCGAGGACTAGCAAAGTCTAAGTGTGGGCAAATTTGATAGGTGTTGTAAAACACCTAATTTTATATCTAGTATTTATGCTTTCTTTGCTTTTATCTTTGTAAATTGCATCTCTTATGTTTAGTTTTGAGTTATTAGGTGCAATGGGGTCCTTGGGAGCAATAGAATGAGAAAACGTCCATTTGGAGCGAAAATGGCAAAAAGGTTGATTCCCAGGCGACAATTGGAGCAGGCTAGGTTGCGCAAGGAATAAGTGGAGAATGAACTGTCAATTTCCCATAACTGACAGTCGAACAAAGAACTAGGCTGTCGAATATCTGGGACCGACAGGCAATGTGTGAGTTGGTTACCCCTTAACCACTAAAGCGGGGTGTCAATATGAATTTCTTTTCCTACACAAACCTAAAAATCAGAGGCACTCATCATTAGAGTTTATGCCTTCAACTCCACCTGATAACAATGGCGGCACAATTTCTCAGAGAAATCGAGAAATTTAGAGATTAAATTGACAAAATTCAGAGAAAGAAGAGAATCAGAGATGAAATTGGTGAAAGAGAAGCATACTGGTTGCAGAGAAGATGAATATGGTGATGAACTTGTTGTTGTAGGAGATTTATTTTGTCTGAATCAAGGGATTGTTCTTGAGTTAAGTTGGTCGAGAATACAGACCCAGGGAAGAAATTGGGGATCTGTTGCTGCAGATCGAGAATGAAAGGTCGTGAAGGAGATGGATTTTTGTAATTACAATCGATAACTGGTTTGTATGATTTTGTCAACAGAGAAGATGGTAAAACTAGGGTTCGATTCAAGATGGGTTTGAGTTGTAGATTCATGAACCAGAGTTAGTCTTGTTTGGAGTAATTTGAGAAGAAATAAAAAGGGTTTTTAGCTGAGCAATGATGATGATGGTATCGATTAATGTGAGAAATTGATGATGATTGTTACAGGGATTTGATTTCTTGCTACGAATATGAAGCTCAACAGGATTCCTGAGAATGAGTTTGCTCTGAACTGAGATTGGAATGAAGATGAAGAATTTAGTGAAAAGATAGCAGAAATTGAAATGATTGAATTAGGGTTCTTTGACTGGGGTAATTGTGATGAAGAAAGATTGAGAAGATGGTTTTACTGTGGCAGTTGGTGGTGATAATAAACTCAGGGTTTTGAATCAAGAAGATGATGCTGTAAATCTTGTGTTGTGTGAAGCAATTAGGGTTTGTAATGAGTCTTGCGTTGGTGACAATAGAGCTCAGGTGGTGATTCTGTTGCTTGTGAATTAATGGAAGTTATGGTGTGGTGGTGTTTTTGTTTTGAGCTGGTGTTACTTCAAGGAGTTAGAAATTTTAGTATGTGCTGAGAAGAATATGAAGTTGCAAGGTGCAAATAACTGATGGTGCTGCTAGCATTGATAGTGGTAAGATTCAGTTGAAGCTGCAGTGGCAATGGAGCAGTACCTGAGGTGAATTGGAAGGAGGGTCTGAGTCTGCAATGGACTGGCTAGAAATGCAGAGGTTGCTCTTGAGGTTCTGGTGATGCTGCTAACAAGGAGAAGCTGAGTTAAATGATGGTTTCAGATGCAGATATGTCGCAGCTGTGTTGAGCTGAATTGTATGGCCACAGACTAGATGTATGTTAGGGTTGTGTGTATGTGAATCGCAGCTGGATGCAGAAGGTTCAAAAGTAGCTATTGTTGAGCTTGTGATATTGAGCTAAGTTGGTGGTTTCTATTGCAGATGCAGGTGTTGAGAATTTTGAGATTGGCTTGAGTGTGTGTGCAGTGCTGGTAAGCAACTGAACTGGTGGATGTTTACTATGTATTCAAAGAATAATCAATTGCAGGTGGTGAATTGAGATGGGTGCTTTGGTATGAGGAAGTGATGCTATAGATGGGTTACGACCTCAGTCTTGAACCTGAAATGGAGAGGTAGCACTTAGTGATGATGAGAACTGGTTGCCGCTGCAGTGGTGGATCTGGTGACTGATGCTGGTGGTAAAGAAGAGATGAAAGTGCAGATGCAGTTAGATTGAGATGGTTCTGATGCTGGTAATTGAGATTTGGATGGATGGATGGAAGCTGAGGCAAAATGGGTTTTGGCTTGGGATTAAACTGAAATAAGAAAGCTGGTGCTATGGCTGAGTTATGGTGGAGATGAAGTAAGCTGTTGAGTTATTGGATGCAGCAGGATTGCATCCAAGAGCTAACGGCACTGGTGGTACACAAGAAGACTTATTGGCAGAGTGAAAAGATGAGTGATGATTTGCAGCCATGGACATGGTGGTTATGGTGGAGTTCTGCCAGTATATGAAGCCGCAGTTGGTGCTAGAGAATGAATGTTGTTGAGATGCAGTTTGCAAGGAGCCACAGATGGAAGAAATGTTGGCCTGACTGTGTGGATTCTGGGGGTGAATGCGTTGCAAGTTGGTGCAATGACTTGCAGAGGAGGAAGTGCAGCATTGATGATGAAGCACAATGAAGGTGCAACAGTGGGTTGGCCTGGCAAGATGACCTGCAAATGGCCTAGGCCAAGGTGACTCAGAGCTGACTCGTTCCTGACTCATCCTCTGACTCAGTAACGCCGCCAGTGACCGTTAACTTAAACGTTAGTCTTAACGGTCGACTGTTAGTTTGACAGTTCTCCTGAGATACATTTCCCGGTCACCTGAGCTGTTTTCCGTGGACTTCTCCGTCCAAGTTCCGGAACCTTAACCAGTTTTCCGGCGACCATTTTTGGACAAAATTCTAAATGGGTATTTCTCACACTTGGGCTTGGAGGACTTCTATCTTTTTGACTTTTGAAGACTTGACCTAAGAAGAGCTACAAAAAGGAAAGTTTTCTACTTTCTTTGGGAGGACGTAGTTTTCTACTGGGAGTTTTGGAGGAGAGCGGGGATTCTACTAGGGTTTGCTTTCGTATATTTTTCATTTCTTTATTTTATGAAAATGATTATGATGAATGCCATTACTATGAGTAACTAAACACAATTATTGGTTATGGGATAAAAGTTGATCTCTGAAGCATGATATTTAAATCAATGGATTAGTTTTGTCTCAACTTTATTGTTTATGATTCATTGTTAATATTGTTGCATGATTTGAGTGCTAGTTTGATCGAGTCCGGAATCAATTAGATTGGTCTTCATATCTATTGCTAGATTAGGTTTTATTATACGAAAAAGTGATAAATTCCTGAATATAAGTAGCATAAATGTGAATAGTGCTTGTAGTGATATATCCTACTAGTCACACATGAATCATAGCCTTAGTTAAATCGAATTAGTGTTTTCACCCGTTCGGTTGCTTTGATTAGTCTTATTCCATAAAACTTATTGCTCTTAGGGAGTTAAACTTAATATTTCTTTTACACTTTAGGTTGCTTTCTAGGTAGAATTCACATATGCATCTTTTAATGTGGTTGTGAGGAAATCAGAGAATTAGCGGGGTATACTTGCGATCGAGGTATCCTAGGACTTTTAGTAAATGAGAGATTAAAATACCAATTCTAGTCATTGTTGAAAATACATGTTTGTGAATGATACTATCCCGTGACCAATATCTTCCTCTTATTGATTATTCAAATTATTTTATTGCTTTCAATTACTTTTATTGCTTTGCTAAAACAAAAAAATTCTCCCCTTGGTTACTAAGAAACTGAAATTTGCATAACAACAAAAGCCTCTCTGTGGGAACGAACTCTTTCTTACCACATACTTCATTTAAATTTAGTTGAGTGAGAAAGTGAAATTATTTTTGACGCATACGACAGCGACCAGTCATCCCCTTGTCGTGTCATGACTGGTAACTGGGCCGCCTGGTAACTGAGTTGTTGTTGATCCCTGGTCGGATCATTTGTCTCTATCGTCCCGAGACCTGAGTCGAACGATGAGATCGAGAGTTGAAAATTGACAGCGTAACCGAAAGATCAATCTCCCACTGTGGTCGCCAATTGTTTGAGGGTGAAAACGGTTTCTGCTGATTTTGGTAATTTCGGGTGTTGGGTGAGAAACGAATTTAAACCCTAAATAATGTACTACAAGGGAGTACTTTAGATTCGAGAGATCAATCTGTACAAATATGGCCTAAACCAAGAAATGGCCGTTCCAGATTTTCTTCGGTCACAAAGTGAAGGAGAAGGGTTGGTTTTGGGGAGGGAAGCGAAGAAAGTGCTGAGACCAGAATAGTTGATTCTGGAAGAGTAGTTGTTTTCTACGACTTGTATCATAAAGTGGGAAGCTGACAGATGAAAAGCTAGCAAATGTTTTCTGAGTGTTGTATGCTCCTGACCTGAACTTTTTGTTCGGTGTAAATAGGTAATGCCTATTTATACAAGTCGAAGTGAAACATACTCTGGTCTCATTAAGAAATGGAAAACGGGTGAGTAAATGGGAGGAGGTGGTAACCGGTAACGCCTGGAATTGATGTTCCATAAAAGAAAGCTTTTCACCATTACTCCCTGTATTTACTAACCGCCTCATCCTTATGACACTTTCTTATAACGGGCGTAGTGTACGCCGCACGCTGTAAACCGCCAAACCAATACCCAATGAGCATCCCCCAGTTTGTGAGATGCGTTGATGTCTCGAGTATCTTCATGGAAAACATGTAGCACGTTGTTGTTGTCTGGAAAGTTGAGTTTGGGAGACTTGCCGGCTCGGTAGTGACCTTCGACGGTCGAGATTTTGCATCTTAAGAAGAGAGGTAGCCGTTGATTATTGCAACCCTTAGTTTGGTAGCCAGTGACATGAAAGCATGATCAGTATGGCTTTAATATGGCCTAGTTTAGGCGCGACCAAAAGTTAGGGTTTTGGCTTTGTTTAGGCACGACCAAACTAGGGTCAAAGGTTGCCATGCGTTAGCTGGTAACCTTGGACGGCTAAGATCTGCACCTTAGATGAAAGAGTGGTCGTTGATTATTGCAGGCCTTCGTTTTGGTAGCCGCATAGGGAAGGCCGGAATGGTATGTCGCGGCAAGGTGGTTGGCATGCCATTGGAACATGTGGCATGCCATTGGCACATGTGGCATGGCATGCCTTGGCGCGGTTTGGCGTGGCCAAAAATAGTGTTTTGGGCCAAAGGTTATCATGTGTTGTTTGGCGACCTTGGACGGCTAGGATTTGCACCTTAGATGAAAGAGTGGTCGTTAATTGTTGCAGGCCTTCGTTTTGGTAGCCGCATAGGGAAGGACAGAATGGTATGGCGCGGCAAGGTGGTTGGCATGCCATTTGCACATGTGGCATGGCATGCCTTGGCGCGGTTTGGCTTGGCCAAAACTAGGGTTTTGGGACAAAGGTTACCATACGTTGTTTGGCGACCTTGGACTGCTAGGATTTGCATCTAGGATTGAAAGGTGGTCGTTGATCGTCGCACGCCTTCATTTTGGTAGCCGTATAGGGAAGGCCGGCATGGTATGGCGCGGCAAGGTGGTTGGCATGCCATTGGCACATGTGGCATGGCATGCCTTGGCGCGGTTTGGCGTGGCCAAAACTAGGCTTTTGGGCAAAAGGTTACCGTGCGTTTTTTGGCGACCTTGGACGGCTAGGATTTGCATCTAGGATTGAAGGGTGGTCGTTGATCATCGCACGCCTTTGTTTTGGTAGTCGCATAGGGAAGGCCGACATGGTATGGCGCGTCAAGGTGGTTGGCATGCCATTGGCACATGTGGCATGGAATGCCTTGGCGCGGTTTGGCGTGGCCAAAACTAGGGTTTTGGGCCAAAGGTTATCATGCGTTGTTTGGCAACCTTGGACGGCTAGGATTTGAATGTAGGATTGAAGGGTGGTCGTTGATCCTCGCAAGCCTTCGTTTTAGTAGACGCATAGGGAAGGCCATCATGGTGGGGCCAAGGAAAATGGCGTGGACGGCTTGGCATAGTGGGGCCAAGGGTTTGGCACGGACGGCTTGGCATGGTGGGGCCAAGGGTTTGGCATGCCATTGGCACATGGTGCGGCTAGCACGGTTGGGGCCAAGGCAAGGTGCGGTTGGCTTGGCATGGTGGGGCCAAGGGTTTGGCATGCCATTGGCGTATGGTGTGGCTAGCATGGTTGGCATGCCTTGGCGCGGTAGATGTGGCTGGCATGGTTTCCCATTGGCACAGTGGTGCGGCTGGCATGTTTAGCATGCCTTGGCGCGGAGATGTGGATGGCATGGTTTGCCATCGGCACAGTGGTGTGGCTGGCATGGTTGGCATACCTTGGCGCGGAGATGTGGCTGGCATGGTTTGTCATTGGCACAGTGGTGCGGCTGGCATGGTCGGCCTGTCTTGGCGCGGAGATGTGGCGGGCATGGTTTTCCATTGGCACAGTGGTGCGGCTGGCATGCCTTGGCGCGGAGATGTGGCTGGCATGGTTTGCCATTGGCACAGTGGTGCGGCTGACATGGTCGACATGCCTTGGCGCGAAGATGTGGCTGGCATGGTTTTCCATTGGCACAGTGGTGCGTCTGGCATGGTCGGCATGCCTTGGCGCGGTAGACGTGGCTGGCATGGTTTGCCATTGGCACAGTGGTGCGGCTGGCATGGTCGGCATGCCTTGGCGCAGTAGACGTGGCTGGCATGGTTTTCCATTGGCACAGTGGTGCAGCTGGCATGATCGGCATGTCTTGGCGCGGTAGCATGAGAATTAGGGTTTGGCATAGATGATGTCAGTCGATGTTAAGGGTTCTGTCGTGGAACATGACCCATAAAAAAAAGGTACCCCGGTAATTCTTGCGTAGGCATGCTGATTGATTCAGTAAATCTTCTAATGGTCATAGTGACGTCATGTCATATGTACAGTTTTACGATTTTAACCCTAAGCTAAAAACCACCATCAACAGAGGTTTAGATAGAACTTCCTCTACAAATTTTATTAAATCAGTCATGGAAGAGAATTCTGAAATCCCTGGATCTGGTGGTGCATTTATTGAGATAGCACTACTGTCCGTAGAGTCAGATCGCTACAAACACAGACTTATAAGGTCTTGAACGTGTTTTCCTGCTCCGATACTAATTGAAAAAGCGGGTGTCTAACAACAACACCCAATATTTCGCTTAGCAATCTGTATGGACAAACTCCAATATAGTTTTATGAGAATCAACTAGACAGTTAGACTCAATCAATAAAAAGATATATCAAAGAGTTTATATCTCAATCTCTCGATTTGATCTTTACTCAAGCAAATGGAAATCTGCGAGTCTTTATCAAAGAAAGATAACTTGGACGGTACCAAAGACCAATGTCCAAGGATCAATCACTATCAATCAACAACCAAAGGTCGGATTTCCAATTGATGATCTTTAACGCACAACATGTATTATTTCAATTATATAAAAAATATAATGCGGAAAAGAAATAACACAGACACCAGAAGTTTTGTTAACGAGGAAACCCCGGAACCTAGTCCAGATTGAGTACATGTTGTATTAAGCCGCTACAGACACTAGCCTACTCCAAGCTAACTTCGGACTGGACTATAGTTGAACCCCAATCAGTCTCCCACTAATTAAAGGCACAGTTGTACTCCCTACGCCTCTGATCCCAGAAGGACACTGTGCACTTGATTCCCTTAGTTGATCTCACCCACAACTAAGAGTTGCTGCAACCCAAAATTGCAGACTTGATAATAAACAAATCTGTCTCACACAGAAAAGTCTATCAAAGGATAAATCTGTCTCCCATAGAAGAACCCTAGTTTTTTGTTCCGTCTTATGATATGAAATCAAGGTGAACAGGAACCAATTGATAATACGGTCTTATATTCCCGAAGAACAACCTAGATTAATCAATCACCTCTCAACAGTCTTACTTGTATAAACAGTGAGACGAAGATGTTGGTGACTTCTTTATCTTGCCTATCGGAGAACTCTCACGATCTCAAGACAATCAATAAGATTGTACTCGTAGGATAGAAGATGCAAGATCAGATCACACAACTACGATAAAAGTAGTATCAGTCTGGCTTCGCAATCCCAATGAAGTCTTTAAGTCGTTAACCTGGTTTTAGAGAAGAAAATCAATGGTTAGAGGAGAATCGACTCTAGCGAGCGCACTAGTATTACACAGACGTGTGGGGATTAGTTTTGCCCAATGCTAAATGTCTCCTTTATATAGTCTTCAAATCAGGGTTTTGCCTTAGGTACAAAGAAATCAATATTCACCGTTAGATGAAAACCTGATTTAGATTCAAGCTAATATTTCTCAACCGTTAGATCGAAAACTTAGCTTGTCACACACACTTGAGATATACGTTTACTGGGTTTGTGAAAACCGTGCCCAAACATGTACGTATATGTTGGTTCAACATAGTAACCCAAAAGGTTAACCATATGAGCATTTCTTATTAACCTTGTTCTTCTTCACCATAACTAGTTCAATTGACTTAAATGAACTAGTTAGAGAATTGTTCAATTGCTATGAGATTTTATGTAACTACACAATACACAATTGAAACAAAGATGATTCGATTCGATTGAACCGGCTCAAGAACTTTATATCCACGGTTTGCATACTGCATTCCTTGGTAATTTAATTTTCATGTTCAGAGCACATCTTTAGATCATAACCCACTCAAGTTCGCAAACAAGTTCGCAGACTTAAGGCAACCGGCAGAGTTTTCCAAACTCAGCAGAAAATTATGGCAAAGAGACTTCCTCCAGTTCGCGGACTAAACACGTAAACGAGATTTTGGAAATCCCAGCAGAAATTCTCGGTAAGAGAACTTCCGTCAGTTCGCAGACTGAGTTCTCAAACTGAGTTCGCGGACTTGGCAAAGCCAATTCCTCCGGGTTCTCTCAATCAACAAAGTTCGCAAACTTCGGATTAAGGAATATGACTTATGCACATATGTGTTTCCACACAATGCTTATATCCATCATTGGTTCTATAGACCTAAACTCTCATTCCAACCATTGAAACATTCTTAGGGGACGTTATATAGTTGTTACACTATTTCTCGTCAAAGCGATTTTCAAAGTGATTGAAACATTATGACTTTCGTCACTAGGTGAAGATAAACCTGATCAAAGCGAAATGCTTTACCAACACATGATTTCGAGATATAGATAGGCGAGATATACTCGGTTCAAAATATCAAATGTGTATGATCCAGTCTATATAGCATACGACTTTTGTCTCATAAGAAGTATGAGATAGAATACATAGACTTTTGAGTGATAGATAAGTTCAAGTCTCCACATACCTTTTTGTTGATGAAGTTCCACGGTTCCTTGAGTAGATCTCCGTCGTTGTATGATGAATCTCCATGAAGTCCTTGAGCTCAACTACACTTTTCTATCCTAGTCCGAGACTTAGCTATGTAGACTAGAAATCAAGACTCATAGTTTTGATCACTAACATTGACAAACATGCTTGATATAGCAACGCATGCGAGGTAGACCGAGCTATGCTCTAACAGAGATTAATACTCTTAAAGATGATCTACAAAGATTGTCTGGAAGCTCTGACAAAATCTCAGCAATGTTATTTGGTCAGAAGTCCTTTGGAAACACTAATGGTATAGGATTTAAAAGCAAGTGTGCAGGCATTGTCAAACCCGTTGCTTCTATTGATCAGGGAAAAATAAAAGTTGACTGTTGTGTTAAACAGAAGGCACCTCAATAAGACAAAGGAGCCTTGATCTGTTCATTTTGTGGACACGCAAATCATGTTCAAAGTACGTGCTAGAGATTCAGAAGGAGCAATAAGAATCTCTCTAAACTGCAGAAGAACATGCAAAAGATGAGACTAGATAATCATCGTGGCTCCCATAAAACCAGTGTTTCCAGAATCAAAAGAGGTAAGGATTCTGTTTACACAACAAACCTTGGTAAATCACTATGTGATAAACAAGGAGAGTGTTCAGCTCACAACGTCTCTATCTAATACGAGAGACGTTCGCATCCTCATCTTTAACTTGAGAAAATAGGGCTCTGCGTCTTTGTGTCTCAAGTAGTGTATTTACTGTTGTTAAGAAAATATTCTCTTATATATATATATTGATTAGTAAGACTTTTTCTTCTAGGGTTAAGACGCTCACTAGTCTATTTATTTCATTTGTAGACTCTTTTCCTTTCTTCCCTAAAAAGATACAGTTTCATGGCTCCTTTAACTAGAGGCATCACAAGCAGAGATGCAGTCGAAGAAATCAATGTGTATCTTTGTAAGGGAATCTCTTCCTCAAGGGTGAAGAAAGTGAAGACTACAAATTGTGGAGAAGGTTCTTCCTCTAACTACTTCTTGTCTTTTTATCAGCTTGATGATAACTTCAGGGGTTTGGTGAAAGACTTCATCAACAGAAGAAACAATTTAAATCTCAAATTATTTCGTCTTTCGAAGAGATAGCTCACTATGAACAAATGTCGTCTCTTTCAAAGAACACCTTGCGTGAGCTAAAGAGAGAACTTAGGGAGTTGACTGATATTTATGAAGATTTGGAGGAATTGAACGATCCCATAATCAATGGGTTTTTCAATAATGAGAAGGAATTCTCTGTAGAGGCTATGAGAAAGATCTACAACGACTAGTAAGTCTTCGGATAAGAATTCTATTTTCTTGTTTTTTTAGAAGAATAACTAGAGTTTGGAATAGCCATTATTGTGATTACACATAGCTATGTCCAACGTTTTCATCTTCTTGTTTTTTAGATTTATTGGTTTAAATTTTAAATTTGTTTGGAAGATGATTTTTGCAGTATTAATCTTTATGGTTTTATATATTGTAATATTGTTATGGGATATGTGTGTTTACGTTTGTGAACTTGATTGTCCCATATCTTGTCAAAAGTAAAGTCTTTCGTAAGTCGATATGCATGTATTAATAAAAGAATGAATAGACTTTTGACAAATACAAAAGTTAAGCCTATTATGTCAATTATTGATGGAAGATAGGTTAGAATCTTTTGTTTGCAAGGATTATGTCTATTGAATGTGGTTATGCGAATAATGATGGAAAATAGAATGAATCCTTGTGTATTCTGCAGTATTGATCTTCCCTGATCCATATTTTATGTATTACTGTGAGGCTCCGTAAAGTGTCTTATGTTGAGCATTAAACGGCCAAGTTGATTATTTTTATGATTAGCTATGTCGTTGTTCCGTGAGGTACTTTATGTTGAGCATTTTTCAACTAAATTAATCATCTTCTTTGGTTATTTAGTTGTTGCTCCGTAAGTTTTCTTATGTCGAGAATGACCAATTAAATTGATTACTTTTGTGATTAGTTTGGTTGTGTATTTCGATTAGATTAATAATGGGTTCTCTTGTGATTAATCTAATTGTATGTTTTTGAGTCTCCATAAGTTCACTTATGTTTGAGCATTTTTCGATTAAATTAATCATGGGTTCTCTTGTGGTTAATTTAATTGAATATTTTGGATTCAAATTCATACATGTATGTGATTTGTTATGTCCAAAGAAATCCTTCTTTTCCTTCGAAATTAAGGTCGCTCTTGTTGTTCTTTCGGGATTGACATTTTATGGGGGAGAGTTCTTAATTGAACTTGTGCTTAATTGCCAAATCTTTGTGGGGAGTGCGGCTGTGGAATATTATAGGGGTTATCTTGTATCTTTACAAACTCCTTGATGAATGCATTTAGCTTCGGATTTATGATTGCATCTAAATGAGATGAAATATTTTTTCTTTCTTTTGGTCAAGAAATGTCTCTTTCGGAGATTTCATTAGGATCCCGTTATTGTACCTTTGCCAATTTTATTGACAAAAGGGGGGAGAATTAATATGTAGTTTACGCTATAAATACATATGGTTTTCGGATCATTATGTAAGGGGAAGTGGTTTCCATGTGAGATGGAGTATTGACTAAGGGGGAGTGATACATATCACCATAGTATTGTTGTTGAAGTTGTGATACAATTGAACTTTGACGTTGTTTAATGATACTATGAAACTGTATAACAATGATTGAGAACTCTTGTTTTCTCGTTGTTATAGCTACGGATTTTCAACAACGATGATGCTGAACTTACAACCTTTGGGATCATCGGAGTACTTGGAAGTGACGAAGATTTCAAGTAATGTTGAAGATTAGGCGTATGGAATAGGAGCTACAAAAGTTAATTTATTTATTTTTTGTATTCCATATGTATTGATAGTTTTGTCACTAAAATTGACAAAGGGGGAGATTGTTAGAGCATTGCTCGGTCGAACTCGCATGCGTTGCTATCTCAAGCATGTTTGTCAATGTTAGTGATCAAAACTATAAGTCTTGATTTCTAGTCTACTATAGCTAAGGTCTCAGACTAGGATAGAAAGTGTAGTTGAGCTCAAGAACTCCATGGCAATCATCATACAAGACGAAGGACTACTCAAGGAACTGGTGGATCTTCATCGACTAAAAGGTATATGGAGACTTGAACTTATCTATCACTCAAAAGTCTATTTATCTCCTATCTTGAGACAAAAGTCGTTTTGCTATATAGACTTAGATTATACACATTTTCTATTTCGATCCGATTTTATCTCGCCTATCTATTTCTCGAAATATGTGTTGGTAAGCTTTCGCTTTAACCAAGTTCATCTTTACCTAGTGACAAAAGTCATGACAAGTTTCAATCACTTTGAAAATTGCTTAATTTGACGAAAAATAGTTTGTGAATAACATTGTTGTGGAAACACATATATTTATAAGTCCTTATTCCTTGAACCGAAGTTTGCGAACTTTGTTGATCAAGAGAACCGGCATGGTGGTGTGAGCCAAGTCCGCGAACTGGCGGAAGTTCTCGTCCGGAGAATTTCTGCTGGAGTTTGTGAACTCTGTCCGGGAACTTAAGTCCGCGAACTTGAGTAGGTTATATCTAAAAAGGATATTTGTGAACTAATTATTATATAAACTAAGGAATGCAAATTGCAAACCGTGGCTATATAGTTCATGAACCGATTCGAGTGAATCAAATCGTTTTTGCTTCGATTGTGTCTTGTGTAGTTACATAAGATTTCCTTGCATTTGAACAACTCTCTAACTAGTTCATTTGAGTCATTTGAACTAGTTATGGTTGACTATTGTTGAAACAACAAATGTACAAGTTTGGGTACGGTTACACAAGCCTAGAAACGTGCATTTCATTTGTGTGTAACAAGCTAGTTTTCGATCTAACGGTTGAAAGATATTAGCTTGAATCTAAATCAGGTTTTCATCTAACGGTGCATATTGAATGCTTTGTTACCAAGCTAACATTGTTTGCAAACCCTGATTTGAAAGATTATATAAGGGAGAACTCTAGCAACTGGGAAACCTAATCCCCACACCTTCTGTGTGATATTAGTTGTGCTAAGCTAGAGTCGATTCTCCTTTAACCTTTGGTTTCTTCGTCTAAACCAGGTTAACGACTTAAAGACTTCATTGGGATTGTGAAGCTAGACCGATACTACTTTCTCGTAGTTGTGTGATCTGATCTTGTTGTTTCTATCGTACGAGTACAATTGTAATAATTGGCTTGATATTGATATCTCCGATAGGCAAAATATAAAAGTAATCACAAACACTTCGTTTCATCGTTTGTGATTCCACAATATCTTTTTTCGTTGCGTCGATTAAGATTATTGTGAGATGATTGATAATACTAGGCTGTTCTTCGGGAATATAAGTCTGGTTTATCAATTGGTTCCTGTTCACCTTGATTTATCAAAAGACGGAACAAAACTCGTAGGCATATTCGTGGAGACAGATTTGTTAGAGCATAGCTCGGTCGACCTCGCATGCATTGTTATATCAAGCATGTTTGTCAATGTTAGTGATCAAAACTATGAGTCTTGATTTCTAGTCTACATAGCTAAGTCTCGGACTAGGATAGAAAAGTGTAGCTGAGCTCAAGGAATTCATGGTGATTCATCATACAACGACGAAGATCTACTCAAGGAACCGTGGAACTTCATCAACAAAAAGGTATGTGGAGACTTGAACTTATGTATCACTCAAAAGTCTATCTATTATATCTCCTACTTCTTATGAGACAAAAGTCGTATGCTATATAGACTGGAACATACACATTTGATATTTCAAGCCGAGTATATCTCGCCTATCTATATTTCGAAAGCATGCGTTGGTAAAGCGTTTCGCTTTGATCAGGTTTATCTTCACCTAGTGACGAAAGTCATAATGTTCCAATCACTTTGAAAATCGCTTTGGCGAGAAATAGTGTAACAACTATATAACGTCCCCTAAGAATGTTTCAATGGTTGGAATGAGAGTTTAGGTTAATATAACCAATGATGGATATAAGCATTATGTGGTAACACATATGTGCATAATTTCTATTCCTTAATCCAAAGTTTGCGAACTTTGTTGATTGAGAGAAACCGGAGCAATTGGCTTTGCCAACTCCGCGAGCTCAGTTTGCGAACTCATTCCGCGAACTGGCGGAAGTTCTCTTACCGAGAATTTCTGCTGGGATTTTCAAAAACTCATTTGCATGTTTAGTCCGCGAACTCAGTCCGTGAACTGGTGGAAGTCTCTTTGCCGAGATTTTCTGCTGAGTTTGGAAAACTCTACCGGTTGCCTTAAGTCCGCGAACTTGTTTGCGAACTTGAGTGGGTTATGATCTAAATATGTGCTCTGAACATGAAACTTAAATTACTAAGGAATGCAGTATGCAAACCGTGGCTAAAGTTCTTGAGCCGATTCAAATCGAATCTAATCATGTTTGTTTCAATTGTGTCTTGTGTAGTTACATAAGATCTCATAGCAATTGAAAAACTCTCTAACTAGTTCATTTGAGTCAATTGAACTAGTTATGGTGAAGAAGAACAAGTTTAATATGAAATGCTCATATGGTTAACCTTTTGGGTTACTATGTTGAACCAACATACACATACACGTTTGGGCACGGTTTTCACAAACCCAGTAAACGTATATCTCAAGTGTGTGTGACAAGCTAAGTTTTTGATCTATCGGTTGAGAAATATTAGCTTGAATCTAAATCAGGTTTTCATCTAACGGTGAATATTGATTGTTTTGTACCTAAGGTAAAACCCTGATTTGAAGACTATATAAAGAAGACATCTAGCATTGGGAAAAACTAATACCCACACGTCTGTGTGATACTAGTGCGCTCGCTAGAGTCGATTCTCCTCTAACCTTTGGTTTTCTTCTCTAAAACCAGGTTAATGACTTAATGACTTCATTGGGATTGTGAAGCCAGATCGATACTACTTTTATCGTAGTTGTGTGATCTGATCTTGCATCTTCTATCGTACGAGTACAATCTTATTTGATTGGCTTGAGATCGTGAGAGTTCTAAGATAGGCAAGATAAAGAAGTCACAAACATCTTCGTCTTACTGTTTGTGATTCCTCGACGTCCTCTTGTTTATACAAGTAAGACTGTTGATAGGTGATTGATTAATCTAGGTTGTTCTTCGGGAATATAAGACTGGATTATCAATTGGTTCCTGTTCACCTTGATTTCATATCATAATACGGAACAAAAACCTAGGGTTCTTCTGTGGGAGACAGATTTATCCTTTGATAGACTTTTCTGTGTGAGACAGATTTGTTTATTATCAAATCTACAATTTTGGGTTGCAGCAACTCTTAGTTGTGGGTGAGATCAGCTAAGGGAATCAAGTGCGCAGTGTCCTGCTGGGATCAGAGGCATAGGGAATACAACTGTACCTTGAATTAGTGGGAGACTGATTGGGGTTCAACTATAGTCCAGTCCGAAGTTAGCTTGGAGTAAGCTAGTGTATGTAGCGGCTTAATACAATGTGTATTCAATTTGGACTAGGTCCCGAGGTTTTTCTGCATTTGCGGTTTCCTCGTTAACAAAACTTCTGGTGTCTGTGTTATTTCTTTTCCGCATTATATTTTTTATATAATTGAAATAATACAGGTTGTGCGTTAAAGATCATCAATTGGAAATCCGACCTTTGGTTGTTGATTGATATTTATTGATCATTGGACATTGGTCTTTGGTACCGTCCAAGTTATCTCTCTTTGATAAAGACTCGCAGATTTCCATTTGCTTGAGTAAAGATCAAATCGAGAGATTGAGATATAAACTCTTTGATATATCTTTTTATTGATTGAGTCTAACAGTCTAGTTGATTGATAAGTGCTTAATTTACATGTTTAGAATGTCAATTCCATGCTAGTTCTAGCTATAATTCTTGCTTATTACTTGTTATTATGATTATTTTCTAGTTTATCTGTCATATCAGGTGAATCATCCAAAAAGGAGCTACAATGTGCTTAAAATAACAAGGAAGTGGAGTCTATCAATGAGGGAAGGCCAAAGTCCAAATTCAACTCATTCAAATGTAGGAGTTTTCAATACCATCTTGAAGAGAACGAGAATACGAAAAGAACTCAAAAAGAATGAGGTTATTCCGAGTTCGGACGAAGAAGTTATGGGAAAAAACAAGGTTGATACTTGAAGTTACAGAGAGAGGTTCGGCTCAAAAACATGCAGCTCGAGTCAGCCGAACCTGCAACATAAAAATCAAGTTTTCGGAAGAGTTTAAGGAGAAACGTTCGGCTGTAAGATGATCCAATGACCTAGGCCGAACCTATAAATGAGTTTTGAACAAAGTATCCTGGAGAAGGTTCGGCTAATAAGAAAAACCATGAATTGAGCCGAACTTTGGAGAAAGTTTTGGACGAAAATACAAGAAGTTTCTGGAGAACGTTCGGCCGAAAAAGTGCTAGCCGACCCAGGTTCGGCTGATAACTCTCCATAACTTTTGAGCCAAACCTGACACTCATCTGGAGCAAAAATAACTTGTCAGGTTCATCCAAAGAAGTTCATACATGTTTGAGCCGAACCTGACAACTTCTGGGACATATTTGGACGCGAAATTGACTTCTAACTCAAGGAAACACGGTCCCGGAAGGATTCTAAAGCCTAACTTTGAGATTTCTATATAAGAAGACATCCAGAGCCCTAAGAAGACATCTATTGTTATCTTTTACACAATTTTACATCAAAACCTAGGGTTTACCCCTTTAGGGGGAACCCATTCTTTTGTAATCATATGTAGCTAAACCTTTCTTGATTGAGGATGAATTCAAGGTGCTAGCGTGAAGCTTTATTATTATACAAATCTATTCAGAGTTTAATCACATCATCGTTTGTTTTCAGTATTTCTAGGGTTTATGATTGATTAATTAGATTGTTTGGAGTCCACGCTAGACTAGGATATCATTCTATTGCTAGTAAAGGGTTAGGACATCCGTGTAATTGTTGAATAATCCTTACACAAGTAGAGAACACGAGACCTTGCAGAGGGATTCTGTGGAGCAATCTTGTGTGAAGACAACACTAGTAAGTGGACCTTGCGCTAAGAGTCTAACTGCTGGGATCAACCTAAGAACGATAAATATTAATGGTCACAGACGCAGTATCTCTACGACCCACGCCTATGTGTCGTTCTCACTGTTGGAAAACGACTGTCCTGGCGAGTCTGTTCTTCGTGTTCTTGGTGTTCTTCATCAGCAGCAACAACAGAAATACCAGGCCAACCCCGTTTCATCATGGTGGTTGCTGATACATGGAGATACCAGGCCAACCCCGTTTCATCATGGTGGTTGCTGATACATGGAGATACCAGGCCAACCTCATTTATCATTGTGCTGCTGATATATAGAAATACCAGGCCAGCATATTTGATCATTGTGGTTGCTGATACATGGAGATACCAGGCCAACCCGGCTGCTGATACATGGAAATACCAGGCCAGCATAATAAGTGCTGTTGATATATAGAAATACCAGGCCAGCATATTTGCCATTTTCGTCGCAAACACCATTAAGTCTCACATTTTGCTGTTTATTCGTTAGATGATCGAATTCACTTGTACTTTCTACAAAAGCACTAAAATAGTATTAGTAACTAAAATATTGAATCCTAGCTAATATAAATATGGGTATAAAATGTAGAATTTACATGCTTATCAACACCCCCACACTTATATTTTTCTAGTCCTCGAGCAAAACAGAGATATTATGCAATTGATTTCTTTCTTCTTTTTTGTTTTTTTAATTCCTAAGAAAAGTGAAAATCTGCAAAAATATAGGTAATTACCCACTCCCCCACACTTAAACATTACATTGTCCTCAATGTAATTGAGTCATCCAAGGTAGAAATTAAGATGGGAAATGTAAAAATAAACAAAAATAAAATAAGAGATAGAGTAGAGGGAACAAATCTATGGGTTGACTCCCATGAAGCGAAAGTTATTTGTTTCCCGACTTGCCAGTAGCACGTTCTCAAACAATGTGGGGTTGGTACCCCATGGTGAAGCTGCAAATCATATATGTAAAGCCTGAAGAGTTGGGGATCAACCCAACTAATATGATTAGTCATAAACATGAACCTGCAGTAAGAAATATTAGTACCCAGAGAGATAAAACTGAATTCAATCTTATTTAAAACATAATTCGAACCTTGAATATGAAGTAAATCAGGTTCGCAAATAATTAGTAAAGATTGTTTAATGAATTGAACAGTTTTTGTACTCCCTAAATCTGGTTCTAAGTCCGACGAAATAACTTGCGCCGCAGATATTGGTTCAAATTCACCTGCTGAACAAGGGATCAAAGGAGCAATAATATCTTGACTAATAGACCCATTCTCATCCACAATGGTTTCATTATTAATATTACCAAGATGAAAACAATCATAACTTGATAGATTAAGGGTCAAAGTCAGAGCTTTATCGACTGATGGAACTAGTCCAAGCACGGGAAAAACTAGAGGTTCTAGTTTGGGCTTCCATCTACTAGTGTCTAGCAGCGGTGTGGAGTCTAACAAATTTTTGACTTCACAAATAACACTATCATCATCAAAATCATACCCAAAATGAGCTAAGCAAACCTCCAGTGGATCTTCCAAGTGGTCCTTGCCAAAGCTTTGCGAGTGCATCTTTTCGCCTGTAGCACTTCAAACTAAGGTATACCTGGAAAATATTCAAACAAACTGCGTAAAAAGAATTAAAAGAAATTATATACAAAAAAAATAAAAATAAATTATATACAAAAATTGATATCAATTAGAATGTATTATGCAACCACTCCCCGGCAGCGGCGCCAAAGACTTGATGTAGATTTTAGATAACCAAAATTAATGATTAAATGAAACCCAATTATATCCGCAAGCGCACAGGTCAATAGTAATATAGATAGCAAATGCGGTTCGTTCCCACAGGGAGTGTGAAATACTCTACCAACTAATACCAAAACAAAATAATCAAATAGATAATGTTTTAACGATTTTTCAGAAATTAGGGACAAAAATAAAATAATAATAATTCAGACAATAATGGGAAAGGGTTGTTAGGGTTTTAGATTTTCATCAATTCAATCATATAAAACTCTACTAATCTCTATTTATTACTCAAGACAATTTTGAAACGAATCTCATGTCTCGGAAGATTGTATGTTAAATTCTCAAATATAGTTTCTCCGTTGTAATCTCCTTCGCTTCAAGGGTAGTGATTCTAAAGCATTACCTATCTATCCTTGCATACCACGTCTAGGGATTCAACCGAAGCACGAAATATTAATTCAAAAGCATAAATAATCTAGAAAATCACATGAGCAATTAAATACCAAGCTATATGAAGAGAAATTACTAATCAATGAATTATTATTAGAAATATCATTGTTGAGTCTATATTATTAAATTGGTTTCCATCTCAACCCTAACAAACAATTTAGCTAACCATGGAGAAAAATGAAATCAAAACTGCAAACCCTTGTTTCTCCGCTTCACGGCTCTGCAGCCCCCCCCCCCCCCCCCCCCACACACACAACACAGACGTCACTCCACCCTCTTTATGGTTCCTCCACTTCAGACATATTAAAGTGTACATGAGAATAATATATTCTTTCCTTATCAAATTTTTGCATGTGAATAATTAAAGTAAGAAGTATAATTCTTTCTCCAATCACAATTAATTTCCCTTGCATGTATCTTTGACCACCAACCAAAATGCATGTTCACAATCTCGTGCCGACGTTTAATATAATTCACTCCCACTAATAATGGTAAGTAAAATAATATTACTTCATTACTTTATTTTCTTCCATTTTCCATAATATCACTTCATTTCTTTATTTTCTTTCCTTTTCCGATTGAGAGTTGCATGTATGTGGATCCCATAATACTTCATGAATATATTGTCATGCCATATACCATCTTGCAAAATCTTTTCACATTGAATACTGATTCCCTCTTGACAACCACAATATTCTCTCATTAATAAATTAACACCAATTAATTATCCCCATATATTTTTCTTCTGCATGTCATTACCCGATGGAGGTGTGCCACTAAGGAAACAATCTTGGATATTGAATTTGGAAGTGTAGCAGGTGCTTCAAGAATTAATGCGGCTACCTTTGGAAACTCAATTTTGTTCATGCTATACGTAAATTTACGCCAACACCGTTTTAGTTTCATATTCACCATTTCGACTCCCTTCTGTTGTCATGGTAACTAGACTGGTTTCTGATATATGGAAATACCAGACCAACCCCGTTTCATCATGGTGGTTGCTGATACATGGAGATACCAGGACAACCCCGTTTCATCATGGTGGTTGCTGATACATGGAGATACCAGGACAACATATTTGATCATTGTGGTTGCTGATACATGGAGATACCATGCCAACCCGGCTGCTGATACATGGAAATACCATGCCAGCATAATAAGTGCTGCTGATATATAGAAATACCAGGCCAGCATATTTGCCATTTTCGTCGCAAACACCATTATGTCTCACATTTTTTTGTTTATTCGTTGGATGATCGAATTCACTTGTACTTTCTACAAAAGCACTAAAATAGTATTAGTTACTAAAATATTGAATCCTAGCTAATATAAATATGGGTATAAAATGTAGAATTTACATGCTTATCACTACTCTCCTAAAGTAATTAGGTTTAGTCTCAAAACTTAATAACCGACACATCTGAAAATCATAAGTTCCCACAATTGGAAGAAAAGTTTTTGGTGGGAAAACAAAGTCAATTTTGGTATGATAGCTTGGGTTAACCACATCAACCATAGGATGGGTTTCTAACAACTGAGCTCTCCTATGGACACAACTAGGTTCAGGAAAAAGTGTATGAAGATAATATTGTAAGATGACTGAGGCACAAATTTCAAGTCCCGACTGAGGCATCTTTGTAAGAGCTAAAGATATGGCACAAGGGGAATGATAATCACCCCCAAACTTAGATTTTTGGGTATCTCTAGATAGACTAGCTACAATTTCATTAATTTATAGATCGTTGGAATCCTGAAAATAGTCAATTGCTTCTTCTAGGTTATACTCAAGTGACGCATCCTCACTCATATTTAATAGCTCTGCGAGTTCATTTTCTTCGTCTAAGACCATTGTTTCTAAATCGCTAGAATCTAAAACAGTATTCTCAAAATAAACTCGTTCCTCTAAACCATTATCGACTTCGTAATCAAAAGGAAATACTACATCATCTAAAGAGGTGGTATCTCTAATCAAATCCTCGTCCTTTTGAATAGGTGAATAATCATTAAAATTATCGGGATTTGAACCAGAAATAACACTATCATCATAAAGTTCATTTAGAGTAACAAATTCTTGATCACTATGCCTACAAATTTCAAATTGTTCATCAACACTATCCACATCATAATAACATGAAAATGGTTGAACCTCATCTAAAGTAGTGTTACCAATTCTAACCTCGTCATCTTGATAAAAATTATCCTTATTTTCACGGGTGATATAGGAAAGAATGTATTGGCAATCAAGAGTAATTCGAGCAGTTCTTTCTTCCGTCTCTAATTTAAGCCTACGTGTTGACTCAGCAAACTCACATGTTGACTCAGTTAACTTACGCGTTGACTCAAGTATCTTATGTGCTTCATCGAGAGGAGAGTAATTATAAGAATCTTGCTCGTATGACCGGTGGGCATGTGGATAGTAATTGGGCTCACCATGGTATGACCCATATCCTTCAAAAGGATGGCATTCTCAACCACTTATCCCAACATGGTCATAAAAAGGATGATGTTCATATTCAAATTTAGGTCGATATTCATTGTATTGGCTTCTATCATACCAGTTCGACATTCTTAATTGCAAGGGAATCTACACAATCACAAACAAGGCTGACTCGACCATATCAAACCTATAAAATCTAGCAAACAACAAGCATGATGGCTCCACTTAGATTGTTTCTAGACCAGCTTCTAATCTTTCGAAAAGGAATTCGTTACAATATGAGAAAACCTCTCTGGAATCAATCCGAGTTTAAGTAAGTTGAATTGAGACAAGGGAAGCTGCGAGGAGCTTTGATACCCAAGGTCTCACCGGTATTATAAGGCGGCGCAGTCACGCATTCAACTCGCAGAAACCATCATGAACTTCAAAGTATGCTCAAAAGAGTAACCAATATTTTTCGAACGACTTTCCTATTAAGCTCGTTACCCTATAGGTCTCGTTCTAGTCAAAATTTTAAGCCTAGGTTCGCGTTTGGTTTCGTTTTCCTAAGGCGGGCAAGAAGGAAACTGTGATGAAATCCGAGTCCTTATCTTAATTTGGCCAGGCCTTGCCCTTTACTAGGAAATTAAAACAACCGTATTCAAATCCTCAGCATATATTCACCTTAAGGCATACAATAAACCCGCTGACAGGGGATTCGCGGGTGTTTCGAAAGCTTACCTCCCATACCAAACGGGCGCAGAACCGCTGAAGTCGACTCGGGCCACGACTCCTATGTCATGTGCGAACCCGAGGGGCCGAGACGATATTGTAATCGTCGTCCTTCCCTGCAAACAGTTTTATATTTAATGTACCCTTCCTTAGGGTTTAAAAAATAATTGTCCAAGTCCAAAGTCCAAATAAAGTGCAAAAGAAAAGAAACAAAAAAATAAATAATAATAATTACAAAAAAATGGAAGGTCTCTAAAAAAATAAAATAAATTCTCTCTTTTTTTTTTAATTTTTTCTTTCGCTCTTTTTTTTTTTTGCTTTGTCTTTTTCCTTCTCTTTTGGCTTTAAGCTTTGATTCCAAGTCTTTAGTATCCAACTTCAAACCTGTAATACAAAGACACACCCAAAGAAACGTAAAAAGAACAAATGAAATAAAAAAAAAACCTAAAAATTCTACCTAAGCACAAATCCGCGTCGGCGGCGCCAAAAATTTGATGTGATTTCAAAAGTTGTTGTAGTAGTAAAGTTCGTCTAAGACTTGTGAAGGTTCGATTTTTAAATTTAATAAAAATAAATATACAAATAATGTTAACAATGGTGAGAGGTACTGGGACTAGGATTCCACCAAATATTCAAATTCGTGTGATTCACCTATTTATTCTAAACCATTATAGCTCATTCAACAAGTATTTTGACTCTATTTCTTTGCCTAAGATAGATTCTTAAAATATTAATTGTAAATCTTAAGCATGGCATATCAAAAGAATTAATCCTAAGCATAAACCATCGAACGAAATGACAATTAATTAATAATTTTTTTTTTAATTTTAATTTAATGCAAATAGTCAAATAAAGAATTAAATGAATTTACCGCATGATAAATTTTGGTTTCCTCCGTCGTCCCAGTGTGGAGTTTAACTTCTCATATTAATCACTTGATCAAAATACATGTTTGTTGCTCAAAAGTTGATTAAAATGATGAGAAGGTGTAAAACAGCGAAAGTACGACCCACAAAAAGCGTCCAAAAGGAACGATAAATAGTAATGGTCACAGACGCAGTATCTCTACGACCCAGCCTATGTGTCGTTCTCACTGTTGGAAAATGACTGTCCTGGCGAGTTTGTTCTTCGTGTTCTTGGTGTTCTTCATCAGCAGCAGCAGCAGAAAAATGGCAGCTCTGTAACTCGTGATTTCTTCATTCTGTAGCCTCCAAGACTTCCCCAAACTCTCCACACCCCTTCTATGATACCTCAAAACCCTTTTTATACACCTACAACACAAGAAATCTCCTCCATAACTCGAGATAATCCTCTCTTTACTCGGGTGATAAAAAATATTTTCGGGAAGATTTTCTTTTCTGTTTTATGATTTTCACGCGTTCTCAGCTGTGTTCCTTTCCTTTTATACCTTCTTCACGCTCCAGAATATTGATTAAGTCTTCCAATCACGAGCAGTACACGGTTAAACTCGTGTAAGTTTGTGTTTATCCTCCAACTCACTGTTTGGATTAAACCAAGTTATCCAACCAAATTTGATCGAAACAAACACCCATACCAGCTTTTCTATGACATATCACATCTACCCATGAAGTTTCAGCGATTGAATCACACAAAAACTCCTCCAAAATCCGATCGAAAAATCTGCCTGTGAAAAGAAATATTTTCCCGCCAATTTTTTTTTTTTTGAATTTGTGAAGAAGGTCACCCCTTATCCAGTGGTCGCCCCTTATCCGTTGCTGGAGTCCGAATAACACATGTCTTTTGGGGTGCCTTAAGTAATTTTTCTGGGGTTCCTTCAGTGCATTTCTTGGGTGTTTTTAGTCTCTATCCTGGGGTGTAAAACACCACTTTTCGAGCCAATTTCGCCGCAAGAGCTTATTTTTCCAAAAACATCTACAAAAACATAAAATAACACAATAAGTATTTAATCGAGTCTAACAATACAGAACATTGAGAACAAAATAGACACATAAATGCGTCTATCAAGCCACCGAAGAATTTTCTATAAGGATGTCAAATGTGAATCCAGCTGTCGGATACTCACGAACTCCGAGGGCAGCATCTATGGAGTTGATTGAACTATTTCCAGCACGATCATCATCATCAGCCATTTTTTATCTTCCCAACTTCAACTACTCGAACATCAACCTGCAACGACGAGACATCTGAGTTCAATAAAGGTTTGGAGAATATTTTAAATAAGTCTCTGATCGATAATAAACTCACAGATGTTCCAGCGTCCGTACGAGCAGGCTTGAAACGAGCAGGGACCTTAACAGTCCGTTTGGGTCTCAAGTTATATGGAGAAAAAGAATAAATCGATCTCCATGCTTAATCTGCAACAAATATTTTTTAAATATTAACCAATTGATGATTACACGAAAAAGAAGAAGGAAAACATATTTCATACCAAGATGGATGATTCAATTTTACGCCTCACTAGAGATCCACTATGAGAAGATATACAACTGTCAAACATGATGGTAAGAGGTGTGATTATGATTGAAATTTTCTTATGTACGACTAGACTCAAGAATGAGAGAAGATATATTGGTGTAAGTGAAAACCTAAATCTAGAAGGTCAATACACAAGAAACGTGGATACTTATCCTTTACAGATGGTCGAATCAGCTGCGATTTCTACTGAAGCCCTAAAATTCAAACGAGATTAATATCGGCAACGCAAAGGAAAAGCGATGATATCGGGGACTGACAATCCATAATCATGACTGGACGCAGTCACCAATCAGTATCTTGACTTCGTATTGATCGTTCGTGCATATCACACATTTTCCTAGCTCGCTCGTGCAATCAGACTTCAGAGAATTATGATCGACTTTTGCACACTTGGACATTGGTCCACCTCATTCAATTGAAGGCCTAAGAGAATTAAACAAAATATATAATAAAGGATTGTCAAAAAATCTTAATGCAATATCTATGCAACAAAGTTGCTCAAATGATCAACTACGAAAAATAAAAATGTTCAACTATTCAGGAAGATTGCAAGTAAGATTAATCATCAGATTCATTGTCTTCAAGATCATCATCCTCCATGGAATCTTCTTCATGCTCTTCCTCAGAGTCATTGTCAGAATCTTTACTGGGGACTTCTTCCAATTGGTCTTCAAGATCATCATACATTGCATCTAAATATTCATCTTCTTCACATTCGGCTCGGAAATCAGCCTTGGGCAACCGCTCAGCTCTCATACCAGGTGGATATGGATTAACTCTACGTTCAATAGGCTTCCAAACGGATTCAACTTCCTCAGTGTCTGAATCAGAAGCTACGCCATCAGTGCGAGCTTGAACTTCATCCTCAGTCGCTAGCCTTGCCTGCTGAAGTCGGTGCCATTTTTGCTGATAAGCTGCAAGCTTTTCATCTTCGGCTTTTCTCTTTGAAAACTTATCACGGACGACTCTCATATGATCAAGAGAGACTGATCTACCATGTATCAGCTTTCCAGCATTTATGAAAGACTGATCTACCTTGGCACGCGCATCTGCAGAAATTTTCATCTTTGGATTGGTAACGTTGGAATGTTCCTCAGAAGAACCAGAAGAATGGTCGCAACTAGAATTAACCATTATCTGGGGAGAGAAATATGAAGTCATGGATATGTCATAGAAAACACGCAACAAAAACGGTAACAATCCAACTTTACATGTTTATAGTTTCACTGACCTATAACGCAAAAACTTCGAGAACTTGCTCGTTTCTTCAAATCTGCGAAGATGAGCAAAACTCATTATTCAAAAATCAAAACTTGACTTTTTATAAAACCGTGAGCGACTCACGTAATACTCTATCGTGTGAACATACACTAATTTTCTACTGTGTGAGCATCCACTATCAAATCACGAAAATTCATGTAAATATTATTTCAGCACAAATAACTATTTTCTTTCAACAATTGCTCAAAAATAAAAATTTGACTTTAAACATTTTTTTTTATTGTTTTTCGTGAATAACTCACGTATTAAAAAAAAATGACGTGAGTTAAAAACTCATGTAAATAAAAAAAAAAATCTAGTTCGAACGAGCATTCGCCTATCGATCAAGAGTCTTTTCTCTTTTTGTGAAAATCCACATATCTTACTATAATAAAGAAAAGGGTGACTTTTCGATCGGAGCATTCCATTTTACGTGGACCCTGAAATGACGCGAATATCCAAAAAAGGGTGTCTTTTTGTTGGCAGGAATTCCGCCGGACAGTGGTTGGCTCCGGCGAGATTTTTTTCCTCTCGAATTTATCAGTAACTAGAATAAGAGTAAAATCAGTAAGATGCATACAAAAAGCACCTGAATTGTGAGATCTTTTCTTGAATGGCTATCAGGGTTTATCAGTAACTTATCTTGAACAAAAATCATACCTACAAAATAAATAAAAAAAAGGTTAGGGTTTATTGATTCAGAGAAACAAAAAGACAGAAAACAAAGGAGTAAGGGATTTCCAATAGCAAAAATCATTCATGGAAAATAACACCATACAAAATGCTGAATAAAAACGCTGAAGAATCAGAGAAAATTACCACTATATCTGTTTCATCAATCAATCACAGACGCTGAATAAAATTTGAAACTAAAACAATACTTGAATCTGTTGCAACCCCAACTAAATCCTAAATTGAATCTGTTTGCAATCCACTGTATCAAAAACCCAAGCTTTCCTTCAGTCGACGAATCCCTACAACACAAACACAAAACCCCTTCTTCAAATCTTAAGAAAAAAGAAAAACAACCTCAAAACCCTAATTGACAACAAAAGAAGTCAGAGAAAGTACCACTTAATCTGCTTCATGGAATACTCACAGGAAAAAATTGAGCGGTGAGTTCGTTTAGAGACACCAGAGAAAACTCGATAAATAAAATTTTCCTTTTTTTTTTCTTTTCGGGATGACTGTTTTTTTTCGTTCTCCATGTCGTTTTTTCATTAAAAACCATTATTTTACTGCTATTTTTCTAGAATTTGAGAAAAAGTGGAATGAAGCAATTCCAAGAAGGCGGTGACGCTCACCAAAAGGTGGGTATTCTCACCGCGCGATGTGGGGGCTTATATGACATAGGCTTTTAAAGGATTAGATTTCTCTACTTTTGTAAAATCTATGGAAAAGGGATTTGTCTATATTTTAGAGAGACCCCCAAGGGAAAATATTTTATATTGTTTTCTTAAGCGTTCGTGATTTTCCTTAAGGGTTTTTTCGGAGTTGCCAAGCTCAAATCGAGCATCTACTACATATGCTAGTAGTATGTGTAGTAGTGTGTTTTATCCTGGAGATATCCGTCCTGTGAGGGCTATAACATCACCTTTGAGTGTAGCAGGGCCCTAATGTCTTAAGGACAACGTGTCAAACACGTGACTCACTCTGTTTTTCAAAGTTTTACCATGTTACTGTTGCGGAGATCTCGGGGCTCGATCGTTTCGTCAAATCTATCACTTCCATTACAAAGGAGCCAAGTACCAATAACTTTTATTTATTTGACTTTTCATTGTTTTTGATTGTTGCACCCAACATATATTTCAATATATCATCTGAGTTCTAACCGAAACACAAGGCCCTACGAAGTGACTAAATAGAAACATAAAATGTACAAACTTTAAACTCTAAAATCACAAGTAATATAACTTTTCACTTTGCAAACATGAAAAATAATTATAAAATCCAAATCTGCTGGTAAAATTTGGTATCTCAAATCCTAGCAGATTTAGATTTGAATAAGAAAATAGTGATTGATCAAAAGTCATGTTGCTTTAATCTTTCTCAATAATACTTATTGTAACTACTGTAAGAGCATGTCCAGTGCAAACGATTAAGGTCATCCTACGTGTAGGTCTTATTAACACGTTCTTATGCGTGGGTCATTACTAAATGACAAAAAAATATAAATGTAAAACTTTTTACGTTAAGTTGATCTCCAATCCCCAAGGTATCATCTAACAAATTTTATTTGAATTTAGAGACAAAATGATGATGTGGTTTTAAGACCCAAGGTCTTAGAGAAAGTCTAATTTAGACTTTCTCCATTACCCCCACTTAGCTATGTCATCTATCTCTATGGCCTTGACCCTTGTGTTGGAGATGGAAATTTGGCGCAAAAAATCTTAAATCCTATGTGACATTTAATTTTAAGACCTTTACCCCTTGCATTGGAGATGCTCTTGACTGTTAAGGCAATCCGTTGGAATCATGATACCCAAACTCTAATTAAAAAAAAATTAGAACCCAAACTCAAAATTAGTCGTAAAGTTAGAACCCAAAATCTAAACCCTACAATTAATCGGGACCAAAAAGACCGACGAAATTTGAACCCGAGTACTTCAAGAAAACAGAAACAAAAAAACGGACGGAGTGCCCCACATTAAAATTTCTTCTGAGTCGGCACGACTGGTTTCCTTATTTATTACTTCGAAATCCGCTGGTTTTCTTTAGCAAGACAACCTTAATAAAACCGCACACGAAATCCGAAAAAAACCCATCGTCATCTTTTCAGAGGAGAGAGCTTTTCTATTTTATTTATTCTGGTAGAGAAGAAGAAACCTAAGCCAGGTGAAATTTATTTCTTAATCTGCTGTACTGTGTAATTTGATGTTCTCTTAGATTACCCAAATAGTATAATAGCTAATGTTTGTTAGATCGATGTTCTTTTAGCATATTCAGATCCATCTAAAACAGCTGATCAATTTTCTCTCTCTCTCTCTCTTTTTTTTTTTTTTTTAGTTTTTTTTTTTTTATCACAGAGTGCAAGGTTCCCGCGAAAATTATGGCACTACAATTAGATGGTGCTCTTGAATTGTTGGACCCGATAATGAAATTTCAAAACGCCGTTGATAAGGTGAGTGTTAATTTCATTTGTTACTTTGATTTTATCTTGTTCATTTCAATTTTGTTTGATTCTATTTGTGGGACAATATACAGGCTAACGTATAAATGTAAGAAGCAGTGTAAGGATAAACTGCGGTGGGATGACAGGCTTAACTGTCTCCGATACCCCTGCATCACTAAAAAAGGGAAAAACTCCTTGATGAGATGTCTGAAATTGTCAAGTTACTTCCTCGTTTCTGGTCAACTGCGGTTCGTAATCTACTTTTACCTTATTATCAGTTTTCTATATCCATTGATGATTATTTGACTTAGTTTTTTTTTTATGGTTTACAGTTATTTGCTGACCACAGGATTCTGAAATACATGAATGAAGAAGAAAAAGAGGTTTACCTCCTCAAATGCATTTGTGTTTCAAAATATCCCTGATGAAATTTATTTGTTTTACTTATTTCTGTATGTTAGTTGGGGACTGGTCGTCTAACTCTGACTTCCTAATCCATTTACTATTTGTTTAATGCAGATAATGTTAAAGTATCTAAAGTCTGTGCATGTTACCTATCACGGAGATGCGAAAACTGGGTTCGAAATTACTTTTGTGAGTTTTATACTCCTATATATCTCCATCTTGTGTAGTTAAACTAGGCAGGGATTTTGATCAAAACTCAAAGAGAAATTTTTGGGCGTTTTGCTCATTAGGTGGAAAAGCGCCTAGGCAGGGATTTTGATTTTTCTTTTTTATTAAAAACAATAAGAGGAGAGAGAATGTTGTAAAGAAATCCTTCAAGTCTTGATTCTTCTTCTTCTTGGTTGGTGCTGGTGGTTTTGGTAGTGAGAGGAGAAGTATGTTCGGGGAGACAAAGGCAAAAGAGGAGGCGGGAAAGATAAGGAAAATGCTATGCTCTAGGGTTTAGTGAAGGTAAAAAAGAAATGTCTTGAAAGACAAATACAAGTAGTTGTTTTCCGCGAGTAGTCCCTCTAGGCGCCAGGCCCCACCCAGCCGCCTGTGGTCTAACTTGTATTCTTAGAGACACTTTTGAGTTTTGATCATTAGCGCGAATTCATGTAATGTTGCACTTCAGTTTGAAATACTTATAGTTTTTTGAATTGAGGTTAATATGTTCCCTGATTGCAGAGCTTTTATGAAAATCCGCACTTCATATATTTAGTTCAGTCAAAGACATTCTGGTTCACCCGTGAAGGAATCTCTAGTGCAAGTGGTAGTCAAATCGGGTGGACGACTGACAAGATAAGAAAATATACCATGGTACTCCCAGATGACATTGCCTAGATATCATGTTACAGAATTTTCACTTTCAATTATTTTTCTTTTTCTTTGTGAAGGACACTGAGATTTTTCCTGAAATGGGGGGCACGCAGTTGCATACCGACACGGCTAGGTTTGTTGCCTTGTCACTCTAGGCTTTGCAAATTTTTAACAAATATATTATGGTATTGTTCAGTATAACAAATTGTCATCCAACTGATTCATCCATATGGGTCATGAAAGTTCTGAGACAATCCTAGCATCTTTTATTTTTTTTGTTACTTCTCAATCAAGACGGAGAATGAAGAGTTTCAGAGGCATGCAAACTTGTTAGAGTTGTACTTCAGTTGTACTTGTAATTAGTCGTTCCCCTCGTGCATAATTTGCAGCATCAAACTTGTAGTTTTTGCGCCTTTTTGTTGTACGTAACCTGGGCAATCCCTGCTGCATGTAGTGTAATATGGATGTGGATACATCCTCCCCAATGTTGGCAAACTACTGCCTGCGCTAACCTTCAGGCTACTATACCTGTATATATTTTTAGTTTTAGCCGCCTGGTTGCATGATTCCGAAGTTCACCAAGCTGTTCTAATTTAATGTCTTCAAGGATGATACATGGAACCCTGTATGGTAATGTCCCTTTCTACCCAATGTGACTCTATAGATATTTGTCCTTGACTTTCTACCCAGTGTGACTCTATAGATATTTGTCCTTGACTTTCTTTGAAGAAATTTTGCTTTACCAAGTACCAAGATGCTCATCATTCATATATGATTTTATGATTGCAGCTTCTTTAAATGGTTCGCCGAAGACTCACAAAGTTCTCGCGATTTGGTAACTTTTTGTTCCCTTTTCAAGTTTTGAGCTGATGTTAGAAGACTTCCTTGTTTTCCACTTATTTACTACTGGTAGACGTTGACTTAGCCACCTTTTAATCCTGCAGTTGGCTGAAGAAATTGTGCTGGAATTTTGGCCTAAGGCACATAAATATCATCTCATTGTGAGTTTCTTTTCGCCTTGCGTATTATCGTTTGAATATGAGGGCAACTTCTTCTGTTCAAATTTATTATCTCAAGTTCAATATATTAAATATGATCTCATGAAAAACGAAATCTCAAAAAGAAAAGAGTTTCTATTTTACCTAATTTGTTCTCTCTCTCTCTCGGCTTCTCCAACAGCTGCAAACAAAAAGATTAATGGTGAATGATTTTCTTCTAAATAGATTATTATCTTTTGTTTAATCTTTTAGTGATGTGATTATCTATATCTTCAATACATTATACTTTTAGGGCAACATTTTCTGGCGCACGCTTTTCTTTCTATGTATAGAAGCGCAAAATTTTTCGAATTTGGCTTTGGCAAAACACAATTGTCCTGAGTTCACTAACCTAAAAACGTGATTAAATTACTTTTTAGGGGAAGAACAGGGATACAGAAGTACAAAGGCGGGTGCTGACCGAACATCAAAGTGCGAGGAAAAATATTAAACGTAAACGCGGAGGAGAGAAATCGGATGAGGGTGCTATGTCTAAGTTAACGACAATAAGTGCTAAGCTTCAAAAGGTGAGAGCTATTAATTTTGTTTTAGTACAGATTTTGTTTAAGTTTCTATTTTTGGATTAATTTAAAAAGTGTCCGTAGTGGTAATCGAAAGGTTTTAGTGATTTCAAGTAGTGCACGTTTATTCGTACTCTGTGCATACTTTGTCTCTTATGTACATGTACACACAAGGACTAGGGTAGTAGGATATATGAATCTGCTTGTTTTTCCGGTTTTCTACCGTTTTGTCTCATTAATTTTGCCTAGATTTTGCTAAGTTGTTTGCTCATTATTCTGTTCTTGTGGGGAACTTGTACAGGCTGAAGAGGAGGCTACCAAGTTAAGGTGCACAAGGGTAATTGAATATGAATTGATGTTAGTGGAGGGAGAGAGGAAAGTGCACAAGGAGTGTGAAAGTTTGAGGAGACAGATTTACGATCAAAGGAATGAAATTATCAAAAACATTCCTCATTTCTGGCTAATTGCTGTTCGTAATCTAAACTTCCCCCATTTTTATGTTGTGTCATTTTAAAATTTCTGATTACCCAGCTGATATACTTCCTGTAGTGTCTCACTGACAACACCATTACTTGGCCTGACACTGCATTTGTTTTGTTTTTGTTGCAGTTTTTAAGTCATTATGCGCTTCACTATCTGTTGAGTGAAGAAGATCAGAAGGTAGCTTTTCTTTATAATCATTTACATAATTTGGGGAATTAAGACTTGAATGAGCTGTTTACTTCGTAACTTTTATTTTCTAAGTTCTTAGATACTGAATGCCGGAATCTGACAATGTAATATGTCAAACCATGATATTAACACATCTTTCTTTATTTGGTTCAGATATTCAGATTTATTAATTCTGTAAACGTTGAAGAGACTGAAGACAATGAAGGTGTCATATCTGGGTATACAATTACGTTGGCGAGTTTCCTCGATATTCGAGTAGTGATTTTTTTTAATATTTTTTTTTCGCTTTATTGTTTTAACTTGATGTCTTGATTGCAGAATTTCGATAATAATCCTTACTTTGAAAATCGTTGTCTCAAAAAGACAATATCGTACACTGTTATGAGTACTGATCCACTAAAAGAATACAGTGACGGTGAAGTGAAAATTTGTGTAAGCGATATCCACTGGAAAGATGGCATGGTTAGTGAAATTATATCTCTTACTTCTATACGATTATAACTGAATAATACAGTACTAATGTTCACTTATAATTTCTTCTTGAAAGGACATAACAACTGGAAGAAAGGACATAACAACCGGAAATGAACGAGGATTTACCGACACTGGCACAAGGTTTGTTTTTTTCCCATGCTCGTCTTTTGTTGGTATTGCGAACATTTGTGTTTCCTAAACATTGGTATGCATGACGCTCAACTAACGTATTTGTCTGCGAATTACAGCTTCTTTACCTGGTTCTCTGATCGTAGATGTGATGCAATGGAGGCTTATGATCAGGTAATATCTTGTACACTTTTGATTTTGTTGTTCATTCTATGAAGTTCAATGTTTGCATATTATTATCGAAGCAAGTTGCCGGACGTCTTGTTACTTTATATCGTATTTGTATTGCAGGTCGCGGACTTAATTAAGCAGGATTTATGGCCAGATGCGGGCAGATATTTTGTCTATGTGAGTTTATTTGCCTCTTTCCTGTTATTGCTAAACAAAATTTGGCCAATAGATACTTTCTTATCCATAATTACTCTCTTTTCATCTGTGCAAAGAAAAGTTAAGTAGATGAAAAAGTTTAGAATTTTATAGAATTTTGGCATGAATGTACAACATTCAGTCAAGTGAGTGTTAACTGCCTAAAGTTCCTTCATCTCCGTGAAAGAAGTGAGCCCATGATTAAACTGGAGACCTAATTACAATGTTTAGACTTTAGGTGGCTCCTCGGCTGGGTGCCCGAACTGCTACTCTTGGCTGAAGGCATCGCAGACAATCTATAAGCGCATTGTCTGTTAGCTTGTGAACCTGCAAATTAGTTAGCCAGTTTCCATTGATGATATTTTTGTTACTGTTTTCTGATTTTGGTGTTGTATGAAATGCATGGTGATGCATTCAATTGACTTCGGTTTCTCTATTGTTACTCAGGGAAATTTAGATGATGGAAAGAAGGTTGACCTTGTGGCAGTCGACAAGGCAGCTCGGTTTACCTCGTCGCAACGCGCATTCTTTATATAAATTGGAAATTAAACATGTGCAGGAGTTCAGGAGTATTGTACAACATGTCTGGTGGTGCAGTAGTGGTGTCAGTTAGCTAATTTGTAGGAGTTAGTAGTGGTCGTGGTGATTGGTGAGTTGCTTATGAGTGTCACTGCCCTGGTTAGTAGAAGTGGATCAGAATTAGGAGTTTGTTATTTTCGAATCTATTTAAACTGATGCTCAATTTCAGTGAATGTACTCAGATTTATGATCTTTAAAAAGTGAGTAATTCCTGAATTGTTTAGAAGGATCTTATGTTTATTGTTCCAGTATTTCCCGTGAGATGGTATAAAGAGCTTGGAGTCGTAGTTCTTTTTAGTGGACCTAAGAGCAAGTCTTATGGTGGAATCCAACCTATTCCAAGTGTGGAAAAACCATGGAATGTCAAGTCTAGTGGCTTTCAAGTTGGGCTTTCCACAAAAAATCCAAGGAGGGTTCCATGGTTTGGTGGAAGGGTTCGTGGAATCCATCTAAACGCCAATAAGAATAGCGCTAAACGCAAATAAGATTGGTGCTAAAAAAACGTCATTAAGAATTGCGTTTTTTTTTATCCGTAGATTTAAAATGAGTTGTTGAAATCTAATGGCTGAAAAAAAAAGCTCCATTCTTAATTGCGTTTTTTTTAGCTCCATTAAGAATAACGTTTCTACTATTCCACCATTACACGTGCGCTTCTATCCACAATTCCAAGTGCTGAGGTGGCGTGGAAGATGGATGGATTCCATCATAAGACTTGCTCTAATAAACTATTCAGACAATCATGTATAGAGAGCAAAGACATGTCAAGCCGAGACATTGTAAATATAATTTGAGGGCGAAATACCGGCCACAAGTTGGAAGTTGAGCCGAAAATTTATATTCTTGATCACCTGGCCCCGACCAATACATAGAGTGTTTCCATCTTTTTCGGTAGTTTTCATTTTATTTGCCCATTTTTTCCTAACCCGAAACACAAAATTCTCTTCTCCTGTCGTCACACGCAGATTCTAAAAGATAAATCATTTTTATTTTTTTTATTTAATGGAAGACTTTATTAATCATCATCAACAGAAAGAAGTTTACAAGCATTGGATGGAAGCCTGGCAACAAGTTAGGCTCCAATCCCTTTTTGGATGACAACACCTATCCTATGAAAAAAGAAATCTCCAACAATAATATTTTCATCATGACTAGACATGTAATTCTGTAAGGAGTAAAGCCATTTAAATAAGATAATTCGTAAAACAGTGACTAAGGCTCAGAAAGAGTCACAAATACAGCAAGAGTAGAGTCATCTAATCTGTGAAGTGTAGAGCCATCTAATCTGTAAGTTGAGGTTTCCAAATATTAGATTTATCTACTAAAAGTTGTTTGTTTGAAGCTACATGAGGAGGAGATACAAAGAATTTAAAGGCCTAACAAACTCCTCATCAAGACAGGCGTGCGCTAGGAAATATCTGGTTTATGACCATGCAAGTAGCTGAAAATGTTTTCACAGTCCTCTTCAATGCTGAAAATTCTAATTAGCCCAAATTTCCCCCTGCAACATTCCAATAGCTTCTGCTTCTTGTGGGTCTGAGCCTGCTAATTGACCTGCTCCTCCTCCTTATCATTTTTCTGCATCATTTCTTAATATTAAAGCATAACTGGATGGTAACAATTATGAGATCCAAACTGCATCTATATTTATCTTTAGGATATCTTTGGTAGAAGCCTTCCATATATGGGTTTGTTTCTTCTTTGTCATTCCCTTTGGTTCCAACTTCCAAGTGTCTCTGAATTCCTATCACATCTAGGGCTGTGCAAAAAAAAACGGAACCGCGGATTTCATCCGTATCCGTCCGCAAAGTTACGAGTGAAACCCAATCCGCAAGATCTATAAGCCGGACACGGGTGAGATTCTCAAATCCGCACGTTTACACGGTTTGGTTGCGGTTGGACTTTGCATTCCGCGGATTCACCCGCACCGTAGGGTAGTAGAAGAAAGTTAATAGAATATGTTTGTGAAAATGGTAACTTAAATGTCATATACAGTCCTAATTGACTTGATACGCATAAGACCATTTTCCATCTGTATGAAAACTCTAAGTAAACATCTATCAACTTGGCCTTAATAGTTAGAGCAGTCGGGAAGACAAAAGAGATCTGTACAACATGAAAGATGTGAAATCCAAACCAAAAAAGAAGGATATATCCCCCAGTGCCGTTTCATGCAGACAAAGTTAAGACCCGCATTGTGGCTTACCAAAAAATAGAACTGGTAGAAAATTTAAAGAGAATAGTTCAGAGTATTTTCAGTCAGAATATCATGGTATGCGGAGTAAGTAACCAACTGTCTTTGAAAGAAGGTCATTTCCTCTTCACAACCAGGAAAATCTAGCAGTAGTTGTAACGACATATCAGAAGAAACATTAATGGAGCTTGAAGACTCTGATACAACCACTATGTCCTAAACATATGATTTAAAATCCCTACATTCCATCTCTTCTTGCTGCTCATTAATTGTTTTCTCCTCTGTTTTGATCTTTGCTGGAGTTAAAGGGTGTTTTGTAGATGAGTTTGGACTTTGAGAAGAGTTGGACTTTGCCATGTCGTGGTTAGGGGTGTCAACGGGTCCGGGTCCTCCCGGGTATCACTAGACCCGGACCCTACTTATAAAGGCCGGGTCCGGTTCCTAACGGTTCCGAGTCCGGTTCCTAAATTTATGGACACAGAACCAGACCTGTTTAAATACCCGGGTACCCGTCGGTTCCGGGTACCCATTGGATCTAAAGAAAACTATTTAAAAAATCTCAAAAACTTAATATATTTCTCTTTTTAGTTTGGATTTAAGTAATTTTTATAAAAATTATTATTATTTCTTATGAATGTACTAAATAAAGATTAAATGTAAGAGAAAAAATTTAAATGAGTAAAATATCAAAGCTAAAACTAGAAAAAATACGTATAATTTTGCTAAAAACATGAATAAAAGAATGAATAAACGGGTACCCGATACCCGCGGGTAACCAATGGGTATTACCCGTTTGGACCCGTTTAAATTCGGGTCCAATCGGATAATTACCCGTCGGGTCCTAAGTAGCTAATGGGTCCAACTTTAGGATCCGGATCCGGATAATGGGTACCCATTGACAGCCCTAGTCGTGGTCAGTTTCCGAAAAGTTTCACCAACTTCAAAATTCCAATGCCGGAGGAACTGTCATGCTCCAGTTTCACCTGTGTTGAAAGAGTAGATTGGGATTTATCACATAGGACTGACCCCTTTGAAATCCGCGATTAATCCGCATCCGGACCGTATCACCCGTTGATCCGCGGATGATTGGGCCGGATGCGCTTGGATTCTCCAAATCCGCAACTTTAATGGTTTTGGATGCGGGTGACCCCTTATCCGCATCCGTCCGTTGCACACCCTAATCACAGCGAAAGTAGTTGTCCTCCCTCTCTTTTCGGTAGGCCCAACAAGATGTCTCTATGAAACCCATACCTCTCTCTACTGCATCCTCCAGCACCGCCGACCACTCACCGTCTCCTTCTAAGTATATATCTATCACCATCTTTCTCCAGTCATTTTTGTACCCATTTCAAGCTAGCCCTAGATATCAGTAGCTATTACTTGAGAAACAATAGGCCGGCGAATTTGTCTCCAAGAGCAGTGATAATGGCAACTAAAGGTTTGAATTTCAAGCTCTCTGCAACATCAACATCATCAGACAATTACCTATTGAAAGTAATAGGGTGGCTGCAAATGAAGACTATCCACAGTGGTGAGTTTCAAGCATCGAATCCCTAAATTTCTGATTGTATTTGTTGACTATGGGGATTGTGTAGAATTGAGGGAAACTTTTGTATAAACAAAGAAGGGATTGTAGATGAAAACTCAATGCCTGGAGTAGCGGTGCAGCAACATGCAGTACTAGTATAGGTTTTTATTTCAATGTTTGTTATGTCCTAGCAGAGATGAAACCCCTTCATAATTAGAATCTTTTGGTTTGATTTTATTTGTTCTTCATGGAATTTTATTGATAAACATGTCTAATCTCTGAATTACAATAGAAAACTCCCACCTTGTATGTAATGCATCCTTGGTAGTTAGGTTAATTCTCTATTAGATATTCAAGCCTATAATAAATTTATTTAGTTCAATCAGTGATTGTCTATGCCCTAAAAAGATAGCTGATGTAAGTCATACATATTGGTTGTGATTTATCACATCTTCAAGGGTGCTTGAGGCTAGTACCTCTATAGTTTGAAAAGAGAACAAGTTTTCAAATCAGGAATTTCTATGCATTTAGGTGGTGGATTGGAAGCCTAGTTCATCTTTATTTGGCCTTTCAATCCTGTTTCTTTACTACAATCATCAATCTCTAGTCATCCGACTTCCCACTTCGTTTAAATGTAGAACCTTAGAGGTTTAGTTTCACCAATCCAACTCCCCATAAGTTCGACCTGTATTTGCCATTGTCTACCACTAATGGGAAGCTTTTAGTGATTTCAAGTAGTGCGTGTTATGCAGTTTTTGAGTCAATATGCACTTCACCATCTCTTTAGCGAAGAAGATCAGATGGTTAGCTTTTTCCTTACATTCATATCCATAAACTTGAATTAAAACTTGAATGAGCTGTTCACTACGGAGCTTTTATTATTAACCGATTCTTTAACTATTGAATGCCTGAATCTAGCGTTGTAATCTTTCAAACCATGATGTTAACTTATCTCTCTTTATTTGATTCAGATATTCAAATTTCTTAATTATGTAAATGTCGAAGAGATGTCATGTCTGGGTATACAGTTACTTTGATGAGTTTCCTGAATTATGTATTCAAATTTCTTATTTGTTCTTTACTGGTGGACTTTTTAATTCTTTTTCTCTTCAATTTTTTTATGTCCTGACTGCAGAATTTGATAACAATCCCTACTTTGAAAATGATAGTTTTACAGAGACAATATCATACTCTGTCATAAGTGCTAATCCACTAAAAGAATACTGTAGCGGTCAAGTAAAAATTTGTGTATGCATTATCCAGTGGAAAGATCGCATGGTTATTTAAAATCACGTCTCTTACTTCTAGACAATTATACCTGGATAATATAGTACTAACATTCACTTGTCATTTTCTTTATAAAAGGACATGACAACTAGAAATCAGCGAGGATTTGCTGACAGCGGCACGAGGTTTGTTTCACTCTAATGCTCGTCTTTTGTTGGTATTGCAAACATTAGCGTTTTCTGTGCATTGGTATCGACTTGAGTTATTTAACGTTTGAAACACTATTTAAAGTGAGGCGAGGCGGTGTCATTTGGCAAAGCAAGGCATTGCCTCAAGGTGCTGCCTTGCTTTTGCTAAAAGAATAATGCAGGTAAAAGAAAACAGAGAAAGAAAAATAGATAACATTCATTGTTAAAGATTTAACAGAGAATTTGAATTTTTTCCTTTTTTGACTTTATTACGATAATGCCCGGAGCAGTACATCTCCACAGATTGTTAAAACTGCTTGGATTTCTAGTTTCAAATGTTTGGATCCATGATTTCATAGTTCTTGTGAACGGAATAAGGCTTAAAATGTCTGCAAGTTTTGTAAATGGTAACAGGCTAACACTAAACTGTAGTTACTGTCCACTCCAACCTCCCAAGACATCATTTTCTTGGCTATCTTGAAGACGTTATTTTGATGCTTTACTGAGAGTATGAATGACACTCAACTTCGGTATTTATTTGCGAATTACAGCTTCTTTACCTGGTTCGCTGATCTTGGATGCGTTACAATGGAGGCTTATGATGAGGTAACATCTCACTCCTTTCCCAAATTTGGAGACATCTAAGTTGCAGTCCATCATGGACTTTTTTCTATTAAAAATGCAATGTACCTAGATGGTGAAAACTCACTTCCCTTGTGCTCTCTTAGTCTTCACTTACACACTTTCTTATTTTGTTATCCATTATATAAATTCAATGTTTATATATTCTTACCCAAGCAAGTAGCAGGAATACTCCTGTGGACCTGACCATGACATGTCATTTACTTTGCCTTTGCATTACAGGTTGCAAACTTAATTAAACAGGATTTTTGGCCAAATGCAGGCAGATATTTTGTCAATGTGAGTTTATTTGCCTCTTTCCTGTTATTGTTAAACAATTTTGGCCAATAGATACTTTCTTATCCATAATTACTCTCTTTTCATCTGTGCAATGAAAAGTTAAGTAGATGAAGAAGTTTAGAGTTTTATAAAATTGTGTGGCATGAATGTATGTTCAAGCGAGTGTGATTGCCTAAAGTTATTCATGCACTTGATGTGGGGCCTTAATCTTCGTGAAAGAAGTAAGCGCGAGATTAAACTAAAGACCCAATTGCTATATTTAGAGTTTAGGTTGGTTAACTCGGTGTGAACAAAGATCCTTAGATAAAGGCGGCAGTTGGCTGGGTGAGGCGCCTAGGTGCCCAAACTTCCACCCTTGGCTGTAGGTACCGCAGACAATATATCACTACACTGTCTTTTAGCTTGTGAATGTTTACAAGAGCGCATTGCTGCGATTAAGTTAGCCAGTTATCCTTAACGATACTTTTACTAATGTTTTCTGATTTCTCGTGTTGCATGAAACACATATCTATGCATTCAACTGACTGTGGTTTCTCTATATATTGTTATCAGGGTAATTTAAATGATGAACAGAAGGTTGACCTTGTTGCAGTTGAGAAGACGGCGCAAATTAGCTACGCGCATTCTTTATAAATTGGAAATCACATGAGGGGTTAAAAGTTTTTTGAATGTTGGAGTGTATAACCTTTATAATGGTGTAATTAAACTTGTAGGAGTTGGTAGTAGTCGTGGTGACCGGTGAGTGCTTAGTGTTTACTGGTTAGTAGAAGTGGATCAAAAGTATGAGTTTGTTATTCTCAAGTCTGTTTAAACTGATGCTCGGTTTCAGTTCATGTACTCAGATTTATCATCTTCAATAAAAACGTGATTCTAAGAATTGTGTGAGTTTGGCTTTCAAAGACTATTGAAATTAAAAAGCTACCTTTAGGAATCCGAATATGCCAACTCTGTGAATGCAACATGAAAGAAACCAAGCACAAGGTGTTTCGGGGAGATAACATGGAGAACCCTAAAGTTACATTAAGGAGCAAGAACAGTAGTGTACAAGACTGATTGTGAACTACTTAAACTGTCTTGTTCTCTCCACTAAAAAGTTCAAAATAACTTTAACTTAACTAACAAGCAAAACGAACTCGGCTAAGACCCTGAGAATCTGGTTACAAACTTTAAACTTTGGTGTTTCAAGCCGACAAATATTTTTCCCTACAAAGAAATATACTGTAACAAACACAAATTCTATTATTTTCAGAGACAAGAATCCCTATCTGACAGTTCTTTAATAAATCATAAAGACCAATACATCAAATTTTCGGGGCCAATTGCTAGTCCTTGTCTGATTGTGAAAGCCTCAATCTTATTTCCCATTGCAAGCAAATATTGTTTAATATTTAAGAGAGGCTAAAAATAAAATAAAACGCTGAGAAATCACAAAATACTCACATTCCATTTAAGACTTCCAATTCTTGGTGTTTTCCCCTCAAATCCACCGATGACATATGAGAAACTTTCATCACCAGTTTTTAACGTCTTCAGTATTGCAATAAGTTGTTCGATTCTTAGCAACTGACCAGGATTTGTCTTTGCAACGAGTTCTTGCTTATGCTCTCTGAAAAGTTTTGCCTTACCCCCAAAAGCTAACATGAAGTTACAGACAGCAACTGTTTTATCATCCTCAAAGCTTTTTCTTAATCGTGTCTTTGTATCTTCACGGTTAACAGATCCAACACCATCCGATCCAAAGGCCACAAAATCTTTTCCCTTTCCAACTATATTGACAGTCCCATCATTGTTCTCAATAGATGCTATCTTTGATTCTCTGAAGGGTCTAAAACAGAAAACAAAAAATTGAAAAACACATTAACAAAGTTGCAAGGAAGTTAAGAAAAGCTAAGAAAGCATTAAGTTAACTAGGTAACAGGTAAAATAGACTGATATATCATCTAAATGATTTGATCATGCAGCGAAGTTCAAAACTCACTTAAAGCTACGCTGAACATATCACTCCATGGAAAATCTCATATCCCTCACAAAGAGAACAGAGCATTAGCAATTCTAAGTTTCCAACTAGTCACAGTCCAAGTCTAATTCACCTAAGTTATATGACTCCGAAATTTACAGTATAAAAGCTTGAAAAGAGTCCAAAGATCTATATTCAACATTCAAATATCAGTATCAGCAATCCAAAGAATCCATATAGTGGCATTTAACAATAAGTATCACATTCTTCAGCTACTGTGATCTAGATTCATTGATACAACTTCATTGGGGATTAATGATAATAAACCAGTGATGATTATTATATATATAAACAGTTGTTAAGTTTTGATTTACTCTGAATTCTATAAAAGAGAGAGAGAGAGAGAGAGAGAGATGGTAGTTGATTCCCTTTTGTTTAACAATAGGACTTTTGTGATCAAGTCTCTTTAAAATGAAATCAGAGACCTCTTTAACAATAGTAACATGTGAGGATCTAATGTATACAGAGATAACGAAAGCTAAGAAAGCAAATGATGTTTAATTAACCTACCAAAAGATCCCAATAGCTGGGTTAGTTAACTATGTATCTATCTAAAAAGATGAAAAATAAAAACATTTTACATAGCTCTTCTCCAGGTTCAGTTCAGGAACAGTAAAAGAAGAAGAGCACAAGTAGAAGAAGAAGAGTTTAAATTCATTTTTTTTAGGTAAGTTTTCTTCCCCCTTCTTTCTGTTCAAACTTTACTCTTTTTCTAGTTTTGGCAAACGAATATTTGAGAGACTCGTACGATACGCATGTGAAACCAGTCTTTTATCCAGCATGCAATGTTTACCTCAGACGTACCAACTCTAGCTAAAGTCTGACGCTCTGACAACTTCTTGTAAATCCCTATTAAAATATGTAATATCTCAATGAATGCCAACGCTGCCCAACTTCTTCTCTTCTCCAAAAACCCAAACAATGAAAACGAATCAAAACAAGTTATATGCATTCAATTTCAGAGACCAATACATAGCTTTTTGGTGCAATTAGTCTTCCCTTGTCACCATCACATCAATTGTTATGAGAAATAAAAATATCAATTGTTATGCAGTAAAAATTTTAAAGTTCAATTTTTTTGGCTCTTTTTTCCAGATTTTTGCAATCCAGAAAAATTACACAACATGAGTTGAGCTCAAACCAAAAGTATTATACTTCAATGGGGAAGAAGATTGACGCAACACCTCGAACCAAAAATATTACTAATACTTTGGAACAAGGAAATAGAATTAAACCAAAACGAAAAGGAAGAACTACTCTCTCAACTACTAAACAAGGGGCTTTACAATGCTGACTAAAAAGATAATTACAGCTTAGCAATGCCAACAATATCAAGGATTATCAGATGAAGGAACTTAAGGCTCAAAGAGGGTTACACAAGGATCTGGATCATATTGCATAACATCAGCTGCCTGATCAAATTCTTTTCGAAGAGTTTTTATGGTGAACTTGTCCACAATTCGACCCAGATCATGCGACGTCTCAAAGGAATCCTCAATGCATATCAGATGACGATCATTTCCTATTCGTCTTGTCCAGTCCTTGGCATGTTTGCTGTATTTAAGAAACCATGCTGAATATTAGCAACAAGTACAATTGCAGACCAAATTAAAGTAGAACAGTTTGAATACCTACCAACATATATGATGGAGGATAATCGGGGTTTTATAATCACATCTGATATATATAAACTTTTCGACCAAGGTATGAGGTTGCTAATGCTTTGTCGTGGTCAGGGAGATGGTACTAATGTGAACAAGAGGAGCTTTTAATTAGGCTTATATAGTCGACATAAAAACTAGGACTGTTTCCGTTCATGTTGAAGAAGCATATCATTTGGAACAAAACAAACAGTACAGAGTATAATAGATAAAGACATTAGACTTGTAATGGGTAACAGAACTTCACATCTAAAACAATCTAAGGCCCAAAATCAGTGATCTACTATTTTCTTACGCAAGCATGTGCAACATACCAGAAAGCAAATCACTCACTTAACTAAGCTCCCAGTTCGAACAGATATGACTGAATTTGCATAATCATGACGATGCACCCAATAATCAAAGAATGCCTACACTAGATACGCTACACTTTCATTACTAGCAGCTCCAAAATTAGGAAGGTTCTCAACTTCATCAAACGTTGACGATATAGGTAGACGCCATTTCCTGGTGCGATAAGGGGTAAGGGTTTACATGGGAAGCAGAAAACGATAGCTAGACAACTTAACTTGAAAATTAATCAGATGGCTAACAAATAAAGCAACTACAACGGCAAGCGACTGCAACAAAATATACCTGCAAGCATGGGAGTATAGCAGGCCTCCGACTCTGTAAAAAGTGGATATGCAACAAAACTGCATAAAGAAAGATAAGATGGAACAATTAACACTAGTTTTAACATTTTAGCACATGAGACTAGAAATACATGAGTATTTTCTTAGTTCACAGTTCACAGAACAGGGTACATAAATAAAATATTTCAGTTGTGACTCACGCATAGCTGGATAGGGTTTTTCGGTATGTTTCATTGACTCCTCGTGACTTAGCCCAGTGCTTCACAAGAAAAGCCAATTGTCGCAGTCTACCATCAATTTGTGCATAACCTCGAAGGTGCTTTGTATTTACAACAGCGAGGACATTATTTACGCATGTCACATGAGATACCACTCCCAGGATCCATAAGCTTAGCCAATAGGGACTCTTGCATGTGTCAGAGCCTGTTGCCATTAAGATGTAAACTGAATAAAGATCTAAAATAGAAAGTAGAGTCTATGACAGGGATTAAACATTTAGAATGAGCTCATTTTCAATGAGGATGATCAACATGGTTAGGAGAGCATCCTCAGCCAAATAGAAACTCTTCAAAGTCTCTGTATAGCCACATAAAGCAATGTGCAGTTAAACCATTTAATAGAATTCTGCCTCGTCAATTAAATGTTCCATGAAGAATGAGTGTTGAATTATAAAAGGCATTCATAACCAACGAAAAAAGTCGTCCAGCTCACCTTTACATTCTCAAGATTATTCGCCTCAAATATCTCTGCCAATTTCTCTATAACCTCTTTCTCGTGAATATCAGGTTCCTCAATTGCAAGGCACACATCAATGTCACTTTTGGAAACTCCAAATGATTTCGCACATGATCCAGAAAGATACAGCTGAGCTCCAGGCCATTCACTATTTACTAGTTTCTCTAGTGATGCTATTAGATAACACTGCTTTGCCTTTTCTTCCTCGCGTGGTATTAGAGATTCATACATTTCAAGAAAAGGTCTGTTTAATCTATCAATATCACTTCAACATCCCCTATAATTTCTCATCCGCTGTTGAGCCCAAAGTCCTTTGGAGTTCTGAAACAAGTGAAATTTAAATAATAAGAAAAAAACATATACTAAGCAACATAAGACTTGGTGGTATGTGTAAAACCTATAGGACTTACAACAAGTACAGTTGTTCCAGCAAAACAAAGTACCCATACCAACCTAAAACACTGTGTGAGAAAGAAAAATATAAAAATCAAGTATCTCACTAGCAGTCTGTTATAGTTCATTGGCACACACTGGCATTCTACCAGTCTCGTCTTATGATGCTTATATATTAGCTTCAGATTTTTGACTTGCACTTGTGAATTAAGGTATTTGCAGATCCATGGACTCAAGGAACCACTAAAACCACAGCGAAAACTTATGTCATTATCCATTAAATGATTAAGTGATAATATATACAGAACCTATGGTGGGTCAAGTTCAATGATGCTTCCCCATGCATTATAACAAAAAATTCTATTTTAGCTCCAGACTTGCTGCCCTACAGATACATTCTCATATGGAAGTAGGATACCTTAGCTTGTCTATGTAAGAAAAAAAAAGATCGACTTGTTTTCTATTACAGTACAAACAACTCAGATACAAACCTGAACATTTCATGAAAGTTGCTTCCATACAGTCTGTTGGAATTTTTCTTCACAAATTTTAAACATGTACACTGATCATAAGCAACTCAGACACATATAAGTTGCTTCCATAGAATCCACACAGTCTGTTGGATTCTTTCTTCACAAATTTTAAATAAGCAACCTTCCCAGATGTAAATTCTACAACACGGTTCTGCATTGTAATACTAATTACCTAAATGGAAATTGGCAAGAGCGAAACAAATCAACCTATAGAACACTGAGTGATTCACATTTTACCACAAAAACGCTATCAAACCTAACATGAAAAGATATATACTGTCAAAGAAACTTCATTTCAGTCCAGAAAGATAAAAAGTAAGGAAATAAACAATAAAAATGAAAACTTTACCTTATCATGTCGATTGTTATGCTGCCTAATGCCATTAGTGTTCTCATTTCTATTCCCAAGAGCCACGAACCTTTGAACTGTTCAACCAAATCATTTTTCCCTCGGGGAATATCTCTTTGATCTCTATTCCGATTTTCCTTTTTTGCAATTCCTGGATTACCATTTCCTTCACCAATTTGATCCAATTTCACTTGAGATTCTTCAATAGCTGATGCTGGAACAGAATGCAAGTTACTTCCTGGTGGAGGACCTGGATGATCAAATTGCCCACTAAGCCGCTGCAAATCCCCTTGAAATCCACCGTGTCCATTTGATTATTTCTTCCTTGTAATCTCATCCGGAAAAACACCATGATTGAACTCAACATGACGATTATCTTCCTTGTGTCCGAAACCAGGTGGACCTCTCCTTGCTTCTCCCAATGTGGATCTCTGAAATTGTTGTTGTTGCTGTTGTAGTGTCTTCCACCAATCTCCATCTCCACCACCACCACCCCTTCTTTGATGACGAAACAAGTGATGGTTCCCTTGATGAGTTTGATTAGAATTCTAGGATCCAATACCCAACTCGTAACAAAATTGTTAAACTTCCATTCAAACCTGTAACTCCATTATCCTTCTTCTGAATATCACAAGCCAGAGAACCAAACATTATACTCTTTTGCTTCTGTTGTTGCTGAAAACTAGGGATTGGAGTAACATTAGCTCCTAAGCCCGAATCCCAAAAGTTCATCAGGAAATTCTGGACCAGGGAAATGTGAAGAAGAAGATGAAGAAGCAGGAGGTTGTAAATCTTGTAAAGACCATGGATTTGGAGGGGAAAACCAGGAGGAGGAAGAAATTGAGATGATGGATCGATTGCACCATTCGATTGAAGATTCCATGGTGGTGGGTATGAAATACTAGGTCCAGCAGGATCAAGATGCTGCTGTCGATTCTGCTGCTGCTGTTGTGGATGGTGGGGATGACGATGAAGTAAAACTAGGGATTTTCTGTGGTTGTTGAGACTGATTGGGAAGTAAATTTAAAAGGAATTGACCACCTGAATTTGTTGTGGAAAATAGTGGTTTTGATGAGATTCTTCTTCTGAGCTTCTCTTCTTCCTCCTCCTCTGAATCCTTCTCCGGCTAATCTCTCTGTTCATGCCCTTCATGGTAGTGATTTGAGGAGAGATTTCAGAAAAAGAGGGCGGTGGACTCCCCTTAAAAACGATTCGACTTTCTATGCACTCAAATCAGTTAAGAGAAAAGGGTTCTCGCACATTGGATTTTAGCTAGGCATACATTTTGGTTCGGGCATATTTGCAGGTAGGGCTGCACATGAATGTCCGTGCTTTATTTCAGAGGGCCTTGAACTCACTCCACTCCCGCCAGAGAAATTAATCTGTAGAGGTCTGGACTCTGGAAGCGGTGTCGTGTATTGAGCGAACATACGGCAATCTTGTTAGTATTTTGAAAGTAGAGCCGAGGAATGAAGCTCTTTCTAGAAAAGGGGAAGCCGAATCCTCTCCATTCGAGGGTTCTTTACATGATGTTGTGTCAAGGTACAATTCGATGGGTCTCTGGCCGTGCTCATCTAATGACCTGGATTATTTGGCGCGTCGAGACTGGCTTGCGGAAAACTGCGGAGTACAATTCGATGGGTCTCTGGCCGTGCTCATCTAAAGACCTGGATTATTTGGCGCGTCGAGACTGGCTTGCGGAAAACTGCGGAACCCATAGCAGTGAAGAAGTCACTGACCTCATTTCAAGTATCCAGAATATTTGTGTGGACTCTGAAGAGGACACTTTTTTTTGGTTGATTGATAAAAAAGGATCTTTGCGGTAAAGTCTCCTTATTCTTGGTTTGCAAAGGAGCGGGATTTGGAGACGACGAACATAAGTATTTGGTCAAGGTCTTGGTCACATAAAGTTGGTTTCTTCTTATGGCAGGTATACCACAAACAAATAGCTACTCAAGATGTTCTTTACAAGAAAGGAAAATTGCTAGTCAATGGTTGTATTTTGTGTCACAAAGATGGCGAATCGGTCACTCATTTACTGTTCCACTGCCTTTTTGCAACAAAAATATGGCAATACTTTATGTCTTTTGCAAGGATTGATTACGTAATGCCGAATTGCATTGATATTATAATTAAGGGCCGGAGAATCAAGAATCTCTCCCCAATTGGTGAAGTACTTTGGCAAGTTCTACCGGCGGCGATCACTTGGACCATATGGAACAACATAAATGATGTTATCTTCAACTACGCGACAACGGATGAAGACCAAATGATCCATCAAGTGAAGATTCAAGTTTATAATTGGTGTAGAAATTCCGAACCTCTTAAAGGATCTCTCTAGAAAATGTTACAGCAAATTGGTCTCAATTCTTCGTAGCTTAATGGGTTGTATGTTTTTTGGGTTGTATTTTCTCTTTTTTTTTATTTTGGAAGAGTTCGGCTTGAGTTACTCTTTGCCTTCTCTGTGTTTAAGATCTTTGTTCTTCGCTTATTTCCTGTAAGCTTTTTCAATGAATTATTGTCTTTTTCGAGGAACAAAACAAAGACTGGCTTGCGCAAAACATCAATAAGAAGGTCATTCTACCAAATGGTGTCAACGAAGCAAAAACATCTGCTAAAGTTAATTACCCAAATACTTTCCGAATGATTATTTATGGTTCCCGACAAAAGCAAGATGTTGCATTACTTTATAACACTGCAGAACTCCCAGCTGCTTCTGTTCCTGCTGCACCTTAATGAAATTTTGGAAGTGCTTCCTTCAGCTTTGGCAGCATTTGTAAGAAACTTTCCCTCTATTGATGGGCCTGCGCCGGATGTTGACATGGTCTTAACTATATTATTGCGGGGAAATGTTCATTCAGTACAGACAGGGATACTAGCTCCTGGACCTAGCGTATAAGTGATCCTTCCGGTGCTAACATGTCGCGCCTCAATCCAGGTGTTGTCCCTTTCAAATCAACTAAAAAAACCCATTCAGGGTGTGAAGAAAAAAGACATGGACAAGCAACAAAATGATAAAACCCCTGTTCAAAGCCAACCACTTCCAACAGATGTTTTCAAGATTAGACAGATGAAGAAAGCTCCTGAAGTAACCAGTTCACAAACTGGATCCGCATCTGGTAGTCGTGGAAGTTCGTTCTCAGGAGAGCTGTCAGGCCGTTTCGGATAGTTGATGTAGTTCAAATTGAACTATTTTGACATGTTTTAGGCCGGTTCCTATGGGCATGGCAAAGCCATACTTTTGCCAATTTACACCCATTATGGGCTTGGCAAAGTGGTGAACAGGCCTAGTAAGTGGTAAATTTGCCACTTAGCCAGGCCAGGTCAAGTTTCTACCGAGCAACCGCTCAGTGTAGTTTAAACCGTCCGGCGTTGTTTAGATTGCCAGCGGTTTATATTCGTCCGGTCGGTCTAGTCTTAACCACCCAATAGAATCTGATCTAACGGCCATAAATCTCCCCCCTATAAATTCCACTTCCATTTTAAATCACACCTTCTCTTCTCTTCATATTTATTAAAATCTAAAACAAATTTTATCATCCAACGCTTTCATTCACTCTTATTGTGTAGTTTTTTTTTTTTTTTTTAATATGTCTCAATCTAATTCTCAATTGACTAAAAGTAAGAAGATTAGGGGTCCAAAATTTACCTTAGCCGAAGACGAAAGCATTTGCAGAAACTATGTGTTCTTTACACAAGATAGTATCGATGGTGCCCAGCAACAATCTACCAAGTTGTGGGATAACATATTTGCTAAATTTCATGATGAAACTATGAACATCAATAATCGTGATGCAAATGGATTGTCCGATCACTTCGTTGTAATCAACACCCAAGTTGCTTTTTATGTTGTTGTTATCATGCAAGCTGCTCGTGCTCGAGCGAGCGGTCTTGTCGATGTTGATGTCGAACGAAAGTGTCGAAATGATTGGCACCACAAACATGAGAAATTTTTTGGTTATGAGTTTTTATTATATTTTGGAAGTGTTGCCTAAAATATAATCCAGAAGTGTTAGCAAATATGCAGAATGTACCTGCAAGCTCACCATACACTTCTTCTCCCTCAACACCAGTTTCACAACCATCTCAATCATCTCATCCCCATCTGGAGAATCCATTTTCTTCACCAGAAACTGAAAAGGCGAGGGTACCCAAATATACCTCAGGCTAAAACTTTTCCTACCTATAAGTCCTTTCTCCGAAAGTGATTGTCTATGGACTGAGTCGAGACAATGCAACTAATCGGTTCACACTTCGTGTGATCGTCTATGGATACGAGATTGAGACAATACAACAACGAAGTATGTTTACTTGATAAAAAGGTTCGGACTTAATCAAACACAATAGGATTGCTTATCAAGTAAATAAGAATTAATGTTTGTGTAATTTACTTTAATTATAATAAAACAATTATAATGCGGAAATGTAAAGTAAATGACACAACAAGATTTTGTTAACGAGGAAACCGCAAATGCAGAAAAACCCCAGGACCTTGTCCAGAATTGAATACTCTCAGGATTAAGCCGCTACACAAAATTAGACCTAACTTCGTATAGTTGAGACCAAGCAACCAAACCTATAGTTCACCTAGTTACGTCTGTATTCCCACGCCTCCAACTTATGAATAAGTCACGTACTTGGAACAATTCTTTTGGTTCGTATTCCAAACAGTAAAGGAACAACAAATCTGTTTGGTATCAACTCTATTCAACCAAGTGATGTGAGTTGGACAAAGGCTCTTATGTTTATCTTAACATAAACTCCTTCGTCAGGTTCTTAGTTCTATCTTATTCTCAACTACCTAAGTAATTGTTAAGATTTTGCAATCAATACTTTTAATCATAAAGAATTGTATTGATGTCGATCTACACAACTACTCAATCCAATCTACCACAAGGATAAACCGATTATAGTTGGATCCTCTTATACCGAAACAAGTATTGTGCACACCAAAGATTAAGAACCCCAAATCAGAAATCTTCAATATCTTCTTTGTCTTCAAATCTTCTTAGATCTTCAATAAACACCTGCACACAACAACTTGAATCTCTTGTGATCAATCACGCACAGAACGGAGTCTGTTAACAATGGATTATCACAAGATCGTCTTTAGCACTAAAAACAGTCTAAAGATCTTTGTCGAAACTTCGATCTAGTTTGAGTGAATCTTATATCAGAAGAGAAGATTCTCAAGAATAAACAAACTAGGTGCAATCAAAGCTCAACCACCGTTAGTCAATCAAATCAATCGAAAACACAAGATAAACTGCAATTATCTAGTTTCCCACCAACGGTACTCGTAGAGCTTCTCAATCCCAAATAAGACTTTAAACTGAGCGACCGTAAGAGATTTCGCCTAATTAGGTTACTCTCCTCTCCGAATAGGCGGCTACACCAGTAACAACACAACCGAGGAAGTTTGTTGTCACAAAGGATTAGTTTGCTAAAAATGCAAACTTCAAGTATTTATAGACAAGGAAGTTTGGACACCAAGGAATTTCCAAAACCGAAAATATTCTCAAAGATATTCAATATATTCCAAATTCGATTTTCATAATTCCTGGAAATGCTCTGTCCAAAATAGTGACCGAAAATCTCTTTGGAAAATCTCAACTAGTAAATGCACATTACTAATTCTCAGTTTCCTAAAATAAAATTAACAACCTTAATTAAAAGATTCTTAACTTATTTATATTTCGATCCTGGGATTTTCTTCCTGCAGCTATTAAGGAATAACTTTGAACAATAAAAGATAAACATTAATGTATGTGTTCAAAGTATGACGACATCCTTACTTTGTAAGTCCTCTTTCATACTTACAACCTTGAAACCGATTTGCCACATTTCCAAACAAGTTTAGAATTGGTTCATACGACTTTCAAGAACTATGCGATTGATTAAGAAACACTCAATCACAAATCATGGGTTTAACGGTTCTACCGAAACAAGTTTCGGTTCTACCTCTATGTGAGTATTGTGCATAGTCACACTAGCTTTCGAAAATTCGGTTGACTAGGTACTAGGATCGGTTACCCACATATATATGGTATCTAACTTATATGTGTTGCACATGTCCATAGGATCGGTTCCCCTTTGCCTAAAAAAGTGTTGCACATGTCCATAGGATCGGTTCCCCTTTCTGCTACAAACTTTATGCACCTCATACAAGGATCGATTCCCTTCTGTGATGTGTTTCACCTCTTCATAGGATCGGTTCCCCTTTACCCAGATTCGGTTCAACAAAACACAAACTCGATCATACCATCTCAGGTGATTACTTAAGACCAGTTTCACTAATATACGTCATACCAACACATAAGTCAGGCCTTTGTGAATAGTTTTACCAAGAACACAAACAAGTCGTGAGCGGTTATACTATATCGCACATATTGGATGTTCACAAGATATGCAATGAATAACAATCCCAATAACGCCTGGCGATTTCTTGTTCGATTAATAAACAAGTACTTACTTCCTTAAAACATATGTAAAACATTGTTTCCTAGGATGAAATCCTCACCTCATACCCATACATAATCACAATAACATTTAAACGATTATGTCGATGTCTTATCTACAAAGTTTAATGGTTAAGCAATAAACTTCATATTGTATTCTTTAATACTATGTCTATCTAGAGTGTTCATACTTCGCAGTTTTGTTTTCAATATGCACGACTTGAAAGATACGTTAGGGAATGAAATAGTTCAAGTTAAATATCACTAACCTCAAGTGGAAGGATGATGTTGTCGTTGTGGCTTCTTACTTCTTCACTTCTTCAAGTCTTCGCAATACTTGTAATGTCTCATATCCTAATACTTTCAAGCTAACCTATACGAAGTTGACTCTAGTACATAATCAAGCGACTCTTAAAATGAGGTTTGATTCACCAAAATATGACAACCAAACTTGACATACCAACGCTTGGTGGGTTCAACCGAGCTATGCTCTAACAAAAACCACAACAATTCCAACTTGAATCTCAATGCTGCGATTAAGAGAAAATTATTAGGAAGAAACGCTGCAATAGCAGCGAGTAGAACTGCCCAAGAAGGAGAAACAAGTGAAGGTTTTTTGGACACCTTAATAGATCATCGGAAGACCGTCGAAAAACAAAGAGAAGTAGACCTGCAGTTTTTGACTAGTGAGATGCATAAACATCGACAAACTCAAGAGAAATTTGTTTCAGACTATGAGAAGAATAAGATTCTAAATGCAAACACCTCAACAATTACCCTCATACAAACGTAACAAAAGAAATTTGTTAGCTGAGGAGTTGGAAGAAACGTAACAAAAGAAATTTGGAAAAACAATTTGGAGGTCAAGCTGAAGATGAGGATGATGAAGACCACGATGAAGTAGTGCCACTTAATTAATTAATGTATCAGCTTTAATATTAATGAAGATGTAGTAGTTCGGTTATGATGAATGGAGATTTACTAGTTTTTTATTACATTAAAACTTTGTAGTAGTTTTTCATTACATTAAAACTCAAACTTGACAACATCCTTAAAACTAAACTTAAGACTAACATCATATACGAGTTATTAGAAACTCATTAAGAATTTGGTAATGCGCTTCGTATTTAAAAAAAAAAAAATCCTTTCCATCTTCGTCGCTCGTCTCGATTTTGTATTCCCAATTAAGCATTGGTGTCACCTCTAAGATGATATCGATTGACAATCTTTTTTGATAGTAATGAATCGGCAGCTCGATCCTGGTTATAAGGATTACCTGTCTCTGTGCAGAAGGTTTCATGAATTTTACCCCAATAACTCATATTGGGTAAATCATTCATCCGTCGTTCTTCACCTCTCTTTGGGTAGTATATTACGTAGTTTCTACAACGAGATTGAAAATGCGGTGGTCTAACAACCACACCTAACAATTCGTTTGGCAATCTGAGAGGACTTACTCCAATACACTTTCTAGAGAATCAACTAGACAGTCAGACTCAATCTTGAATAAAGTATATCAAAGAGTTTAATATCTCTAACTCTTAATTCAATCCGCAATCAGCAAATAGAAATCTGCCAGCCCGATTGAATATAAGAGGAATTACTTAAACGGTACCCAATACCAATGTTCAAGTGTCAATCAATGTAAATCAACAACCAAAGGTTGGATACTCTAATTGATTGATCTTAACGCACAACCTGTGATATTTCAATTATATAACAAAATATAATGCGAAAAAGAAATACCACAGACACCAGAATTTTGTTAACGAGGAAACCGCAAATGCAGAAAAACTCCGGGACCTAGTCCAGTTTGAACACCACACTGTATTAAGCCGCTACAGACACTAGCCTACTACCAATTAACTTCGGACTGGACTGTAGTTGAACCCTAATCAATCTTACACTGATTGAAGGTACAGTTGTGCTCCTTACGTCTCTGATCCCAGTAGGATACTACGCACTTGATTTCCTTAGCTGATCTCACCCACAACTAAGAGTTGCTACGACCCAAAGTTGAAGACTTGATAAACAAATTTGTCTCACACAGAAAAGTCTATAGGATTGAATAAATCTGTCTCCCACAGAAATACCCAAGAGTTTTTGTTCCGTCTTTTGATAAATCAAGGTGAACAGGAACCAATTGATAAACCGGACTTATATTCCCGAAGAACATCCTAGTATTATCAGTCACCTCACAATAAACTTAATCGAATAGCGAAACAAGTTATTGTGGAATCACAAACGATGAGACGAAGGTGTTTGTGACTACTTTTCTATCTTGCCTATCGGAGATATAAATCTCAAGCCAATTTTATAATTGCACTCAAACACGATAGAAACAACAAGATCAGATCACGCAACTACAAAGAGAATAATTGGGTCTGGCTTCACAATCCCAATGAAGTCTTCAAGTCGTTAACCTACAGGGTCTCGAGAAGAAACCTAAGGTTAAAGGAGAATCGACTCTAGTTATGCAACTAGTAACACACATGAGGTGTGGGGTTTAGGTTTCCCAGTTTCTAGAGTTCTCCTTTATATAGTTTTCAAATCAGGGTTTGCAATCCAAGTTACCTTGGTAACAAAGCATTCAATATTCACCGTTAGATGAAAAACCTGATTCAACCAAGCTAATATCTTTCAACCGTTAGATCCAACTTAGCTTGTTACGCACAAATGAAATGCACCCTCATTTAGGTTTATATAACAGTACCCAAACGTGTACACCATGTTGGTTCACAAATAGTTAACCAAGGTTAGCCATATGATTACTCTCATATCAACCTTATTCATCTTAACTATAACTAGTTCAAATGACTCAAATGAAACTAGTTAAAGAGTTGTTTAATTGCTATATTCTCATGGATTTATACAAGAACACAATTGAAGCAAAATCGGTTTGATTCACTCGAATCAGTACATGAACATTATAGCCACAGTTTGCAAAGATTGCATTCCTTATTGATAAATGTTTAGGTTCATGTACAACCGATTTTAGAAAGTAACCACTTAAGTATGCATACGGGTATGCGTACTTAAGTAACCGGATTTGAGTTTGGTTTGGTTTTCAAACTCAGCAGAAATTCACGGACGTGAACTTTCCGCCAGTATGTGTACGGGTACACGTACTTTAGGTAACTGGATGACTTTGGGTTTGGTTTTAAAACTCAATAGAAATTCACGGACGTGAACTTCCGCCAGTATGCGTACGGGTACACATACTTACCCAGTCTCCTACAACCTTTTTGTATGCACACAAGTATGCATACTTTAGGTTCCCGGTTTTGGACTTATACACTAATGTGCGAACACTTTGCTTATATCCAAAGATGGTTACAAGATTCTAAAATCTTTGTTTCAATCATTGAAACATTCTTCTATAATGATAATAGTCGTTTTCACACACTATTAGCATTAAAGCAATTTTCAAGATATTGAAATAATCATTATCGAAACATTCCAAGTCTTACACCAAATGATTGTATCACACAAACCATGTAATATGTTACTCGGCAATTTTCTCATGATATAAGATGAACTTGGTCGAAGAGAAATCTTACCAACACATATTTCGAGAAATATGTAAGCGAGATATACTCAGCTCGAAATCTCAAATGTGTATATAGAAAACTATATAGTAATACGACGCATGTCTCAATATAGGAGATAGAGTAGAAATAGACTTTCCAAGTGATAGATGAGTTTAAGTCTCCACATACCTTTTGTCGATTAAGTTCCACAAGCTCTCCTTAGTAGTTCTTCGTCTTCAAGTGATAAACGCCGTGAAGTCTATGCTCAACTACACAAACTATGTCCTAGTCCGAGACATCTATAAATAGGATAGAAATCAAGACTTATATTTTTGATCACTAAGATTGACAAACATGCTTGAGATAGAAACGCATGCGAGTTCGACCGAGCAGTGCTCTAACAATCTCCCCCTTTGTCAATTTTAGTGACAAAACTATCAATACATATGGATTACAAAATAAATAAAAATTGTAGCTTCTCATCCAAATGCTTGATCTCCTTGGCATCTTCAACGCGACTCGAAATCTTCGTCACTTCCAAGTACTCCATGATCCTAAAGGTTGTAAGTTCAGCATCATAGTTGTTGAAGATCCGTAGCGATAACAATGAGAAAAAAAAGTGCTCCCATTCATTGTTATACAGTGTCATAGTATTATTACACATCATCAAAGTTCAATTGTATCACAACTTTGACAACAATACTATGGTGATATGTATCACTCCCCCTTAGTCAATACTTCATCTCAACATGAAAACCACTCCCCCTTACATAATGATCCGTAAACCATATGTATTTGTAGTATCACACTACACATTAATTCTCCCCCTTTTTGTCAATATAAATTGGCAAAGGTACGAAAACTAGTGGGATCCTCATGAAATTTTCATAGAGATACTTCATGACCAAAAGAGAATACCATATCAACTTATTTAGATGACATCATAAAGCCGAAGCTAAATGCATTCATCAAGGAGTTTATAATTAAAGATACAAGATAACCCCTAATATTCCACAGCCGCACTCCCCACAAAGATTTGGCAATGAAGCACAAGTTCAAAATGAACTCTCCCCCGTAAAATGTCATTCCCGAAAGAAAAACAAAGGCGACCTTACTTTCACAAGAAAAGAAGGATTTCTTTGGACATATATAACCAAATCACATGAAAACATGAATTTGAGTCCAAAGTATTCAATTGAATTATTCACAAAAGAGTTCATGATTAATCCAATCGGAAAGCACAACTAAATTTACCACAAGAAAACCCATGATTAATTTAATTGGAATACACAACCAAATTAACCACAACGTGATCAATTCAATTGGTCATGCTCGACATAAGAGAACTTACGGAGCAACAACTAAACTGACCACAAGAGAATGATCAATTTAGTTGGCCATGCTCAAACACAAGAAACCTTACGGAGCAACACAGTATATGCACAAAGATGTGGATCGGAGATCGACCAATACTGCGGAATAAACAAGGATTCATTATATTTTCCATCACTATTTGCACGATGACGTATAATAGACTCAATACCCGGAAACAAAAGTTTTATCCTTTCTTCCATCAAAACAATGACATAAAAGGCTTTAACTTTTGTAATGTCAAAAGTTCATTTTATCTTCTATCAATACGTTCACATCGACATAATATAGATAACTTTTGAACAAGTATGGGACAGTCACAGGTTCACGGACGTAAAAAACATATCCCATAACAGTTTGCAATATATAAAATCATAAAGATTAAAATTGCAAAAATCATCTTCCAAAAAATAAATAAATCTAAAAACATAGAAGATGAAAATCGTTGGACATAGCTATGTGTACTCACAATAATGGCTATTCCAAACCCTAGTTATTCTTCAAAAAACATAAAGGGAAGATTTGCTAGACATTGTAGAGCTTTCTCAGGGAATCTACAAAGAATTCCTTCTCATTATTGAAAAATCTATTGATAATGGGATCATTCAACTCCTCCAATTCTTCAGAAATATCAGTTAACTCACTAAGTTCTCTTTTCAGTTCACGTAGAGTGTTCTTTGTTAGAGACAACATTTGTTCATAGTGAGAGATATCTCTTATAGAAGAAATGATTTGAGATTTTAAACCATTTATTTTCCTGATGAAATCCTCCACCATAGCACTAAAGTTATTATTGGAATGACAAACAGACAATAGGCAGTTAGAGGAAGAACCTGGATCATCAGTCGTGTTTTTCTCCTTCCTTTTTTCTTGAAGAAGCAATTCCTTCACACAGATACACATTGACTGCTTCTACAACATCTCTTTTCGTGGTACCTCTAGTTACAGGGGCCATAAGACTGTATCTTTAGAAAAGAAGGTAAAGATCAGTGATGTTCACAAATGAACATAAATAGACTTCAGGATAGCAAAACCCTAAAGGACCTTGAAAAAGTCTCCACGGTTCATGATCCAATATCAATCTTAACAATAAAATATTTACTTGCTCAATATGGAACTGAAAAATAAATAAAATATTTACAAGACTTGAATCAACCTTGAAGTAATCCTTATTTTTCAAGTCCAAAATAAGGATACGATTTATTACTATGGTTTAGATAGTAATAGAGTGAACAGAGTGTTCACATCTTGTGTCACTAGGTGACATTTCAAGGTTTGTTGAGTAAACGGACATACCTCGTCTGCCTCTGATTCTTTTGGATTTCTTTTTGTACCTAGACGTCTCTGACTGCTTCTCTATAGTTATATTCATCGTTTGCATGTCATCTTGAAGTTTGGTAATTCTTTTACAGTTCCTCTTGAATATCCAACACTTACTCTGGACATGGCTTGTACTTCCACAAAAAGAGCAGAGCAAAGAGGATTTGCTTTGTATATTTGATACTTGTTTATCAAAACGCTCAGGTTTGATTGATCCAAAGCTGGTTGGAATAACCGAGTCTGTTGTGCTTGAAAAAGCGGGGGTCTAACAACACCACCCAATATTTCACTTATCAATCTGTATGGACAAACTCGAATATATTTTTAAGAGAATCAACAACACTCAATCAATTAAAAGTATATCAACAAGTTTATATCTCTCTCTTGATTTGATTTCCTCAAACAGAAACTGCGAGAACTAATCAAATACAATGAATAACTTGGATGGTACCAAAGACCAATTTTCAAGTGTCAATCAATATCAATCAACAACCGTTAGGTCGGATTCTCCAATTGATTGATCTAACGCACAACCTGTATTATTTCAATTATAAAGATAAAACAATATAATGCGGAAATTGAAATAACACAGACACCAGAAATTTTGTTAACGAGGAAACCGCAAATGCAGCAAAACCCCGGGACCTAGTCTAGATTGAACACACACTGTATTAAGCCGCTACAGACACTAGCCTACTCCAAGCTAACTTCAGACTGGAATGTAGTTGAACCCCAATCAGTCTCCCACTGATCCAAGGTACAGTTGTACTCCCTACGCCTCTGATCCCAGCAGGATACTGCGCACTTGATTCCCTTAGCTGATCTCACCCACAACTAAGAGTTGCTACAACCCAAAATCGCAGGCTTTAACAATAAACAAATTTGTCTCACACAGACAAGTCTATCAAAGGATCAATCTGTCTCCCACAGAAAAACCCTAAAGTTTTTGTTCCGTCTTTTGATAATAATCAAGGTGAACATGAACCAATTGATAATCCGGTCTTATTTTCCCGAAGAACAGTCTAGATTAATCAATCACCTCACAACAATCTTAATCGTATGGCAGCGAAACAAGATGTTGTGGAATCACAAACAATGAGACGAATATGTTTGTGATTACTTTTTATATCTTGCCTATCGGAGATATAAAATCTCAAGCCAATCAATCTGATTGTACTCGTACGATAGAAGATGCAAGATCAGATCACACAACTACGATAAAAGTAGTATCGGTCTGGCTTCACAATCCCAATGAAGTCTTTAAGTCGTTAACCTGGTTTTAGAAGAAGAAAACCAAAGGTTAAAGGAGAACCGACTCTAGTACGCAAACTAGTACCACACGTAAGGTGTGGGGATTAGTTTTGCACAATACTAGATATCTCCTTTATATAGTCTTTCAAATCAGGGTTTTGCCTTGGTAACAAAGCAATCAATATTCACCGTTAGATGAAAAACTGATTTAGATAAGCTAATATTTCTCAACCGTTAGATCGAAAACTTAGCTTGTTATACACAAATGAATTGCACGCTTCTAGGTTTGTTAACCATACCCAAACGTGTACATTGTTGGTTCAACAATAGTTAACCAAAAGGTTAGCCATATGAGCATTTTATATCAACCATGTTCTTCTTCACCATAACTAGTTCAAATGACTCAAATGAACTAGTTAGAGAGTTGTTCAATTGCAAGGAAATCTTTTGTAACTACACAAGACACAATTAAAGCAAAGATGATTTGATTCACTTGAATCGGTTCATGAACTTTTTGTAGCCACGGTTTGCAAACTGCATTGCTTAGTCTTTGTAAAGTTTAAGTTCAGAAATCATCTTCAGATATATAACCTTCTTAAGTTCGCACACTAGGTTCGCGGACTTAAGCAACCGGCATAGTTTACAAAATCCAGCAGAAAATCTCGGCAAGAGACCTTCCGCCAGTTCGCGGACTTAGCTCACGCAAGTAGTTTGTCAACTCCAGTAGAAATTCTCGGGTTTGAGAACTTCGGAAGTTCGCGGACTGAGTTCGCGGACTTGGCAACAAGCCATTCTTCCGGTTTCTCTTGATCAACAAAGTTCGCAAACTTTGGTTCAAGGAATAGGACTTATACATAAATGTGTTTCTACAACAATGCTTATGTCCATCATTGGTTATGTAATCTAAACTCTCATTCCAATCATTGAAACATTCTTAGAGGACGTTATATAGTTGTTACACCATTTCTCGTCAAAGCAATTTTCAAGATGATTGAAACATATCATGACTTTCGTCACTAAGTAAAGATAAAGTTGGTCGAAGCGAAAAGCTTACCAACACATATTTCGAGATATAGATAGGCGAGGTATACTCGGCTCGAAATACCAAATGTGTATAATCTAAGTCTATATATATAACATACGATTTTTCGTCTCAAGAAGTAAGAGATAAAGTAGATAGACTTTTGAGTGACAGATAAGTTCAAGTCTTCACATACCTTTTTGTCGAGAAGTTCCACCGGTTCCTTGAGTAGTACTTCTACTTGTATGATGAATCACCATGAAGTCCTTGAGCTCAACTACACTTTTTATCCTAGTCCGAGACTTAGATATAATAGACTAGAAATCAAGACTTATAGTTTTAATCACTAATATTGACAAACATGCTTGAGATAGCAACGCATGCGAGTTCGACCGAGCAATGCTCTAACAGTGCTTACAGTCTTTCCTTTGAACCCTAAACCTTGTGTGTTTCCGAAATCCTTTTGACCAAATAACATTGCTGAAATTTTGTCTGAGCTTTCTAACAACCTTTGCAGGTCACACTTGAGAGAATTGATCTCTTTTTCCTTTAGTAATAGGGTTCTGGTGAATTCATCATTAAGACAGGCATTCTCAAGAGATTTCACCTGTAGTGATGACTCAAGTTTATTCAACAATTCTTTTAGTTGAATATTTTCCTGGTGAATTTCTTCAAACTTATCCAGAAATTCTAGGATCTCAGTCTCAGATTCGCATTCCAAACTGGAGTTTGAATCACAAGAAACTTCTGTCGAAAAGGCTGAACTTTCCGTACACACTGCAGTAGTATGTAATCCATTGTGACACTGAGATTTTTCTTGACTTGAATCATCGGAAGAAATAGAGAGAGAAGACAATCTCTCGTATCTTCTACTTTTCATTACCATATCCTTGATTTTTTGTGTTATCAGTGATTTATTAAAATCAACATGACTAGAACAACATTCATCAGCCCATGACAAACTAGAGGCCTTGCTTGGAACGATTACAACATTGAATGCAGAAGTTCTGACTGTACTTTGATCAAGATCAAGTAATTTAATCTTTCCCACAAGAGTAATTCTGGAAAGAGTATCAAGGTTATTTCCTTCAACGATGGCATGCTTCTTAGAATCGTATCTAGATGGCAGCGATCTGAGAATTTTTAATACAATGTCCTCTTCAGGAATAGTCTTACCCAATGCAAAAGATGCATTAACAATTTCAGACACTTTGTGATTAAACTCATCAAATGAATCTTCATCTGCTATACGAAGGTTTTCCCAATCGGAATTAAGGTTTTGAAGCCTAGCTTCATTTTCACTGGTATTTCCTTCGAATACGGTTTCTAAGATATCCCAAGCATCTTTAGACCTAATGCACGTTGTTACATGGTGCTGAAGATATGGGGTAATGGCATGTATGATGGTATTCCAACCGTCAGAGTTTTGCTTTGCAACAAGTATCTCGGCAACATTGTATTCACCAATGTTCTTTGGAACGGTCGCATTCCGTACTGCCACAACGGGAGCATCATAGCCATTAACTACATAAACCCATGATTGAAAATCACGCGCTTGAAGAAAGGCACGCATAACAATTTTCCACCACAAGTAATTAGAGCCATCGAAGACGGGTGGTCCGTTTATAGAGACATCACCTTTGTCCATATCAAATCGCTACAAACACAAACTTATGAGGTCTTTAATGTGTTTTCCTGCTCTGATACCAATTGAAAATGCGGGGAGTCTAACAACCACACCCAACAATTCGTTTGGAAATCTGAGAGGACTTACTCCAATATACTTTCTAGAGAATCAACTAGACAGTCAGACTCAATCTAGAGTAAAGTATATCAAAGAGTTTAACATCTCTAACTCTTAATTCAATCCGCAATCAGAAAATAGAAATCTGCGAGCCCGATTGAATAAGAGGAGTAACTTGAATGGTACCAAAGACCAATGTTCAAGTGTCAATCAATGTAAATCAACAACCCAAGGTTGGATATTCTAATTGATTGATTTTAGCTCACAACCTGTGATATTTCAATTATATAACAAAATATATTATGGAAAAGAAATAACACAGACACCAGAATTTCGTTAACGAGGAATCCGCAAATGCATAAAAACCCCGGGACCTAGTCCAGATTGAACACCACACTGTATTAAGCCGCTACAGACACTAGCCTACTACCAATTAACCTCAGACTGGACTGTAGTTGAACCCTAATCAATCGCACACTGATTCAAGGTACAATTGCGCTCCTTACATCTATGATCCCAGCAGGATACTACGCACTTGATTCCCTTAGCTGATCTCACCCACATCTAAGAGTTCCCACGACCCAAAGTCGAAGACTTGATAGACAAATCTGTCTCACACAGAAAAGTCTATTGGATTGAATAAATATGTCTCCCACAAAAATACCCAAGAGTTTTTGTTCCGTGTTTTGATAAATCAAGGTGAACAAGAAACAATTGATAAACCGGACTTATATTCCCGAAGAACAACCTAGAATTATCAATCACCTCACAATAAACTTAATCGACTAGCGAAATAAGTTATTGTGGAATCACAAACGATGAGACGAAGTTGTTTGTGATTACTTTTCTATATTGCCTATCGGAGATATAAAATCTCGAGCCAATTATTTCAATTGCACTCAACACGATAGAAACAACAAGATCAGATCACGCAACTACAAAGAGAATAGTTGGGTTTGGCTTCATAATCCAATAAAGTCTTCAAGTCGTTAACCTACAGGGTCTCGAGAAGAAATCTAAGGTTAAAGAAGAATCGACTCTAGTTATGCAACTAGTAGCACACAGGAGGTGTGGGGATTAGGTTTCCCAGTTGCTAGAGTTCTCCTTTATATAGTTTTCAAACTAGGGTTTACAATCCAAGTTACCTTGGTAACAAAGCATTCAATATTCACCATTAGATGAAAACCTGATTCAACCAAGCTAATATCTTTCAACTGTTAGATGGAACTTAGCTTGTTACACACCAATGAAATGTACCCTCATTTAGGTTTATGTAACCGTACCTAAACGTGTACACCATGTTGGTTCACAAATAGTTAACCGAGGTTAGCCATATGATTACTATCATATCAACCTTATTCATCTCAACCATAACTAGTTCAAATGACTCAAATTAAACTAGTTATAGAGTTGTTCAATTGCTATAGAAAACACAATTGAAACCAAATCGGTTTGATTCACTTGAATCAATCATGAACATTATAGCCACGGTTTGCAAAGATTGCAATCCTTATGATTTAAATGTTTTAAGTCCATGAACTGACCTACTTGACAAAGTAACCAGCTTAAGTATGCGTACGGGTATGCGTACTTAAACAACCGGATTTGAGTTTGTTTAGTTTCCAAACTCAGCAGAAATTTTCGGTTCGAAAACTTCTGCCAGTATGCGTACGGGTACGCACACTTAACCTGTCTCCTTCACCAATTTCGTATACACACATATGCGTACACTTGGCTCCCGATTTATGGATTTATACACTAATGTGCGAACACACTATATATGCTTATGTCCAAACATGGTTACATTATCAACTCTTTATTTCAATCATTGAAACATTCTTCTATAATGACAATAGTCGTTTTCACACACTATTAGCATCAAAGAAATTTTCAAGATATTGAAATAATCATTATCGAAACATTCCAAGCCTACATCAAATGATTGTATCACACAAACCATGTAAGATGTTACTCGGCAATTTTCTCATGATATAAGATGAACTTGGTCGAAGCGAAAGCTTACTAACACATATTTCGAGAAATATGTAAGCGAGATATGTTCATCTCGAAATCTCAAATGTGTATAGAGAAAACTATATCTTAACACGACTTATGTCTCAATATAGGAGATAGAGTAGAAATAGACTTTCCAAGTGATAGATAAGTTTCAGTCTCGACATACCTTTTGTCGATGAAGTTCCACAAGCTCCCCTTAGTAGTTCTTCGTCTTCAAATGATGAACGTCGTGAAGTCTAAGCTCAACTACACAATATATGTCCTAGTCTGAGATATATATAAATAGGCTAGAAATCAAGACTTATAGTTTTGATCACATACAAACATGCTTGAGATAGAAACGCATGCGAGTTTGACCGAGCAATGCTCTAACAAAATGATAAACCCCCAAATGTCAAGACTTGGAGTTTCCAACTTAAGGAAATAGACCAACTCCGCAAACTCACGACTCCAACGAGAATTCTCAATCATGGAGGGACAAAGATTAGATATGTCAAGTTTACCAAAGGACATCAAAGACTGAGATTTTTAGTAGGAATTTTTCCCATATTCCAATCAACACTCTTACCAAAAAGACCAATCTAAATGGTTTCATATGATGGTCTTTCATTATTTGGTCTAGGAAGACGAAAATTACCCGACGAAATTTTGGTAATCTTTGAAATCAACTCTCTATTGACAAGAATTCTTTTTCTTTTAACCATGGTCTTGAATTCCATGTCTTCATTATTAACATCATAGATATTGGCATAGAAAATTCTTGTAAGAGTGTCAAAGCCTTCACCAAAACCATTAAAGATGTTTCCAAGATTGAATTTTTCAAAACATATCAAATCCTCTTTATGCCCACTAGTAAAATCCAACTTCTTTTCTAGAATAAACTCATTGGATGAAATCTTTTCAAAAACTTTCTCACAAGAATCATCAACAAATCTAATTCTAATTGAATTTTGATCTTTGGAAAAGTTCATGCTAGAAGAAGAACCCAAAGTTTTTGAAACCTCTTTTGGAACCTTGAAATTCTTCATGGGAACTAGGAATTGGGAAAGAGGAGAGTGGAAGAAACTTACTTGATATATCTCTTGAAAACACTTTTACTTTATTGATCTCCAAAGAAGATTAATGGAGCAAATACATGAACCCTATAATAGTTCACATACGTGGACAATGGATGAAGTGGACATACCAAACTTGACATACCAACGCTTGGTGGGTTCAACCGAGCAATGCTCTAACAATCTCCCCCTTTGTCAATTTTAGTGACAAAACTCTTACATCGTATGGATAAACAAATTACAAGAATTCATTATACATACGCTTGATTCCAAGTTTCAACAACACAATAACCTGCATATATTCAATCCATAAATGTCGTTGTTGACATTATAATAACAAAGCTAAAACTCCCCCTAAAGGTGAGATAGGTAGTTTTTCAATCCGCACATCTTCGTTATTTCCTCTTGTAGTCCATATAACTGCAAATCATGATATGATATGTTTCTCCCCCTTAGTCAATGCTTTACTCTTTCATTAGGTATAACGTTTTAGCACCATTGTCCTTTCCTTAGTGAATCACATCACTTGTTTACTCCATATATTTGTTCCCCTTTTTGTCACAAAATGACAAAGGTACGAGCAAATAAAGGACAAACCGAAAGGATCTTACAAATCTTAAAAGACTTGCATAACCTATAAGAGTTAAGCACGAAGGTTTTACATACCATTTTAGATAACCAATATCAAAACCGAAACTACAAAGTAATTTTATTTTGATATGTTATCAAGGAAACAATTGCTCGAAGCAATTTTCCCTGATAGTTTAGCAAATTAAAAATTGACTAAGAACCTTAGTTCTTTTGCTAAACCGATTGTACAAATACAATCACTTGTTTGATAAGACCAAAATAAATATCAAAATTAACTCTATTTTTCTTATCAGGTTCTAATTATTCGAACAATAACTTAGACCTTTCACTTTAAACAAGACAAGTACTAGGTTAGTTAACTAGTATTTCTTGTTAAGGCATTCGGCTAGACTTGAATAACCGAATCCTCCACTTTGATAAGTCTAACTAAGATCATAAATAACTTAGTTTCTCTTATCCGGAATCGAATTGGACTAAACAATTGATCCCGAAAATTTTTGTTAAGTCATAAACAATTCATACAAACCAAATAAATCAACTTGCATAATTATTTATCTTAACCGGAAGCAGTTGAAACAAACATAGACATTAAAGCACCACAATTGCACCGAAATTTCGTTAAGCCTAAACAATTGATACCAAACAATAAAACAAGATAACAATAGTTTTTCTCAACCGGAAACAATAGAATCACACACACATCCATACACAAATAATGGAATAAAAATCAATTGTACCGAAATTTTGTTAAGCAAAAACAAAATATATGCAATAAAATCAGGCTTTTCTTAAACAGGAAAACGATTAACTAACAAATTCATTACCTCATTCCGCATCCTCTTCTCCTTTTCTTCGCATCTTTCTGGGGAGGAATATCATTGTGTTGTAATCCTATTGCAAGAAAAAAATAACAAGAACAACAACAACCTTTACCATAGAAAGGTTGAAATCGGTTTTAACTAATGCAAGCAAAAGTTAAAAACCCCGAAATACATATGCTTTTATGTTAAACCAAAAAAGATTCAACATATTGTAACTTTTTCACACACGAGTTTCTATCAGAACCCCTTATGATCCTTTTATAAAGCCTACCAACATGGGCTAGAATCCAATCCCGCTAAATCAAAAAGTCACCCAAACCATAAGGGTCCACACAATATGAGATCGAATATTAAGGTTATGAAAACCGAAATCAAACATCCCATAAACACATAGCAATAATATAAAGCATTCAAGCACAGGCTACGTAAACGAAAAACTATCACAAAAAAATTATAAAATTATAATTTTATTCATAAATAATAGATAGTTTTATTCAAAATAGACCTTATACAATTATTGAAAGAAATCAAAAATTGATGTTTATTTTCCTTGACGACAATTATTCAAAGAGACATTCCTTGTCATCAAGTGTTTTTCGATAGTCTTCTTCTATTTTCAATTCTTGATTCCAAAACTCTGATTTCTGAAAACAATCAAGATGTTTTCCAAGAGTTTCAAGATGAACTAGAAGAGATTTGTTGTTGGAATTTGGTGAAACTCTTTCAACAATGTTATTGCAGGTTTGACCCCCAATCATTTGATGTATAGTCTTTTTTAGAGACAGTAGTAGTGTTTTTCATGTTATCAAAATCATCTCCCATTATGAATGCACAAATCTTTACAATTAGACATGGAAAACCTAGATGTCTCTTAATTCCTGAAGATGAAAAATAATATGAGATCTTGATCATTTGGCTGACAATAATTTCGCAGAGATCAATTTGAGAATCTTCTTTTAACAAGAAATAGATGAATTCTGCAAAATCCTTATCCCAAATTGACTTATCTCTTGAACTTGCAAATGGGGTTGCTAAGGAAAGTTTACCAAATAGCCTTAGATGAAAAGGTATTTCCTTTGTTGGTAATCTACCATTATCCCAGTCAATCGATCTTCCAGTGAGATGTGTTGAAATGGTATCGTGTTCAATTTCAACTATGATAATCAGATGATTACATTCCACACTGTAATTGATGATATTAGAAATCGTTTTACAGTCGACATAGTAGATTCCTTGACCAACAAGTGTAACAAAAGTAAGTTTTTTATGATCAACATTGTGAATATTAGCATAAAAAATTCTTACTATATAAGGTGAATATTTTTCAAGATCAAATAGTTTCCCCCAGTTCCGATCTTGAACAAATTTCACATAATCCTTATCTTGGATTTCTGGATCAAACCTTTTTTCAGTAGTGAACTTTATTCTCTTGAGAGATTTGTATCTTTCAAAACATGATTTATCCACAAACGAGGTGAGTTCATGTTTGTCATCAATATTGTAAGGAAATATTATCTTATCGACATCATCGTATCTGACATGATTATCATAAGATTTGTTGTTTGTTGATTTCCTTCTTTTCATATTTGCGAAAATATGAAAAACCCTAGTTACGGTTTCGATCAATCTTCCCCAATATTTTTGTAAACCTAGCAAGAGATTATCTTTTATAGGAAGAATAAATATAAAAAACCGGAAATAACTAGTTTTAGGAAACTCTACCAAAATCGGAAACCGAGGCTTGTGGAGAGGCAATTCCGATTTTATATCTAGGTATTTCTTTTGGAAAACCAGTTTTTCAGGGACTGGATCTTTATTTCGGATTGATTCTATGTTTCTGTCCAAACGTCTGTTTACTCTTTTATTACCAGAATTTGATAACATCATTTGAAATTCACTCAAGAATTTTCTAATAGAGTATGCAGATATAAATTTGAACATAATATGATATTTGTTAGAAATACCATTAGAATCATAAATCCTGTAATAATTCAAAAGATCACTTTCTCCATTAAAACAGTTGTGAGGTGTATGAAGCAATCCATTGTTAATAGAATTATTAACTGAAAAATCATTCCTTGTAAGGTTAAAAAGTTTCCAAAATCGCATCCTAGGTAGCGATACAATGACAGTCTTAGATCTGAAAATGTACATATATATACTTTGATAGGACATCCAAAATATATTTAAGATTCCAGATTTTTCAAGAACACAATAGCCATGGTTCATATAATAAAAAATTCTGAGAGGAATCTTATGCATTTTCGAGATACAACCTGTCTCATAGAGTATTGTATCATTGTTACTAAACATGTTAGTACCCAAGGCAATGATATGCAATCCTATGATATCCAAGGGATTATGTAAGTCCCTCAAGAAATACATAGATATAATTCTAATTCCTAATACATTTAGGAATAAGAGTATTACATACTTCATTCGTGTCTTCCACCACGAGTTTTTGAAGTAGTCAAATCCTGCCGTTACGTTAACTGAATCAGACATAGATTCAATTCTTATAGGTTGGATCGCACCAAACACAGATTGTTAGATCCTTTCGTGTTTTCCTGCTCTGATGCCAATTGAAAAGACGAGGGTACCCAAATATACCTCAATCTAAAACTTTTCCACCTATAAGTCCTTTATCCGAAAGTGATTGTCTATGGACTGAGTCGAGACAATACAACGAATCGGTTCACACTTCATGTGATCGTCTATGGATACGAGATCAAGACAATACGACAACAAGATAACTTGCGTGATTGACTATGGATACAAGATCGAGACAATACAACAATGAAGTATGATTACTTGATATAGGTTCGGACTTAACCAAACACTATAGGATTGTTATCAAGTAATTAGGAATTAACGTTTGTGTATTTTACTTCTAATTATAATAAATCAATTATAATTGCGGAAATATAAAAGTAAAAGACACAACAAGATTTTGTTAACGAGGAAACCGCAAATGCAGAAAAACCCCGGGACCTTGTCCAGAATTGAATACTCTCAGAATTAAGCCGCTATACAAAATCTAAACCAACTTCGTATAGTTGAGACCAAGCAACTAAACCTATAGTTCACCTAGTTTCCTCAGTATCCCTGCGCCTCCAACTTGCAATAAGTCACGCACTTGGAACAATTCCTTTGGTTCGTATTCCAAACAGTAAAGGAACAACAAATCTGTTCGGTAACAACTCTTTTCAAACAACGTGATATGAGTTTGACAAAAGGCTCTTCCGTTTAACCAATAAACTCCTTTGTCGGGTTCTAGATCAATCTATTCAACAACTACCAAAGTAATTGTTTAGACTATGCAATCAATACTATGAATCACAAAGAAATGTATTGATGCCGATCTACGCAACTAATCAATCCAATCTATCAAAAGATAAACCGATGATGAATCACAAAGAAATGTATTGATGCCGATCTACACAACTAATCAATCCAATCTATCAAAAGATAAACCGATTATAGTTGGATCCCCAGCCTTCAAGGTTTATGCACACCAAAGATTATGAACTCAAATAAGAAATCTTCTTTGTCTTCAAATCTTCTTAGATCTTCAATAAACTTCTGCACACAAACAAGTTGAATCTCTTGTGATCAATCACACACAGAACGAAGTCTGTTATTGATGGATTATCACAAGACGTCGTCTAGATCTACAAACAGTCTAAAGATCCCCCTCGATACTTTTATCTAGTTTGAGTGAATCTTATATCAGAAGATTTTCAAGCATAAAAAAACGAGGTGCAATCAAAGTTCAACAACTGTTAGTCAATCAAATCAATCGAAAACTAATAATAAACTGCAGTTATCTAGTTTCCACCAATGGTACTCGCAGAGCTTCTCAATCCCAAAGAAGTCTTTAAAACGAGCGGTCGTAAGAGATTTCGCCTAATTAGGGTACTTTCCTCTCCGAATATATGGCTCCACCAGTAATAACACAACTAGGTAGTTTTGCTGGATCTGAGGATTAGTTTGCTCGAAATGCAAACTTCAATATTTATAGACCAAGGAAGTTTGGACACCAAGGAATTTCCAAAACCGAATATTAACAAAGATACGCAATGAAGCCAAAAACGGTTTTCATAATTCCTGGAAATGCTATGTCCAAATATTGACCGAAATCTCAGTAGAAAATCTCCAATTAGTAAATGCACATTACCAATTTTTATTTTCTAAAGACATGAATTTAATTGCTGGAAATTAAAAGCATGCATATAAAATTAAAAACCTTAATTAAAAGATTCTCAATTTATTTCGATCCGGGATTCTCGTTTAGTTATTAAGGAATATCTTTGAACAATAATAGATAAGAATTACTGCACATGTTCAAAGTATGTCGACATCATTACTTTGTAAATCCTTTTTCATATTTACAATCTTGGAACCGATTTGCCGCACTTCCAAACGAGTTTAGAATTGGTTCATCTGATTTCCAAGAACTATGTGATTGATCAGAAACATTCAATCACCATTCATGGGTTAAATGGTTCTACCAAACAACGTTCGGTTCTACCTCCAAGTGGCTACTAGGATCGGTTATACTAGTTTCCATAAAATGGCTAACTAAGTACCAGGATCGGTTACCATTATCTTATGGTATTACTTGTGATCGGTTGCACAAGTTATAGGATCGGTTACACCAATTACTAAAACTTGTTAACCTACTACAAGGATCGACTACACATATTGTGATTAGTCCCACCAAGTTCTAGGATCATACCACTTCAGGTGATTACTTAAGATTGGTTTCACTAATAAAAGTCATACCGATACATAAGTCAGGCATTGTGAATAGTTTTACCAAGATACATAAACAAGTTATGAGCGGTTATACTAAACACACATATTGGTAATCCAAAGATTTGCAATGAATAACAATACCAATAAGCCTAGCGATTTCCCTTTCGATTCACAAAACAAGTTTATGAATTGTACTTCCTTTAAAAGAATGTAGAACATTGTTTCCTAGGACGAAATCTTCACCCATACCCATACATAATCACAGTTGCATTCATACGATTATGTCGATGTCTTATATATGAAGTTCAAAAGATAGGCGTTATACTTCGTATTATAATTCCTTAATACTACGTCTAACTAGAGTATAATCATTCACAGCTTCGCAGTTATGTTTTCAATATAACACGACTTGAAAGATACGTTAGGAATGAAACAGTTCAAGTCAAAATATTACTAACCTCAAGAAGAAGGATGATGTCATCGATGTAGCTCTTTACATCTTCGCATTCTTCAAGTCTTCGAGTAATACTTGTAAGTCTCATATCCTGATAACTTTCTAGCTAACCTATACGAAGTTGACTCTAGTAAATAATCAAACGACTCTTTAAATGAGTTTTGGTTCACTAAAATATGATAACCAAACTTGACATACCAACGCTTGGTGGGTTCAACCGAGCAATGCTCTAACATCATGCACATTATGACTCAAATGGGCTTCAGATCCAAGTGGTGCAATCTCATACATCAATCCAACAATATGGCTGCCATAGTTAATGGCTCACCTGGAAAATTCTTTTAACCCTCTAGGGGTCTCAGATAGGGTGATCCTCTCGCATCCTATTTTTTCATCTTCTGCATGGAAGCCCTTTCTAGAAATCTTATTAATGCTGAAACTCAAAATATTATCCATGGTACCAAGCTCAGTGCAACTGCACCTGCCATTAACCATCTCTTGTTTGCTGATGACTGCATGATCTTCTGTAAAACCAACTTAGAGGAATGCACTAACTTAATCAAGGTGTTTCATGACTTCAGCTATTCATCTCTTCATCCGAAAATGTGCTCATGGGATTCTTCCTACAAATGCCAAAACTGCTAGCATCCTCACTTATATTAATCATATATGCCAATTCTGTAAGTGTGATTAGAAGGATATATCACACATGCTCTGATATCTTTCCATGCAACTTCTGCAGTTTGGATAAAGATCTTTGGCATCAATCATCAACTTTTTAGTAGATTCTCCTCCTTTCATGAGTGTCTTAGTAATTGGTTTATCCCAAATAATCCTATTGCTAGTTGGAATGACACCTTTGCTACTATCTGCTGGTTTATTTGGAAAGCAAGATGTGATCTATCTTCCAAAAGGGAAAAAGATCTCTGAGAGTTGTTTCATGGATCCGAAAGAGAGTACTTGGGTTTTCCCAATAACGAAAAAGTGTATAATGCCTGACTCTAATTGGGGTTCGCGATGGTGGAGGAACCAGATCGGAAAAAGGTGGAATTCTAGTTGTAAGATATCTAAGGAAACCGTAGCTGGAATTGAGATCTCATTTAAAGAGAAAGATATCAAATATCTGGAGTTTCTTTTTGTATCCTATACTGATGATTCGATCCGCAAGGACCATGATTGGGAATTGTTTGATCGTCTTTCTCTGAGAAAGAAGCGAAACATAATCAACTTGAATTCGGTACAGCTATTCGAAATATTAGTGAAACATTAGATTTGTTATCTCATGTCTGCTTTTCGTGAAAAAAACCAATTGAAGTGGAGGGTTTCTTCAAACAACAAGGAGCTGAGTCAACTATTTAATCAAATGAGATTGAACATGTTTCCCATCTCTTCTCGAGAAACAAGTGGGGTATTTCTTAGCAAAATTGTGCTCAATTTCATATGTGGCAATTCCGCCAAGATATCTTCATTAGTTGGGGAATGAATCCGCACGAGCCGGATTTTTTGAGGAACATATCGATAGAGAGTTGGATTTGGTTAGACAATGTGTAGTTTGTAAGCAAGGATCAGTTTTTTAGCAAGGTACGAAATGTATCGTAAAATATTCAATATGATTCCACAAGATCTATTTTCGTTCAAGTAACGAATTCTAGCCAATTGAAAGGATCTTCTGATCAATCCAGAGACCCTTTCGATTCGATTAGTAATGAGGATTCGAAATATCACACATTGATCAATGAAAGAGAGATTCAACAAAAAAAAAAGATCGATTGTTTGGGATCCTTCCTTTCTTCAAACAGAACGAACAGAGAGAAAATCAGACCGATTCCCGAAATGCCTTTCTGGATATTCCTCAATGTCCTGGCTATTCGCGGAACGTGAGAAGCAGATGATTCCGGAAAAAATCAAAGCAATTCTTGGGAATTCTACAAAATCAATTCGTTCCTTTTTCTCTAACAGATGGTCAGAACTTCATCTGGGTTCGAATCCTACTGAGAGGTCCACTAGAGATCATAAATTGTTGAAGAAAGAACAAGATGTTTCTTTTGTCCCTTCCAGACGTTCGAAAAATAAAGAAATGGTTGTTATATTCAAGATAATTATGTATTTACAAAATACCGTCTCAATTCATCCTATTTCATCATATCTGGGATGTGATATGGTTCCGAAGGATGAACCGGATATGGACAATTCCAATAAAATTTCATTCTTGAACCAAAATCCATTTTTTTTATTTATTTCATTTATTCCATGAACGAAACAGGGGTACACGTAACACCGCTATTTTGAATCAGAAGAGAGATTTCAAGAAATGGCAGACCTATTCACTCTATCAATAACCGATCCAGATCTTCTATATCATAAGGGATTTTCCTTTTCTATTGATTCCTACGGGTTGGATAAAAAAATATATTAATGAATGAGGTATTCAACTCCAGGGATGAATCGAAAAAGAAATCTTTCTTGGTTCTACCTCCTATTTTTGATGAAGAGAATGAATCTTTTTATCGAAGGATCAGAAAAAAATCGGTTCGGATCTCCTGCGTGAATGACTTGGAAGATCCAAAACCAAAAAGAGTGGTATTTGCTAGCAACAACATAATGCAGGCATTCAATCAATATAGATTGATCTGAAATCTGATTAAAATTTAATATAGCACCTATAGGTACATAAGAAATGTATCAAATCGATTCTTTTATGGAATTCAAAGGGATCAAATAGGAAATGATACGCTGAATCATAGAACTGTAATGAAATATACGATCAACCAACATTTATCGAATTTGAAAAAAAGTCAGAAGAAATGGTTCGATACTTTTATTTCTCGAACTGAGAGATCCATGAATCGGGATCCTAATGCATATAGATACAAATGGCCCAACGGGAGCAAGAATTTCCAGGAACATTTGGAACATTTCGTTTCCGAGCAGAGGAGCCGTTTTCAAATAGTGTTCGGTCGATTACCATTAATCAATATTCGATTAATTGGTCAGAGGTTATCGACAAACAAGATTTATCCAAGTACTTAGAGATGGAAAACCGTACTGTTTTGTACTACAATGAAATACTCAACATGGTGGTATTCCTAGCCATGTTGAATACCACCATGTAACTTAAGGTGGCTGTTTTTTTTAGCAACATCTCTGCTTTCCTATATAAAAAAAAGTGTCCAATGAACTGATTCCTCAAAAGAAAAAAACCTTACAGGCTGTTTTTTTTTTCTGATTTAAGTGACTCGTCTGTTTCTGATTCATCAGGATCTAACTCATTACATCTGAATCTGACTCATTATATCTGATTCAATAATTATTAATTCTTAAAATTATAGAAAATTTCTAATACCAGTCAGATATGTTCCCATCGAGTCAGGTACAAAATGATATACAACTCAGATAGCCGCGAATTAGGTGTATGAGCGTCGAGACAGACTTCGAATCAGACATCAGGAAAATGAAAACCAAGTGATGTGACATCTGAATTATGTGAGTCAGATTCTGAGTCAAATTCAGGACGCGTGTCACCCAAACAAACAAGGTGTAAAACGGTATCTGAAACAAGGCCTCCTCTGTTTAATGCGCAGTAAAAGTAATCTATTGATCCGATCCGATCCGATCCGATCCAGGCCAAGGACTCGATTCCCTTTCTACTACGCAATTCACTTCAAATTCCATTTTTTTATTCTGCAAAGCCAGAAAAAATGTCTAAACAAGCTCAACACTTCTTCCTCGAAGATTGGCTGAAGAGCAGCACCACCACCACCCCCATCGCCACCACTAAACCCACTGCATCATCAGCCAGAGCAATAATTCAATCATGGTCTAATCTGAGAAACTCACTTCAAACACAAACATTCCAACTCCTCCATCTCCAATCTCTACAAACCCTTTTAAATTCCCAAACTTCCATTAACGTTGCAGACCCACAAGCTAAACTCCTTCTCTCAATACTCTCATCTTCGTCTCCAAATCTCTCTCTTCCTCCTGAATCTCATCCTCTTTTTCTTAAACTTCTCTATATTTGGGTCAGAAAATCATCAAAACCCTCACAAGCTCTTTTGGATTCAGCACTTCCTATACTATCTAATTTATTCAATGAAGAAAGAGAAATCCATTTCTCTGTGGGTTCTCTGGGTGTTCTTCTTCTGGGTGCCATTTCTTTTGTACCTGGGTTGTCTGAGAATTCAAGAAAGGCCTGTGTGGAGCTTCTTTGTAAGTTGTTTGAACAAGAACGCGGCGGAGTAATGGCGGTGGTTCAGGGAGAATTTGTTCCTGAGGTTCTTGCTGGAATTGGGTATGCTTTAATTTCTTCTGAGATTCCTTATATTAGTAGAATTTTGGATTGTATGTTTGGGATTTGGGGTAAAGGAAAGGGGTTATCTGGTTCAGTGTCTTATGGACTTATGATGCTTCATTTGATTGAATGGGTTGTATCTGGTTTCATTAATTTACAGTCTTATAAGAAAATTGAGTGTCTTTGCGGAGAGATTTCGAGAACACGAAAATTAGATTCTGCATTGTTTGCAGTAGTCATGGTTGCAGCTGGAGGATTGAGGGGATTAATCAAAGCTCCACTGATAGGGACTAGAGCAGAAACTGTTCATAACATAAGAATTTCCTTAGAAAAATGTATTGCAGTTGTAGCTAGAGAATTGATCTCTAAAACAGGAAGTTTCTGTCACTCGGCCTTTGATCCTAACATTCGTCTCATTGTACAATGTATAGCGTTGAGTTTGGCTCGGTCTGGTCCAGTTTCTTTCGACCCCTCTTTACTTCTATGCATTACTTTTGCATCATTGACTGAAGTTTTCCCTCTCCGATCTTTCTACTCGAGAATTCTAGATTCCTTGCATAAAAATTCCATTCAATTGGGGTTAAGTGAGGTTAAAGCACATTTAGATAGTATTCTTTTTAAGGAAGCGGGAGCCATTACCCGGGTTTTCTGCGACCAGTATGTATCCGCAGACGATGAACATAAAACTATGGTGGAAAAGTTAATTTGGAGCTATTGTCAGGATCTTTATTCAGAGCACCGAAGGATTGCTTTGGCTCTTCATGGTGAACTGCCAGAACTGTTTGGGGATTTAGAAAAAATTGCAGAGTCTAGTTTCCTCATGGTTGTGGTTTTTGCCTCAGTTGTGACGAAGAACAGGTTTAATTCAGCACTCTCAAGGGAAATACAGTTGGATGTATCAGTCGGTATCTTGGTTTCATTTTCTCGGGTGGAGTATTTCAGAAGGATTCGATTACCAGAATACACAGATGCAATTCGAGGAGTTGCTAAGAACGTTCAAGAAAATGAACCTGCATGTGTTTCTTTTGTCGAGTCAATGCCATCTTATGATGATTTGACAAACTGCTATGGTATGGTTTCGATTCTTATTTCAGCTTGCTTTTACATGCTAGCCATTTGTTGTAGATTGCTTTATGTGCTGAACCATTATACAGTAGTACTATACTACTAATAACCGTCAGGTCAAACACTATATGCTACAACAAATGGATTTGACCAAAAGTTTAATGCTCAAATCCTTAATCATTTGGCATAAAGACCAAATGCCATTTCTGGTAACCACAATTGAAGCAAAACATATGGAACATTCCTAATCACTTTAAATCTTGAATTCTTGTTAATTTTTGATTACTGTGTATTCTCTCGTAGGCTCTGTTGGCTTGAGTGAAGTGGAGTATAACTGGGCAAAAGACAATGTTCAGACTGCCCGTATACTATTTTATCTGCGTGTTATTCCGACTTGTATCGAACGTGTTCCTGCTTCCGTATTCAGTAAAGTGGTAGCTCCAACCATGTTTCTGTATCCTTTGTAAGAAATTTGATGAATGTGCAGTTTCACCTCCTAAACTTTCGTTAGTTCCTTAATATGATTTGAACCAGATACATGGGACATCCAAACGGGAAGTTAGCTAGGGCTTCTCATTCAGTATTTGTCTCTTTTATGTCCTCTGGAAAGGACTCTAATCAAGAAGAACGAACGCTGTTGAAGGAACAGCTTGTTTTCTATTACATACAGAGAGCTATAGAGGTAATGAAAAACTTTTTAGTGCTTGCCGAATTATAATTTTTTTTCTTCCTGATTGGAGGGAGTCTCTTATCTTTGTTTCTGCACATAAATCTGACATAAAATGTAGGGATATCCTGGGATTACCCCTTTCGACGGCATGGCCTCAGGAGTAGCGGCGTTGGTTCGTTTTCTTCCCGCTGGAAGCCCCGCTGCAATGTACTGTGTTCACAGCCTTGCAGATAAAGCTAAAAGCCTATGCAGTAAAGCCATGACTGAAGATGCTGAGATGTGGAAGGATTGGCAGGGAGACTCGGAGCCTAGTAAGAAACTACTCGAGTTGCTTCTACGACTACTATCTTTAGTTGATATACAGGTGCCCACTTACTGCCTTGCTAAATTTCATCCTTAATTAGCATCTTTGATATGTATGCGTATTATCATCTTTATCAAGATATCTCAGTACCGATAATTCTTATTTTGTTTCGTAATGTTTTTTTCCTGTTACATCCACTGAACGTTGAAATTCACAAACTTCATTAGACAAACTTAACACTTCTAAAACCCGTAGTTCTGTTTTATTGCATCTATCTTCAGCTACTAATGTCACATTTTGGTTCTTTTTCTTAGATACTACCAAACTTAATGAAGCTGCTAGCACAGTTCATTGTGGAATTACCAAAAGATGGTCAGAACATGGTACTCGATGAGATATATAACCAGGTTGCAGACTCTGATGATGTTACAAGAAAACCTGCTCTGGTGTCATGGCTGCAATCACTTTCTTTCCTTTGTTCCCAGACGACTTTTACAAAATCAACTTCTTCATCAAGTACGGATATTTTAAGCTTAAACACTGTCAGTGCCCGTCTTTGAGACTTTACATATTTAGGTATAATTTCTGGAATTTTCTTCTTCTGTACGCTTGTACACTTGAACCATCTGTTGTCGTCACACCAAAAAGAAACTTACTTTAGAAATAAACCCTTAGTGTATAAGATCCATGTATACAAGGTCTAGTTGTAAAAATAAATAGATGCTGTTCTATCTTGCTGTATAATTTTCTTAAAATCGATTAATCGATGGAAGAAATAAAAGGGAAAGCTTTTGCTCTTTAAAATGGATACTGTCCAAGTAGTTTGGTTGTTATATACTTTGGTGTCTGATTTCAAGTTTAAAGGAACACTAGCTAAACTTTTAAATCTCCAGCATTTGGGAACACGATTAGGCGTTTGCGCTTTTGGCTGTCTACTTGACATAGCTTAAAGCTTTTGTCCATCAAAGGGAGGACTGAGAACTTCTACAGTTCTGGTGCTAAGTAATCTAAGGTTCCACACATTGTATGTCTCCTATCTTTCTATTACATACACAGACCAGAGGACTGAGAACTTCTACAGTTTGCAAAAAACTTCACACCATTGGCAACTCTAATTACATCATTTTTGTGTACTGTACAAAATATATATGAGTGACTGGTGACTCTGATAGTACATTACTTAACATCTTCTATTTCGCAAACACCAGATGGGTCTGCATTCTTGATTATCCAAGGATGCACTAAAACCTTCGACAGTGTAAGTCTCTTAGAGGGATCCTTCACCAAAAAGCTGCACATGTTCAAAGTTTATAAACATCAAAGTTATCCTCTTAAAACTTTGTGCACACGAAATTAACTTGGAGCTTTATAGATGAACTTACGAAGCAAATAAAATCTTTAGCTTCCACTGATACATCAGGGGTTAGAGGGAAGCTGTAATCAATTTTCATTATCCTGTTTATAATATGTATTAAGAAACTAAGTAGGAGTTGCAGAAGCTTAACCCGAAAAGATCCTTCTGACCAGTCAATAGAGTTCATGGAAGTTTTTGGTACTATGGGATCCTTCCAACCTTACCTTTTCAATGTTTCACTCTGCGTCTCAGCTTCAAATGGCGGAACCCCGAAAAGGAATTCATAACACAGTACACCCACAGTCCAGGTATCAACAGAACAATCATGACCTTTGTTCGCCGCCATTTCTGGTGCTAAGTAATCTAAGGTTCCACACATTGTATGTCTCCTATCTTTTGACTGCACAGACCATCCAAAGTCTGCAAGTTTCAGGCGACCCTGCAATAGATAGAAGGGTAAAAATAAAATCTCGTCTCCCTTCTATGCATGCACAAATATCTATTAGCAACTTGGCAATGTACGCAACAACAGGATACGTGTTAAAAGGATTGAGAGATATCGAAAGATTACCTCATGATCAAGCAACAAATTCTCCGGCTTGATATCTCTATGAATGATATGCTTCTCATGACAGTACGACAATGCTTTCGCAAGGCTTGCAATGTACTACATTTCAATCAAAACGGAACAGAACCCAAAGAACATAATCACCAAAGTAACATAATATAAACAAATCCAAGAAATACAACAAATCCAAACAAACAAAAAACTGATTAGAAATCAAAATTTATGGGTTTTTGCTTACAGTAGCAGCTTGTTTCTCAGTAAAATGACCAGTTTCACGAAGTAAACCATAAAGTTCACCTTTATGGGCATACTCAAGAATCAAGAAAATCCTTGTATCATCACCAAACCAACCATAGAGACTAAGAATGTAAGGATGATCTAAAGTACTCTGTATTTCCATTTCTCTCTTGAGTTGAGGAAGTAAATCGTATTTCTCTACTTGGCATCTATAAATTAGATTCAGTGCACAAACATACTGATGCTGCAATACACACACAAACAAAAAACACCCAAAAATTACTTGAAAATCCAAATCTGATTCACAGAACGGGTCTGGAATTGTAAATCAGGGTGTTGTTTACCTTTTTTTCTCTGGCCATATAAACTCTCCCAAATTTTCCTTTACCAAGGGGCATACCAATATCGAAATCTTTCAAACCCCAGTCATATAAATCTGGGTTTGGATTTTCTTCTTCTTTCTTCTGATTTTCATCCATGGCTTGAGAATTTTTCATTTGTCTCCCCTGTAAGTGTAAGATGCTACCAGACTTTGTTTCTTCAACTTTGGACTGAACTACTTAAATAGAGAGAGATGGGAAGAAATATGGGGGTTGTCTTGTCTCGTCAAATAAATGACATCTTTGCTTCCCTTTCTCTCTCTCTCTGTGCACATTACTTTTGTGTTTAAGAAGCTTTGCGACTATCTGTCACTCTCTAGAGTCTAGACCATACAAACTAGTCTGGCACAGGTAATGCTGCTAGCTCGGCTGCTAGCTGACTATAAGTCTCATCAATTGCGATAGCAGCTAATCTATAATACTGTTCATTATCTTCTGCTTGAGGATGCACATTTTCAGTGTATTTGTTGCCTTTCACTAGATTAAACACGGTGCAATTTGCAGTGGATGCTTATGTTCAATTTGTGTTATGACCAAATTGCAAAGCTATTTTGAATGCTAAGCAATTCTTTGTTACTGCTTACTCGGTCGAATTCATGAAGAGCAGCAGGAGTTGCTTCAAAAGCCCATTTTGTGTCACTGAACAGAAGGATGATTCTAGAGACACCGACAAAACGACCGAGAAAAAATCCCGATAGTGGATCGTGTGGTCACTTGTGCATTTATATAACACTTTCAATGCGCAAACATACTGATGCTGAAATACGCACACAAACAAAAAGAATCCTATTTATTGGGGCTTTAAAAAGGATGGGAATTTGGAGGCTTATAGGGTTAATTAGTGTTAATTATGATCAACTAAATTAATTATGATTAGTGAACTAAACTAATCATCCATCTAGATTTTTTAGAAATCATTTTTTTTTTCTTTTGATTTGGAAGAATGAGAAGGATGATTTTGATGAACTTTTTTTGAAAATTTTAGAAGAAACTGATGAAAAACATCAAGAAAATAGTCAGAAAAGCCTTGTAAACCTCTCCCAATCACAATTTTGTTGATTCAAATCCTTCAAAATCAGGATCAAAATCTGGGTTTTTCAACAATTACGGCTGGGATATAGTACTCGACTTAATCGTGAATAGTGTTTACGGTTAGAAATAGAAGGATTCCAAACCGTAAACAACAGTTTACGACTAGGAAATGAAGAACTTCTGGACGTAAGCTCTTCCAGGATTATCTGTGTCTGCATTACGGCTAGGTTCAAATTACGACGAGGTTTTCCTAGCATTTTTCCCAGCTGAAGCTCATGTTACGGCTTGGAATATCTGGCCGTACTCAACCCGTGTTTTTTTGCTTATTATCAGAACAAGTTGCGGCAAGTTTTTCCTAGCCGTAACTAATAATTCCGTACGGAAAATCCGGACGAGTGCACTACCACGGCTGGAAAAATCTAGCCGAAAGCAGATTTCTGTCTTTTTTTCTTCTATGATTATCAGAACTACTTATTACGACGGTTAGATTCAATATATACTTGTACTCATAAAATGACCCGAGAATTAATATCACTTTATACTCTATCTTAAATTGAGTACGAACTTATACTTTTTTTGGAATCGAGTATAAATTTATACTCGTTTTGAAATTGAGTATATAGCTATACTCATTTGATATCGCCTATAAAGTTATACTCATTTTGAAATCGAGTATGAACTTATACTCATTTTGAAATCGGGTATTAAATTCTAAAATCGAGCATGATCTGATATAATCGAGTATTTTTGATTTACGGTTAGGAAATTCTAACCGTAAACGACATCTACGATTGGGAATTTTAATTTTTCTGAGCGTATTTCTGATTTACGGTTAAGAAATCCTAACTGAAACCCAACCTTTGTTTTTTTTCTTTTCATGATTATCAGAATCGCTTACGGTTAGGAAATCCTAAACGTAAACAACATTTTACGGCCATGAGTTTTAATTGTCCTAACCGTAAGCCAAATTACGGCTAGGAAATCCTATTTTTTAAGGCGTGAAGTAAGATTTACGGTTGGGAAATTGAGAACTCCCATCCGTAAACAGTTACAAAAATTTATTTTTTGAACTCTAGTTTAATCGAATCGAAGCATTTTGGCAATAATAAACAAAGATAAATTGTAGGTTTTCTTAGTTTTTTCTTTTTATGACATCGTGATTCGTGATGCGATGTAGAAGAAGAAAAGAGGAAGAAGAATAATAGATTTAAGTTTTTTTTTACGATCTTCATCACGATGATATTATGATCATCATGTTCATCATGACATATGATTAAGAAGAAGAGAAGATAATTGATTAAAAAAATTAGATTTTGATTTATTTAAGGATAAGAGTATTTTTGATATTTTACATAGATTAGGTCCCCACCTATCATGTTTTGGTTGCAATTAATGTTTCAAGCCCCTAAAGACCAAGCCCCCTGCAGCCCCAATATAGGGTTCAACAAAAAAACACCCAATAAATTACTTGAAAATCCAAATCAAATGTAAATAACAGTTATGAAATTGAGTGTTGTTTACCTTTTTTTCTTCCTCTAGTCAGTAGCCATATAAACTCTCCGTGTGTTTACTTTCGTGTCTAAGACGCCTTGTTTCTTTTACGCAAGACTCTACTATAGAGTCCTGTCCAATATAAGTCTCATTTCTCGAAAGCCCATGTTGCCTAAATTTGATGCACTCTTGAGATTGGTCATCAAACTCAATACGCTTGAGAGCAAGTCTTATAATGGAAGAGTTCCATCTTCCATCTTCCACGCCATCTCAACATTTTTAATTGTGGATGGAAGCGCAAGTGTAGTGGTGGAACAACAAAAACGCTAATAGCGCTCAACGCTATTAAGATTAGCGTTTTTTCCTCAGCCATTAGATTTTCAATGGCTCATTCAAAATATACGGATAAAAAAAAGCGCTATTCTGATTGGCGCTTTTCGTCTTCTAGTGTGCTATTGTGACTAGCGCTTTTCGTCTTCTAGTGCGCTATTCTGAATAGCGTTTTACGCTAATCTGATTAGCACTACCATGGATTCCACGGACCATTCCACGAAACCATGGAACACTGCTTGGATTTTTCATGGAAAACACCAATTTGGAAGCCCCTAGACTTGACATTCCACAATTTTTCCACATTTGGAATACGATGAATTCCACCATAAGACTTGCTCTGAGGTGCCCATCTGCAGGCAGGCTTCTCCAATGGGATGTTCGCCAACGTCACCCAACTGATAAGTCATTTCAGTCTCAGTAGTACGAAAGGCATACTTTTATTAAGTAGAAATTAAATAGGCTAACAAGTGTCAGGATAATCCATAATAATAACAATCCAAGGGTAACCCTCCAATCCATCAACAACATTAGCTACAGACAAATTTTGCTCATCTGATTTTTCTGATAAGAGCCATTTCTACCCACAGTTGTAATCATTAACCTTCTAATATTGTAAAGACTGAGATAAAAAGTGAAAACCAAACCCCCTCTTCTTCAGTCTTCACATTCAATCTGCTTCTTCTTCTCTACAACTCTCATCTTTACTAACTCATAATTAGCCAACACCTAAAATTTCTTCTCTACCACTCAAAAGAAAGATCTCTTTCTCCCCTTCATCACCTTCAGTTTCTTCAACCGATCAACAAGCTTCTTCAGTGAGCAGCATATCACCTTAGCTTTAGAGCTGGATTTTGTTCATCTCGTTACTACCTTTTCTCAAGTTGTAGATCCTGTTGAGTTCTATAAAGGGTTGGGAGATTACAATTCTCAGATGTCAACTTTGGAGGAGATGGGTTATGATGTGAAGAAGCTCAGGAAAAAGTTTGATGAGATTAGGACTATTGCAGTAGGTGAAATAGTTAATAAAAAAGACAAAGAAGAACTTAAAGGAAAAAAAAACGTTTAGAAGTGAAAGCAGAGATCATTCGAGAGAGGATGATTGAGTTAAGAAAAGAGATAGAGGAGTTAGAATCTATGTCAAAGACTCAAGAGGAAGCAACTGAAGATCTTCAATCCAAGGTCAGGAAGTGCACTTTGAAGGAAAAAGAGAACTTGGTGAGTTTTAGAACAACTGCAGAAAAACCATGGTAATAGTAAGGAAAGGACTAGTAGCAGTAGTAGGTAGAAGGACACGAAGAGCTTAAATCTCTGTTGCAAAAACACTTATTTCCTTTGAATGAAATTTAATTAGTTTTTCTCTGTAATTTCGTTCCTTTCTTGGCTCTATCTTTCTCAATGTATGTGATAAAGCCCAAAGACAGTAGAGTAGACTAATCAACATGGCTCATCCATTTTAAAATCCAAACTAGTAAGTAGTAACTACCATATGTTATCCCCTTTTAACTTTGATTCTCATTTGAGCATGAGATCCCTTTTGTTAACATTGCTTCAATCAATCTAAAGATTGATTAAAAAATGCTGCATCATAGATTTTAGGTGATTTCCTCCTGTTATAGCAGTGCTGTTACATGATGATCACAAATCTGTTCACATTGACATTGGTCTCAGTAAAAAAATACATCGAGATGGACGCTTAATTAGTTGTAGTTTCAAACAATTGTTCTCGGTATCCTTAGCATAGTGATAAACTGACGTTCGTTCAAAAAATTTGATTTGACAATTACCAGATCTGTGTTACTGTTAATGACCTGTGGCTTTTTCTTGAGGCTTGAACTTTACCATTTTAAGCTTTCATCCAGAATATGAGCTAGAACGCTAATTTTGAATACAGATAGCAATTACTACAAAAACCAAGTTCCTATCACCGTCATGGGTGAAAAAGCGGGGATCTAACAACACCACCCAATATTTCGCTTAGCAATCTGTATGGACTAATTCCGAAATACTTTGATAGAGAATCAACTAGAGAGTCAGACTCAATCTAGATGAAAGTATCTCAAGGAGTTAATATCTCTCTCTTGTTTTTGATATTACTCAAGCTAATAGAAATCAGCGAGTCCTAATCAAACACAAGGAATACTTGGACGGTACCAAAGACCAATGTCCAAGGATCAATCAATATCAATCAACAACCAAAGGTCGGATTTCCAATTGATGATCTTTAACGCACAACATGTATTATTTCAATTATATAAAAATATAATGCGGAAAAGAAATAACACAGACACCAGAAATTTTGTTAACGAGGAAACCGACAAATGCAAAAAAACCCCGGGACCTAGTCCAGATTGAATACACACTGTATTAAGCCGCTACAGACACTAGCCTACTGCAAACTAACTTCGGAATGGACTATAGTTGAACCCCAATCAGTCTCCCACCGATCCAAGGTACAGTTATACTCCTACGCATCTGATCCCACCAGGATACTGCGCACTTGATTCCCTTAGCTGATCTCACCCACAACCAAGAGTTGCTATAACCCAAAATTACAGAATTGATAATAAACAGATCTGTCTCACACAGAAAAGTCTATAAAAGGATAAATCTGTCTCCCACAGATAAACCCTAGGTTTTGTTCCGTCTTTTGATATGAAATCAAGGTGAACAGGAACCAATTGATAATCCGGTCTTATATTCCCGAAGAACAACCTAGATTAATCAATCACCTCTCTACAATCCTTCCTGACCACACAAGCGGATTATCGAGGAATCACAAACAATGAGATGAAGATGTTTGTGACTTCTTTATCTTGCCTATCGGAGAACTCTCACGATCTCAAGACAATCAATCGATTGTACTCGTACGATAGAAGATGCAAGATCAGATCACAAAACTACGATAAAGTAGTATCGGTCTGGCTTCACAATCCCAATGAAGTCTTTAAGTCGTTAACCTGATTTTGGAGAAGAAAATCAAAGATTAATAGAGATCGACTCTAGCGGGCGCACTAGTAGCAGACTGACGTGTGGGGATTAGTTTTGCACAATGCTAGATGTCTCCTTTATATAGCCTTCAAATCAGGGTTTTTCCTTAGTTACAAACTTAGCTTGTCACACACACTTGGGTAGACGTTTACTGGGTTCGTGAAAACCTTGCCCAAACGTGTACGTTGTGTTGGTTCAACATAGTAACCCAAAAGGTTAACCATATGAGTATTTCATACTAACCTTGTTCTTCTTCACCATAACTAGTTCAATTGACTCAAATGAACTAGTTAAAGAGTTGTTCAATTGCTATGAGATCTTATTTAACTATACAATACACAATTTAAACCAAGATGATTCGATTCGATTGAATCGGCTCATGAACATTATAGCCACGGTTTGCATAAAGTATTTCTTAGTAATTTAATGTTTCATGTTCAGAGCACATCTTTAGATCATAACCTCTTAAGTTCACAAACAAGTTCGCGGACTTAAGTTAATCGGTTGAGTTTTCCAAACTCAGCAGAAATTCTCGGAAAGAGAACTTCCGCCAGTTCGCGGACTGAGTTCACGAACTTAGCACACAAACGAGTTTTGGAAAATCCAGCAGAAATTCTCGATCGAGAACTTCCGACAGTTCGCGGACTGAGTCTGCGGACTGGGTTCGCGGACTTGGCAAGCCAATTCCACAATCCTCCCGATTTCTCTTGACCAACAAAGTTCGAAAACTTCGGTTCAAGGAATACATGGTAATGTAATTGTTTGTGGGTGAAAACCGTTTCTGCTGATTTTGGTAATTTGGGGTGTGTGGATGAGAAATGAATCTAAACCCTAAACAAATGCGCTGCACGGGAGTGCTTGTGATTCTAGAGAACAATCTGTATAACTCTGGCCTAAACCAAGAAATGGCCGTCCCAGACTTGCTTCGGTCACAAAGTGAATGAGATGTGGTTGATCTTAGGGAGGCAAGCGAAGAAGGTGTTGATATTGTGAAGGTGTTGGCTGTGTATGACTTTTATCAGAAAGCTGAACTGGCTTACAGAATGTAAGCTATCAGTTCTGGTGTTTGAATACGATTGTATCAACACTTGGTTTCTGTTATCTTGTGTTGTTTTGAAATAGTGAGGAGAACCTATTTATACAAGTCATTGAGCCTTACCCACGTCTCTCATGGTAAGTGGAGAAAGTGGAGTGATGGAGTAGTGGAGTTGCCTGTGTTAGTGTCACACGATTAGTCTTGCCCACTTCTCCCATCATCACTAACCGTCCATGTCTTCCTGACACGTTCTTTTTATGGCGAGTTGTGCGCTGAACGCTGTAAACCGCCAGACCAATACCCCAGCATGTATCCCCCAGTTTGTGACATGATTGATGTCTCGAGTGTGTGGATCGTGGGACCCACAAAAGGTAGCATGTGATGCTAGATTAAATAACTAAGTTATTTAGGAAGATCGTGTGTATTCTATGCAGGTAATGCATCAAATATAATCAGCATGTGTGAAGCATCGCTGTTTTAAGGCTTAACGGAATAAGTCACGATTAAGCGTCTTAAAATAGATGTATGTATAGCCATCTTCGAGTGATCGTTTGGAGGTTGTACATGTAAGTCCTGACTTGGACGATCACTTTGTGTGAAAGAGTGGTGGACGGTGATCGTGGTGATGCCTCACTGGTCGCCTAACTCCTGTCTTAGGTTGTCCATCCAAGCTGGTGAAGTTGGACGGACGAGATGGATTGCGACCCACATCTGCGACCGTTGGATTAGGGTTTAGGAGGTGCTCAAACACCAACCTTTAGCTTGGTCGAATCCAAGCATGGGAGACATATTTGGCAGGGCCGATCGGGCATGTGTGTAGACGGCATGCTGGTGTAGGCGCCTATACCTTACTGTCTCATGAAGGTGCAATCTAGACCACTGAATTTTTCAGGCAAAGAGGAACGGCTGAGATTGATTTGCGACAGAAATCTCATGTCGCAAAGGCCGCGCGTCATGCCTACTTCGGGCGCGCGTTTCAAGACGACCAAGCCTGGTCGGTCTTGGCCGATCAGTCAGGCGTGCAGACGACGGGCTGCTGTACACTTCTGTACCTTATTGTTCCATAGAAACGTGATCTAAGCCACTCAATTTGTCCGGCGAAGTTGAGTGGTCGAGATTGGTTTGCAATTGGGAAGTGTGACCGCACTTAGTTTGAGCATGCGAATCGAGGCAACCAACCATGGTATGCCTTGGACGATCAGGTGTGGAGATAGGTGGGCCCATAATGATCGTGTTGATACTCACCGGACCTGCTTAGTCTATTCCTGGACCCTCCATTCGAGCAGGAGAAGATGGACGCTCGTGATCGATTTGCGACACAAAACCCTAATTAGGGTTTTTGGCTGGCCGCGTGTTAGCTAGTTTGGCTAACCGAAAATACATGTTATATACCTCATCTGGAGAGGCCGATTGTGTGGGGCACTTATTAGGCTGGTGCTGAGTACGGTGGTATGTTTCCGACCATCTCAGGGTAAATCTAAGCCATCCAACCATGCTGGTGAAGTTGGATGGTCGTGATCAATTTTAGGTTTTTAGTGGACTTTTCTGCGACCCTAAATTCTCCACGCTGACCCATCTTCGGACAATCGTATATTGCAATCTGGTCAGGTTAGGGAAGAGTCGGTCATGCAGGTAGGAAGAAGGTCCACCGGTGTACATGACAAGCTTTGCCTAACCGGTCATGGGATAATCTATGCCATCCAACCATGCTGGTGAAGTTGGACGGTCATGATGAATTTGAGACTGCCGTAGGCGGTCTTGTGCGCACGAGCTTTTCCAAGCTTCTCCACACCAGTCTGGATATCCCATTCTGGGCTGGCGTTTGGTGATTATTTTTTCAGACGTGACTTTGCACCTATGTGGCCGACTTGCATGGTCGTGATTATTTCCAAGACTGACGTAGAAAGTCCAGATGCTCGATCGGGTTAGTCTAACACTCCGAGAATTGCAGCCTGTACGGGTATTTCGTATATGCTTCGTTATTAACGCTTGGAGATTCATGTTACTCTGCTGAGAGCAACACTCAGTCGTCATGCCACACCAATAATGAGAGTGGAGCTGTACAGAAAATACAAGGCTGGTCATGCATTAATTGATAATGCTATAAGTTTATAGTGAGGAAGTATTCACCATTTTATCAGTGGCTTTACCTTTGCAGGATGTTAGCGGATAGTTTCGTCCTTTAAAATTTTAGCCTTTAATGAAAATCCACCATCAACTTTAAGTTCCTGCCTAGCGCAAAATGGTTACACTATTGTGGGGTAGGCATTAGATGGTGAAATATACAGATAAAACTTATGAGACAAAGTTAGATGTTACCAGGAGAGACGGGTCGTCCTGTCCTTGGAGCATGTCACGTTCAAGAGGCGTATAGGCGAGCGTTCCCCTAGCATGATGTCAGTATTTCCTGCTTCGATCGACCTTGCTATGCCTGCTTCTGTTGAGAGCCTGCTTCGTGCTTGCTCCGCTCGAATGTGAGGCTGTTGTGGCTGCTTCGTTCATGGGAGTACGCCAGGTGTGACGACGACCTTGGTGGGACCGGTTTCCTCCTTCGGGTATTCGAGCCAAGAAGGGAATAGAACTTGTATGCTCATCTTCCCATAGAAAATCGTGCGTGTAACCCTGGACGGATGTGGACCCCACCATGTATATGCTTCGACCAAACGTCACCCTGTTGCACCTGTTTGATAGGCATGTGGGTCGGCCTGCTTCGCTCAACCGTGGCACTCATCATGCGCCTACTTGATCGAACGTGGGCTTGTTGTGCCTGCTTCGGTTAAACATGGGTCCACTCTGTGCCTGCTTTGGTCGAATGTGGGACCCGATGTAAGCATGCTTTCTTCAACATGGGCAGATGTGCATGCTTCGATCAAACACGGGTCCACCGTGTACATGCTTCAAACGTCGGCCCTGTGCTTCGACTGAAAACCAGCCCTGCTGTGTGCGCCTATTTCATTCGAATACCAGCCTTATGACCTTGATCAACACCGGCTTCGTGGACTCGACTAACACCGACCTTGTTTGCTGACGTGGCCCAATACCAGCCTTGTTACCTTGATCGGCCTTGACCAATACCGGCTTGACGTGACCCAATACAAGCCTATTTGCGTGACGTGATATCAGTCTTGCTTGCGTGAGGGGATATTAGCTTTGCGATCTCGACCAATACCAGCTTCGCGGACTTGAGCAACACCGTCCTTGTTTGCTGACGTGGCCCAATACCAGCCTTGCTGCTTTTCCCGTACGGTTTACGTGCTTGCTCGAGTGTCATCCTTGCTACTTCGACCAAACACCGACCCAGCTAGCTTGACCAAACACCGGCCTTGCTGCCTGCTCGAACGTGGGACCCACCGTGTGCTTGCTTTGCCCAAAAATGAACTTTGTGTGCTTAAATGTGAATGTGGGTCCTGCAGAGAGCATTAACGCAGCTTCTGGAGTGAATATGGAGGCGGATCCTGGAGATAGCATTGAAGCAGGATTCTGAAGCGAACGTGGGTCCCGAAGAGAGCGTTGAGGCGGCTCCTGAATATACCATTGAAGCAGCTCCTGCTGGAGGGAGCATTGAAGTGGCTTCCTCTTCAGTTTGATTTACCCTTGCGAATTCCATGTTTCTTGATTGACCATCTCTCTCGTGTTGAAGAAGTCCTTGACTGATGGTGAAGGAACTTCATGCTGAGCCTCAGTCCCCAAGCGTGGTTTACATGGTTTGTATGGTCAGTGGGTTTATCATAAAGATATCGCCATCTTGCCTCCATAGATCTATTACTTCTCCATGGGAAAAATAAAATATGCAGAAGTTCGGATTACCTATGTTCGTAGTAGTTGTTGCTGTGGTGAAGCTCGGGGACTGGTATCAACAAACGACCAACGGTTCTTAGCTTCATCTGTGATCAGAAGAGACTGGAAGGAAGGGGCGTGACAGCTACGGGCACGAACTTGGCGGTCTCTCGTTATTAGAGGAGAAGCATGATGGAACTGATAACTTGTTGATGTTGCCTCTGGAATAAAAAAGAGGGAGACAGTCCCCTGCCCACGAGTATCCACTGATCCTTCGACTTGATAGATGTTGTCACACTGGTTTCATGAGGCCGTCTTTACTACGCTGTGTTTCATAGACATCCAGGAATATCACCGATCTTTGACAGTACGCCTGTTCTCTTGAGTGTATACTCATATTTGAACATCTTGGAATCATAATGATAGCGTGCTTGCATCCATGTTTGAGATGGACAACGCGGTAAGAAGTCCCCAGTCACACTCCTTTGGTAACGCAACTACTTCTTCTATGGGAGACTGAAAGCCTCTCTTAATGTTTCTGCCGTCGATACAGATATGGAATATCTTGGACGTTGTTTCATCATTGTGGCAGTCGTGTATGCGGTACTGGAGTTGGAGTTGGTGTGCAAGATGTTGTATCTCGGTGGTTTTCCTATTATTGCTTCAGAGAAACTGGTTCTTTCTAGCAAGACAGATGCTGTTGTAGATGAGCGTTCAAAATCTCCAGAGGATGACTAAAACCGCAGATTCTCCAACATAGCACGATAGACATGCACCACTGTCTGATAGAGTGACTCACCCGGATCTTGCTCGACATGACGCGTGGACATCGTTATCTCCTTGAGGCTGCTCCCTTGAGGTATCGGCTCCAGTGGAAGATTGCCGCCATAAATCGTTGATACGTTGCACCGACGTTCTTTAAACCAAATGGCAGTACAGTATAATAAAAATTCCTGAGAGGAGTTCGAAAAGCTATCTTACTTGCGTCATGCTCGTACATCCTTATCTGGTTGTAGCCGCTACATCCATCCATGCAGGAGAACATGCCGTGTCCGCTGGTTGCATCTACTAACATGTCGATGTTAGGTAGAGGAGGATCGTTTTTGGGGCTACATCTGTTCAAGTCTCTGAAATCCATGCAACATCTGATCTGTCCATTTTCCTCGTGTCTGAACTGCAACTGTTTAACCGGCTTGGATCCAGGTATGACATGTAGATGATGGGTGACCAATTTTCATCTAAATCCAACATTTCTTCATACCTCCAAGCGAATATGTCGTGGTACTCTTTGAGAAGTTCCACAAGCTTCGTGCGTTCATTCGTACACAAGGTTGAGCTGATGGAGATAGGCCTAGGAGATTCCTCAACGATTTCAATCTCATCAGTTGTGGAGTTGGCGCCATCTTGCAGCTGTTGTGGAGCATCTAGAACTTGTTCTTGTGGTTCGTTGCTGTTGTAGCATTCCATTGGGTGGAGTGACTAGGTAACAGTCTCTCTTGCTAATTGATAATGGCTATGCCGGTATAACATTTTCCCTTTCTGGTCACGACTCGCCACAAAAGTTCGTTCCCTCTTGGTGTGAACATGGGTTTCGACTTTGTAGATGGTGGATTTTCACAAAGGCTAAAATCGTAAACCCATAATTATACGAACTCCTGATCCAACAATCAGATGTGAGTATTGAGACACGAGTCTCTCATCGAATCCTCTGACTGAGAATACTTTCTCTCGGAGTACATGCAAATATATAGTTTCTCGGCTGGACAACGACATATTTCATGAACACTGAACATTTCAGTAATTATTTCTATATAGAATCACGAGATTGACGGCTCATAGACAACTTGCTCTGCTAGTATAGAGCGATAACGTCTTTAGGATACAAACAACAGTTTTCTCTGACTATATAAAGGATATGAAGCTCTAGCAAGCTCATGTCAGAATAATTAATGCTCATAGACAGCTTGCTCTGCTAGTATAGAGCCATAAGTTAATTATTCCTAAATTCTTGGATTCATCCACTGAATTTCCGAAAATATTCAAATATTTTGCAATATTTCGTTACTTCAATCTATGGTTCTTCCGAGCATAATTCCATGGGTAGTAATTAATATTCAACGCACGGGCGTCTGAGCTACCTCTGAGTAAGCCCCGACTCAAATGGTGTAAGTGTACTTAACGATGATGCATTAACAATCATCACACGAACGAGTATTTCAAAATACGACGAAACGATGAACCTATGCAAAATAGGAAGGAAAATAATAAATAATTAAATATTGACCAAGGTGCTGAGGGATTGGGCTCACCGGCCGGCCGGCCGTGCCGTGGCCAATCCCACGCCAGTTTTATATTTTATCATATTTTTTGTTATTTTCCTTGATCTTATGAAAATCCTTTCATTTGAACAAATATCCTTCGTTTTGAGGAAACTCCTCAGTTTCATGGTGTTTCCTTCGCACCAAGAAAATAATATAAAATTGGGAAAAACATTGTGGGGCCGTGATTATTGGCCAACCGGCCATGCCTTGATCCCGGCCGGCCCCACACCTCATGGTTCCTCATTATTTTATTATTATTTTCCTAATCTCATGAAAACTCCTTAATCTCATGGTATTTTCATAAATCCATAAAAAATATAATACAAAATTAGGGAAGCCCGTGGGACCGGACCCAAGCCGACCGGCCATGCCCTAGCCGGTCCCACACGTTCCTTTATTTTATTATTATTTTAAGGTTTCCTTGATCCCATGAAATTCCTTGAATTTCATGGTATTTCTCTCAAATTATGAAAATTCCTTCAAATCATGGAAAAAATACATAAAAATACATAAAATTAGGGAAAACACACAGGACCGGGCCCCAGCCGGCCGGCCATGCCTCAGCCGGTCCCACACGCCCTTATTTTATTATTTTTTAATATATATGCTTCCCTGGTCCCATGGAAACTCTTTCACTTCAAGGAAACTCCTTAATTTCAACAAATTCCTTTATTTCATGATATTTTCATAAATTCATGAAAAATAATATAAAATTAGGAAAAGCACCACGGGACCGTGGTAACTGGCCGGCCGGCCATGCCTTGGCCTCAGCAGTCCCACACTTCAACATTCCTTCATTTTATAATTATTTTCCTTCATCTCATGAAGTTTCCTCAGTTTCAGCAAAACCTTGATTTTGTCATATTTTCTCGAATGGTTGCTCAAACGCACGCCAGAAAATATCAAAATTCTCAGGACTGAGACGTGGACGTGTTGGCGACGTAAGAATGTTACCTTGACCAACCAAGGTTGGCTCTTTGGCTTGTAAGAAGCCGGTCCCACGTATTTTCACGATTTGACCTAATTTGCGCAATTGCACGTATTAGGTCCAAAACTCTTCCAAATAATTTTGGAATTTCATGGAGTGATCGTCAGTCGATCCCGTGACCACCCAGGTCCAGTTTCATGACCCCTTGGTCGGTCCCTCACATCTTCATAATTAATTAGGTTTTATCACCTAAGGCTCAGGCGAACATTTTTCGAATAAATGATTAAACCAACATTTAATCATTCTTTCATCAACAAATCACCAACTCTTCAAGAGACCTTGGTATGTGCTCAAATGAGCATATGGGCGCTACATGGTCGATCCATGATCCCATGTAGCCGATCCCTCCTTCATTCCATGGTTGATTTTGAAATAAACCATCAATTGGTCATCAATTGATCAAATTAGGGTTTCTGAGTCCAAGGATCATAATTCCATATTCGAACACTAATAAATTTACGACGATCTCATGATCAGTATTCTTATTAATTATGCTCGGTTCAACTACCAGTATTCTAATTAATGTTTTATTTTGGTCACGCTACCGACAATTCATCAGACGAGCAACACTTGCTCAGATAAGAAATATTTGCTCAAATCAAGGAATATTGGTTTAACTATCAATATTCAACAATTCAGAGAAATACTTGCTCGCCTCAACTATCAACGTGAGAATTATACTTTTGTCTCAACAGACACGTTCAATTCATGAGTTTCATAACATTTTGCAAAATCATGTTCAACTCAGCAAATACATGGACTCATCGTCCCATAAAATCATGAAGTCAACAACTGACTAATTAACCACGAGACGTCAATCGTGTCACATGGGGGATATTAACTAGGGTTTTGGTCTGGCAGTCTATGGCACGTGTGTTCGTACACACGATGGAATGTGAGAAAGTCGTGCAATCAGTTGAAGGAGTTAACAAAGTAGTGGATGGAAAATCGATCAAGTCTCCGCACGATGAGAAACTGGTTTCAAACACGATTTCCATTTCCCCACTCTTTGATTCCATCAACTGTCACACTTCATGGGATCATGGTGTCTACAATTCCATCAATATAAATAAGTCTCTGAAATCATGATTGAAGATACAAGAATCTTACGTCTCACGGACAACACGAGATCAACACCTCATCAATTGAGCAATTACTCTCAACTGAGCAACTTCAATCATTCAGGACTTATCTTATTTAGAATTCACAATACACCTACAATCTTTGATTACCATTGATTCCACACATTTATCATCTTCCCCTCCTACAGATCAACCCATCCTCTCTTGTGACCGAATTTACTCTGGAACGGCCATTGTCTTGGTTTAGGCCGAAGTACTACAGATTGATCTCTCGAATTCAAAGCACTCCCTTCTTGCTCTGTGTGAGGTTGAACATTTCGCTCAATTCAAGGGTTCTCCTCCGTACGGTCGTCTCCTCAATCCCGTAAAAACCAGCAAATCATTTTGCCCCATCTACAGATTGGCGACCACAGTGGGAGATCATTATCTCAGTTGCAATCTCACAATTTCACAAGATGGCTGGTCTTAGGTCTGGGTTAGTCACAGGTTTCAACGCAAAGGACGCTAGCACTAGCAACAACAACAACCACAACGAGGATATCCCGGAAAAGATTACAGCCTCTAACACTGACGGTGGTGATGTCACTCCTCCTCACGTCAACGCGGATGGTCATCCTTTGTTCGGCCGACACCCTGAGGAAGTCAGATGGAATCTACCACCCACCATTGCTGATCTCATCAAAGTGCAAGAGACTCTTGCAAAGAATCAAACCGATATGGCTACAACACAGAAAGAGATATTTAATTAACTAGAGGCTCTCACTGATACAATGTCAGGGAAGACCTAAGGAAAAGGAAAAGGAAAAGAGAAGGAAAAATCCTCAGACGCTGATCCTGAGGTAATTCCGATTCATACAGTAAATGATGATGAAGTCCGCAAAGCTGCAGACGATCCATCGGCGAAGGAGTCATCAAACTTCATCACTCGGGAGGATTTGGAACGCCTTCTGGAGAACCGTGGAAAGGACAAGACCCCACATGTCCATCGTCACCAGCCTCCATACCCTGTTGCTACGTAGAGGATTCCCCTTCCAAAGGTTATATCTCTCCAACCTTTACTTTGTACGACGGAACCGGCAATGCTAGGTAACATGTTTCTCGGTTCCTGGAAGCTTTGGGTGAACATGAGCATAACCATGTTGTTCGCCTCAAAGAATTTTCAAAATCCTTGAAAGGCAAAGCATACACCTGGTACAACAACATCGCACCAGGAACTATCAACGGTTGGGGAGAATAATTAATGCTTTCTATAGGAAGTATTTCTTCGTTTCAGAGCAAATTACCCTCTCTGATCTCGGAAGGATGTTTCAAAGGAACAACGAACATCCTAACGATTATGTGAAAAGGTTCAGAGTTCAAGCGTTGGATTGCCATGATCCGAACGTGACGAAGCAACAACTGGTAGACTTGTGTATCAACGACATGATCCCGATATACAGAGCTTTATTGGAAAATATCCGTTTCCAGACCTTCTCAGAGCTTCATGAAGCGGCAAATAGATCGTCAACTACTGCACCCTCTTTACTGGAAAGAACAAAAGCTACAAAGGCTGAAGAACCGCGAGACACTCGAGGTAGAAGACGTCTTATCAAGAAGCAGTAAAACCTCCAGCCTTCCACAAACACTGTTGCATAAGGGAGCAAACGGAAAGCCAAACCGCCGCGCAAGCATACCTCAGCTCCTTTTAAAGCACAAAAAAAGGATAAGCAAGATGCACAAGCCTCTGACCAACGCACAAGAGTTCCTGATCAAGAAGCACCTGAGTTTCCTTTTTCCATTAAAGAGGTGATCGAAATCCTGCATGTCTGGGTCCAAGATGGTGCAATCAAGTTTCCATATGTCAAGAAAGAACCAACTGAAGAAGACATGGAAAGTCCTCATTACTGCCGTTTCCACAGGTTCGTCAATCATCCCACAAGCGATTGCGGAGTTTTGAAGCACATTTTCAAAGAGAAGGTTGATCCACAATAGCTTCAACTGGGGACTGAAAGAGTACACAATAATCCTTTCCCAGTCAAAAACTTACACTCTCTGAACAACCTATCAAAGAGGCAGTTAAATCCTTGGTCGAACATGAATTGCATTATCTGTCGAAGGCACAAAGGAGAAACATGTTCACAGTACTGAACCACATCGTGTCAAGAAGTCCATTCCGAAAATACTTCTTGAGCCTCTAGCCACAGACCAAGATATGTATGACTGGGGACTACTTACTACACTCAATCTCAGAAGAAACAAATTTGGAAGAACGTTGATCGATGCTGACACCTCCATCAACAACATTCCACTGAAAACCATCGGATCTACATGCATCAATCGACAAGAAGATACTCATGCTCCATTTCAATCAGAGACCTTGAAGGAGCGCTCGGAAATACTTATGGCTACATCATTCTCAAAGTGAACATAAGTTCAACCTGGACAGAAACCAAGTTTCACATAATCAATCAAGAAGATCCAGGATATGACATGTCCTTCAGAAGAGCGTGGATCCATGCTGAAAAGATGAGTACTTACGAAGTGCCTTTGGTTACACATCTCTCCAACGAAAAAAGTTCTAATCCAGAAGATTTGACAGACATTCCATCATCAGAGTACTTTGAGTAATTTCGACGAGGTTGAAGCAAGAACCTGCAAAATATGCATAGACATTCATCAAGAGGTTCCGCGCTCAGGAAAGTCTCATTCCATGTCTATGTCATTTATTTCCCCACATGCTATCCTAGCATGAGGACTTAATTATGCTAGAAACTCTACAAGACGTTATGAATGGTAGCTTCACCGCATTAGTATTTTACCAAGTGGTTGAATCTGACGTTTCTCCGAATCAAACACTGAAATATTCATTACTGACGTCCAAACATGGCAAAGAACACTTTGGGCGTTTCTCCTGCAAGTCCATGTGTTCCATAAAATCAGAAAGCTTTGATGTCTGCACAAGTGTGGAATCCCACTACTGCAACGAAAGGGATGCTGAATCAACAGAAGATACTCCAGGGCCGAGACGATCAAACCCCTAAGACATTCGATGGTTAAGGAATATACGCTTTAACGCTCAAGCATCTAAAAAAGCCATCAAATTGTACTCCCAATCAAAGAGTACAACTTCAGCACAAATATTTTGAGGATGACACATTGATTCAACACCAGCACGATCAAAGTGTAACTAAACGATAAGTCTTCATTATCCCATGATAAGAATTCTGAAGCATATGCAACATCATGGATGGCGCTAACTCCTTCAATATACACTGGGAAACCTGAGGTGATTCCGTGAAACTTCATCAACGGGTTTTCGCTACATCACAAGCCCCTGCATGATTGAGGAACTTTCTCTCTTCACCAATCACATCCAGTATGAAAACTCTTGATGCCATCTACCACAACAATGTCGACTCACTGACAAAGCCAGTTCGTGGTAAAGTTATGCTTTCAGGAGCATTCAGGTTGAACTCTCAGTACACCTTCATCTTACGGACGCTCAACTAGTTCGTGAATGTAAAAGGCTCACTGGATGAAGTAGCAAAGATTATATCTATAATCATGGTTCTAGCCTTTTCGGTCTTTGGAACAACTTCAACCATGGTATCAACATCAACAATAATATCTATAGGAACACCATCCATGATCTCAGCATCAACAAGGATCTGTGGAGCGTAATCATGGTCTCAACACCAACAACGGTCTCAGGGGCAACATCCTCAGGGCTTCATCAACTAATCTTTCTCTGAAGTGTTACACATGAAGCAGACTCCTCTAAGAACCAATGATTCATATCAAGATGTGTAGACTTTATAACACTCTCACATGAAAGTCTTCCCAAAGCTGGCACGACTGGTGGCATAATCCAAAGTCTTCTACAAGTTGTTCTCATCACCTCTACAAATGAGATACAACACATTTCAGGCCATGGGTTTGTAAAAACGTACCAATGGGTGAGGAATGGGACAATGCTTCCTCAACAAAAGATGTTCTTCTATGTTTCTTCTACAATATACCAAAAGGGCGCATTGATCGGACATACGAGCTGAAAGATATGGCCTTTACAGTCAGGTTTATGAAATATGAAAAATCTGTACGGGATTACAAATCACAAATGTGCACGCTTCGTTGGATGACCTATACAACTCCGAATTGAGTGATTCTTTTCTCATATGAAAACTCAGTCTCTTAGATTCAAAAGTTGGGGTCAAGTATCAGATTCCGACGTCGTATGAGGTTCCTACAACTTCCTGAGCATACAACATGCAAGCAACAATTCTTAGACGGGATTCATGACTTCCACAGTCGATCGGTGTCCACCAGATATTTTCGCTAAGTCCTTCATCAAGGTACCTCCAATTTCGACTACCTGGGTCTTTACATCAATTTTTCTACCCGGATCCTCTATTTAGGTCCTGCCAGAAGAAGGGAAAACGAAAGAGAGAGATTCAACAAAATACTGGGGATTGACGGTCCACTGGTCAAGACGATCGATTTCACAATCCAAAACCAACCAAGAAATCAAGACCAGAATAAAACCTCACATCTCTCAGAAGTCCAAGGTTCAAGATATCATGGAAAGAAAACTAAAGAAAGTCAGCAAAATAAGATTTCTGCTTTTCTGCATCCTCCAAGACTTGCAAAGCAGCTTTCTCCGCCTCCAGCTTCTTGGTCAGCTCAGCAACTTCATCCATCTTCTTCAACACGGCATCACTGGTGGTGAAAGGAGTGTCACCTTCCACTGCTTTCCTGATAGCATCAATCTTTTGACGAAGCCATTTCAGATTGAAGCCAAGTTCTTCAGCTTTCTTCAAGTTGTACTCCCAATCAAAGAGTACATCCCGGGTGACAGTATTTCCAGCTGTGATGCGGATATCATTTATAACACGCAAGATGGCTTCTACTTGCCTCGTCAAGAAATAACTATGCTCCGGATCCTTGGTAACGACGATGTGCCCATACGTCTTCCACGGTTTCTTGTACATAGCAGCATATCTAATGGGAACGCTAAATCCACCAACAAACCTGCGATATGGGAGTATCTCACCAAATGGAGGAGTAAAAGCAGTCGTTGGGATACTCATGCACTATTATCCGGTTCTCAGTCGCTGGAGCAGCGTCAGCAATCATAGGAACAACTTCGGTTGAAGCAGCTTCTTCCATTCTCGATTCGGGTTCCACCATCTCACGCAAAATTGGAGTTTCAGTCACCTCCACGGCATCAACAACAATCTTATGACCTTGAGGTACAGGGATGGAGGTCTCATTATCAACGGCTCCATAGTTGCTCAAGTCATCATTGTTGGATCCATTATTCCCAACTTCAGCATTTGGCACCTAATGTGAAGATTACATGGGATTAGAATGATTCAAGCGTGGAAACCCAACACAACCATAAAATTCAGAATGTAAGTGAACTAACATCATCTAAGTTCCTTATTATACCCAAGACATGCGCAAATAGTGTAGAAGTCATGAAACACGTTTTCAAACAAGCTCAGCTGAAGAGATTTTACACTGCCCTGTATTCAACGGAGAACTGGGAGCAATTGATAAGGAATTTAAGGTTGGGTCATATACCATTCTCTTCGTATGGATGTTGACTACAACATATCAAAATTTCATAGCAATCGGATGAACGAGCTAACATGTGGCCAAAACATCGGACAACATGCAATCTGGAAAAGTTCTGAAGGTCTCCTGGAAGTTCACTATTTCGCCTTTTTCAGGCCCTAAACATGCTCAAACTTCAAAGATCTTTCTAAAGCTTGGAAATTTCCTGGGCTTGAAGATACATATGCAAACCGAGAAAATGACTTCGGACGAGGATTCTACAGCGTTTCTAGTAAAATCTGAAGTCTGAAATTTTCTGGTGACGTATTTCGGCAAAGTTATCCATAAATTCACATGGATTTCATTCATTCATTCACGAATCAGCGATATCATACTTCTTTGAAGAAATTACAGGAGATATACTTACTAAGGGAGTCTCTAAATCATTTGAAGCCTCGACAATGCCAGAATCTCCGTTGACAACACCGCTATCTCCATTCGGTTCGGGATTTCGGGAATTCTCCATATTCCCATGTCCCAAAGAAGAGTGCGCTTCATCAACATGCTTCTTATCTACAATGGTTTCTTCCTGGATTCATCAACAAAAATTATTATTATTTCATTCAAGGAGATGCCGCGATCACCTGCACGAAAGAGATATTTACATCGACTTCTTCATCAGTACTGGATTCCTGAATTGTTCGCCTGGGAACAAGTTGAAGACCGTCAATCGATGGAGAAAAGGTCTGAAAAGAAATAACAAAACCTTGGTCTCGTGATCCTAATTGCACGGGCAGGAAAAAGTCATGACACAAGGAGCGCTAACAACTCACCAAAAAACGGCTGGGGACTGCACGTCATTTGCTAACATCCTGTAGTCCTTACTTCTGGGTGCTCCGCCCCGAAGACTTTCTTCCATTTCCGAGGAGTCTACATTGATCTGAAACCTCACTACACGATCATCCTGTGGTATAGTTGATGAAATAACCAGGAGTACAACTCAGTATGAAGGATCTCTCACCATCACTCAGAGGTCCCAGAAGTACCATTTCTTGAAGTTGCACCCGGAGATGTCATCCCTGGAAACATCGTCTTTGAAAGTGTCATCATGGGAGTCAGTCATTCTTGCAAAGTGGGTGACAGATGCATAACATTCAGCGCATCATTCAAAGCGCAGGATTCAACAAAACAACGAATCATGGAATAAAGATGCTCACATCAGCGTCTGCAAAAATGGTAACTTTCAACTCTTACCTGTTTACGATTCCACTAACAGTACATGAGTTAATACTTCAAATCTTGCTCGTTCCTTCAAACCTGCTAAGACGAGCAAAATTCTGACATGATTTTCATAAAACCGTGAACAACCCACGTAAATTTTACAATGTGAACATTCACTGGTTTCTCAAAATCTGGACAGACGTCCATTCTACGATTGTGAAAACTCACATATAGACATTATTTTACCATGTATAATGGTCTACATTCAACAGTTGTTCAAAATCAAAACATGATTTTACAAACTATATAAATATTTAACGTGAAACTCACGTAAATTTGGAAAATATATCTATATATTTTTGCTCCCTCGCACGAGCATCTGTCTCTGAAGCGAGAGTATATTCTCAAAGATTTCATGAAAGCTCATAAACAAAATTTTATTACTAACAGACGCACGTCTATTTAAAAAAAAAAACTTTCTCTCGTACGAGCATCCACCTTTGAAACGAGAGTTTATTCCACTTTGTGAAATCTCACATATTTAAAAAATAAAATTTTGTTTTTCGTGAAAGCTCATAGACAAAAATTTTATCATTAGACTCAGGTCTATTTTGTTGTTTCTTAAACTAACGAACGAACGAGCGTCCGTGCTAAAACGGATTCCTTTCTTGGGCCCGCCGCGAATCCTAAACGACCAAGGTTCCATCACCAAATCAGCGGTGCTACCACTTTATGCTCATCAAACGATGCTCTATCATGCCACTGAGATCTTCATTCAAGTCATGGTATGCTCGCACTATCAAAATCCGGTAACGTCTTAACTTACGACTAAGTTCAATTACTTATATTGTTTATGACCGGAAAATCACCATTCAATGCTGACTGAGGAACACGGCTTTCCTCACTAAGCAGGGGACTTAATGTAGATGGTGGATTTTCGACAAAGGCTAAAATCGTAAACCCATAATTATACGAACTCCTGATCCAGCAATCAGATGTGAGTATTGAGACACGGGTCTCTCATCGAATCCTCTGACTGAGAATACTTTCTCTCAGAGTACATGCAGATATGTAGTCTCTCGGCTGGACAACGACATATCTCATGAATACTGAACACTTCAGTAATTATTTCTATATAGAATCACGAGATTGACGGCTCCTAGACAGCTTGCTCTGCTAGTATAGAGCGATAACGTCTTCAGGATACAAACAACAAGTTTCCCTGACTATATAAAGGATATGAAGCTCCAGCAAGCTCATGTCAGAATAATTAATGCTCCTAGACAGCTTGCTCTGCTAGTATAGAGCCATAAGTTAATTATTCCTAAATTCTTGGATTCATCCACTGAATTTCCGAAAATATTCAAATATTTTCGCAGTATTTCGTTACTTCAATCTATGGTTCTTCCCAGCAGAATTCCATGGGTTAGTAATAATATTCAACGCACGGGCATCTGAGCTACCTAGTAAGCCCCGGCTCAAAAGGTGCAAGTGTACTCAACGATGATACACTAACAATCACCGCACGAACGAGTATTTCAAAACGACGAAACGATGAACCTATGCAAAATAGGAAGAAATAATAAATAATTAAAATATTGACCAAGGCGCCAGGGATTGGGCTCACGACCGGCCGGCCGTGCCGTGGCCAATCCCACGCCAGTTTTATATTTTATCATATTTTTTTATTTTCCTTGATCTTATGAAAATCCTTTCATTTGAACAAATAGGAAACTCCTCTTTCATGGTGTTCCTTCGCACCAAGGAAATAATATAAAATTGGGAAAAATATGGGGCCGTGATTATTGGCCAACCGGCCATGCCTTGATCCCGGCCGGCCCCACACCTCATGGTTCCTCATTATTTTATTATTATTTCCCTAATCTCATGAAAACTCCTTAATCTCATGGTATTTTCACAATCCATGAAAATATAATATAAAATTAGGGAAACCGTGGGACCGGGCCCAGCCAGCCGGCCATGCCCAGCCGGTCCCACACGCCCTTTATTTTATTATTATTATTTTAAGGTTTCCTTGATCCCATGAAATTCCTTGATTTCATGGTATTTCTCTCAAATTATGAAAATTCCTTCAAATCATGGAAAAAATACATAAAAATACATAAAATTAGGAAAAACCCACGTGACCGGGCCCCAACCGGCCGGCGATGCCTCAGCTGGTCCCACACGCCCTTATTTTATTATTTTTAATATTATTTGCTTCCTTTATCCCATGGAAACTCTTTTACTTCAAGGAAATTCCTTAATTTCAACAAATTCCTTTATTTCATGATATTTTCATAAATTCATGAAAAATAATATAAAATTAGGAAAAGCACCACAGGACCGTGGTCACTGGCCGGCCGGCCATTCCTTGGCCTCAGCGGTCCCACGCTTCAAAAATCCTTCATTTTATAATTATTTTCCTTCATCTCATGAAGTTTCCTCAGTTTCAGCAAAACCCTGATTTTGTCATATTTTCTCGAATGTTTGCTCAAACGCACGCCAGAAAATATCAAAATTCCCAGGACTGAGACACGGACGTGAGCATGTTACCTTGACCGAACAAGGTTGGCTCTTTGGCTTGTAAGAATCCGGTCCCGCGTATTTTCACAATTTGACCTAATTTGCGCAATTGCACGCATTAGGTCCAAAACTCTTCCAAATAATTTTGGAATTTCATGGAGTGATCGTCAGTCGATCCCGTGACCACCCAGGGACGGTTTCATAACCCCTTGGTCGGTCCCTCACATCTTCATAATTAATTAGGTTTTATCACCTAAGGCTCAGACGAGCATTTTTTGAATAAATGATTAAACCAACATTTAATCATTCTTTCATCAACAAATCACCAACTCTTCAAGAGACCTTGGTATTTTCTCAGATGAGCATATGGGAGCTACATGGTCGATCCATGATCCCATGTAGCCGATCCCTCCTTCATTCCATGGTTGATTTTGAAATAAACCATCAATTGGTCATCAATTGATCAAATTAGGAGATTCGAACACTAATAACTTTACAACGATCTCATGATCAGTATTCTTATTAATTATGCTCGATTCAACTACCAGTATTCTAATTAATGTTTTATTTTGGTCACGCTACCAATAATTCATCAGACGAGCAACACTTGCTCAGATAAGCAATATTTGCTCAAATCAAGGAATATTGGTTCAACTATCAATATTCAACAATTCAGAGCAATACTTGCTCGCATCAACTATCAATGTGAGAATTATACTTCTGTCTCAACAGACACGTTCAATTTATGAGTTTCATAACATTTTGCAAAATCATGTTCAACTCAGCAAATACATGGACTCATCGTCCCATAAAATCATGAAGTCAACAACTGACTAATTAACCACGAGACGTCAATCGTGTCACATGGGGGATATTAACTAGGGTTTTGGTCTGGCGGCCTATGGCACGTGTGTTCGTACACACGATGGAATGTGAGAAACTCGTGCAATCAGTTGAAGGAGTTAACAAAGTAATGGATGGAAAATCGACCAAGTCTCCGCACGATGAGCAACTGGTTTCAAACACGATTTCCATTTCCCAACTCTTTGATTACATCAACTGTCACACTTCATGGGATCATGGGGTCTACAATTCCATCAATATAAATAAGTCTCCGAAATCATGATTGAAGATACAAGAATCTTACGTCTCAGAGACAACACGAGATCAACACCTCATCAATTGAGCAATTACTCTCAACTGAGCAACTTCAATCATTCAGGACTTATCTTATTTAGATTTCACAACACACCTACAATCTTTGATTACCATTGATTCCACACATTTCTCAGTTTTCTTCCTACAGGTCAACCCATCCTCTCTTGTGACCGAATTTACTCTGGAACGACCATTGTCTATGTTTAGGCCGGAGTACTACAGATTGATCTCTAGAATTAAAAGCACTCCCTTCTTGCAGTGCATCTGTGTGAGGTTGAACATTTTGCTCGGTTCAAGGGGTCTCCTCCGTACGGTCGTCTCCTCAATCTCGTAAAAACCAGCAAATCGTTTTGCCCCATCTATAGGCTTCACCGGATAAGAAGAATGTTTCTTCAGCAAAGATGCGTCGTGGGGCTAAGACCTCAATAATACGAGTCGGTCCTCCTCCTGGATTGACGCCCATGTGGGGAGTGGGATATAATGGTCCTTGTCTGATTCTTCCTGTGGAGCTTCCCTCGGTTCGAACGGTTACACCCCACATATTGGTGCGTATGGAGACGATGATGCAGGAATACGGACGACTTCTTCATTCAGCATAGTCTTCAGGAACTGGTGATATGTTGAAGGGACGATCCCGTATGTGCTAGTCTGGTTTCCTTCAAAGTCTGTCATTGTGGTAGGCTGTCGTACGATCTTGCATGAGAGGACCTTGGCTGTCCTGAGAGTCTTGAGGGTAATCACATTCGAAGACGCTCTTGTGTCGATGGGGGCTCTCTTGAACTCTTAATCCTTGATGCGTGCAGTAATATGTAGGGCCCGGTTCTGACCTCCCTCTGGTTGATTGCAGCAAACGTCTCTGCCCGCTGATTCTTCGAGAGGTGTAAGAGTTCGCATAAACCTTCCATTGAAGCCGCTTCCTGATCCACCTATCTCTGGTTCATAGTGAAACTATTGACTTGAGGAGGATCGCTGTAAGGATCAGTCCCCATTGTAGGAGTCTCCATGACAGGACCGCTCATATCTGATGTCATCTTGATAAGGAGATCGAGTATGTCGTTTATCGCTTCTTTGATCAGGTCCATGTAGGGCCGCGCCACTGAAGTACCTTCTCCGGGTTCGTTGAATGCATTTCTTTGTTGGCTCCAGGGGATGTCGTGGCTCTTGTGGCAATTGATAAGTTAATGCTTTAAGAAAAGTGAGTACCTCTTTCTGAGTTGCAGCCATATCCGTTTGAGTCTTAGCAAGGACTTCCTGCCTCTCCATCAAATCTGCGATGGTAATGGGAGATGGTCCTCCTCTTGCTCCTCTAGCTCCTCTTCCTGATGAAGGGGTGGCAGTTTCTCTGGTGATAGCTGGAGGCGTTACACTTGAAGAGATGCCAGGGTTTGCGGCTGCTCTGGCTCTGGTGATATGAGGTGTCACGCCCAATGGAATATCTCCTCCTGCTCCGCTGGTGCTGGTAGTAGAGGAAGTAATTCCATGAGATACATTGATGGTATTGACTGGATGCAGGGTGACACCAATGATTGGGATATCAAAACCATGAGTGTTGTCAACGCTAGTCGCGTCAGGATTGGTTGCTGATCCAGACCTAAGATCCACCATTTCGAAATTGATAAGATTGAATTGGATTTGAAAATTGATTTTGCAACCGAGAGATGAATCTCCCACAGTGGTCGTCAATTGTTTGTGGGTGAAAACCGTTTCTGCTGATTTTGGTAATTTGGGGTGTGTGGATGAGAAATAAATCTAAACCCTAAACAAATGCACTGCACGGGAGTGCTTGTGATTCGAGAAATCAATCTGTAAAACTCTAGCCTAAACCAAGAAATTGTCGTTCCAGAATTGCTTCGGTCACAAAGTGAAGGAGATGGGGTTGATCTTAGGGAGGGAAGCGAAGAAGGTGTTGAGATTGTGAAGGTGTTGGCTGTGTATGACTTTTATCAGAAAGCTGAACTGGATTACAGAATGTAAGCTATCAGTTCTGGTGTTTGAATACGATTGTATCAACACTTGGTTTCTGTTGTCTGGTGTTGTTTTGAAATAGGGAGGAGAACCTATTTATACAAGTCATTGAGCCTTATCCACGTCTCTCATGGGAAGTGGAGAAAGTGGAGTGATGGAGTAGTGGAGTTGCATGTGTTAGTGTCACACGATTAGTCTTGCCCACTTTTCCCATCATCACTAACCGTCCATGTCTTCCTGACACGTTCTTGTGATGGCGCGTTGTGCGCTGCACGCTGTAAACCGCCAAACCAATACCCCAGTATGTATCCCCCAGTTTGTGACATGATTAATGTCTCGAGTGTGTGGATCGTGGGACCCACAAAAGGTAGCATGTGATGCTAGATTAAAGAACTAAGTTATTTAGGAAGTCGATATTTATGAAATATCGTGTGTATTCTATGCAGGTAATACATCGAATATAATCAGCATGTGTGAAGCATCGCTGTTTTAAGGCTTAACGGAGTAAGTCTCGATTAAGCGTCTTAAAATAGATGCATGTCTAGCCATCTTCGAGTGATCGTTTGGAGGCTGTACAGGTAAGTCCTGACTTGGACGATCACTTTGTGTGGAAGAGTGGTGGACGGTGATCGTGGTGATGCCTCACTGGTCGCCTAACTTCTGTCTTAGGTTGTCCGTCCAAGCTGGTGAAGTTGGATGGACGAGATGGATTGCGAACCACATCTACGACCGTTGGATTAGGGTTTAGGAGGTGCTCAAACACCAACCTTTAGCTTGGTCGAATCCAGTCATGGGAGACATATTTGGCAGGGCCGATCGGGCATGCGTGTAGACGACATGCTGGTGTAGGCGCCTATACCTCACTGTCTCATGAAGGTGCAATCTAGACCACTGAATTTGTCAGGAAAAGAGAAATGACTGAGATTGATTTGCGACAGAACTCTCATGCCGCAAAGGCCGCGCGTCATGCCTACTTCAGGCGCGCGTTTAGAGACGACCAAGCCTGGTCGGTCTTGGTCGATCAGTCAGGCGTGCAGACGGCGGGCTGGTGTACACGTCTGTACCTTATTGTCCCATAGAAATGTGATCTAAGCCACTCAATTTTTCCGGCGAAGTTGAGTGGTTGAGATTGGTTCGCAATTGGGAAGTGTGGCCACGCCTAGTTTGGGCATGCGAATCGAGGCAACCATCCATGGTATGCCTTGAACGATCGGGTGTGGAGATAGGTGGTCCCACAGTGATCGTGTTGATACTCACCGGACCTGCTTAGTATGTTCCTAGACCCTCCATTCGAGCAGGAGAAAATGGACGCTCGTGATTGATTTGCGACAGAAAACCCTAATTAGGGTTTTTGGACGGCCGCGTGTTAGCTAGTTTGGCTAACCAAAAATACGTGTTATATACCTCATCTGGAGAGGCCAATTGTGTGGGGCACTTGCTAAGCCGGTGCTGAGCGCGGTGGTATGTGTCCGACCATCTCGGGGTAAATCTAAGCCATCCAACCATGCTGGTGAAGTTGGATGGTCGTGATCAATTTTAGGTTTTTAGTGGACTTTTCTGCGACCCTAAATTCTCCATGCTGACCCAACTTTGGACAATCGTATATTGCAATCTGGTCAGGTTATGGAAGAGTCGGGCATGCAGGTCGGAAGAAGGTCCATCGGTGTACATGACAAGCTTTACCTAACCGGTCATGGGATAATCTACGCCGTCCAACCATGCTGGTGAAGTTGGACGGTCATGATGAATTTGAGACTGCCGTAGGCGGTCTTGTGCGCACGAGCTTTTCCAAGCTTCTCCACACCAGTCTGGATATCCCATTCTCGGCTGGCGTTTGGTGATTATTTTGTCAGGCGTGACTTTGCACCTATGTGGCCTACTTGCGTGGTCGTGATTATTTCCAAGACTGACGTTGACAGTCCATATGCTCGATTAGGTTAGTATAACACTCCGAGAATTGCAGCCTGTACGGGTATTTCGTATATGCTTCATTATTAATGCTTGGAGATTCGTGTTGCTCTGCTGAGAGAAACACTCAGTCTTCATGCCGCACCAATAATGAGAATGGAGCAGTACAGAAAATACAAGGCCGGTCATGCATTAATTGATAATGTTATAAGTTTATAGTGAGGAAGTATTCACCATTTTATCGGTGGCTTTATCCTTTGCAGGATGTTAGCGCATAATTTCGGCCTTTATAATTTTAGCCTTTAATGAAAATCCACCATCAACAGTAATTTAAACTCTCATTTCAATCATTGAGACATTCTCAGAGGACGCTATGTAGCCGTTATTCACAGACCAATTCACGTCAGAGCAATTCTCAAAGTGATTGATACTTTTCATGACTTTCGTCACTAGGTGAAGATAAACTTGATCAAAGCGAAACGCTTTACCAACACACGATTTCGAGATAAAATATAAGCAATGAATGCTTAGCTCGAAATGTTAAATGTGTATGATCTAGTCTATATAGCATAAAAATTTTGTCTCATAAGAAGTAGGAGATAGAAGAGATAGACTTTTGAGTGATAGATAAGTTCAAGTCTCCACATACCTTTTTGTTGATGAAGTTCCACGGTTCCTTGTATAGATCTTCATCGTTGTATGATGAATCTCCATGAAGTCATTGAGCTCAACTACACTTTTCTATCCTAGTCCGAGACTTAGCTATGTAGGCTAGAAATCAAGACTTATAGTTTTGATCATTAACATTGAAAAACATGCTTGAGATACCAACACATGCGAGCTTGACCGAGCTATGCTCTAACAATCTCCCCCTTTGTCAATTTTAGTGACAAAACTATTAATACATATGGAATACAAAAAAGATAAACTTTAGTGGCTCCTATTCCATAGTCTAATCTTCAACGTTCCTTGAAATCTTCGTCCTTCCAAGTACTCCAATGATCCCAAAGGTTGTAAGTTCAGCACCATCGTTGTTGAAGATCCGTAGCTATAACAATGAGAGAAATCGAGATTCTCGATCATTATTATACAATGTCATAGTATTATTATATAAAATCAAAGTCCAATTGTATCATGACTTTAACAATAATACTACGGTGATATGTATCACTCCCCCTTAGTCAATACTCCATCTCGATCATGGAAACCACTCCCCCTTACAAAATGATCCGAAAACCATATGCATTTGTAGTGTGAACTACAATATTTCTCCCCCTTTTTGTCAATAAAATTGGCAAAGGTACAAGGATGGGATCATAATGAAATTTCCACAAGAGACATTTCATGACCAAAAGAAAAATACATACCAACTTAATTTAGATGCAATCTAATAGCCGAAGCTAACAACATTCATAAAGGAGTTTTAAGATACAAGATAACCCCTATAAAATTCCACAGCCGCACTCTCCGCAATATATTACCATTAAGCACAAGTTCAAAAGAACTCTCCCCCATTTGATGTCATTCCTGAAAGAACAACAAGAGCGACCTTAATTTCGAAAGAAAAGAAGGATTTTTTAATTGGACACCAAAAACCATGGAAATGATTTTCTATATCCAAAACTCAATCAAATTAATCACAAGTAAACGCATGATTAATTTAATTGGAATACGCAACTAAATCGAACTACAAAAGTGATCAATTTAATTGATTGTGCTCGACATAAGAAAACTCACGGAGCTAAGACTAAGATAACCACACGGAGATGACTACCTTAATCGTTCAAATACTCAACATAAGGAAAACCTTACGGAATATACGACTACATCAACCAATAGAACATGATTAATATAGCCGTTCATATACTCAACACAAGAACTTGTGGAATATATGACAAACTCAACTAGATTAATTACAAGAGAACCTATAATTAATCTAATTGGAATACACAACCAAACTAATCACTGAAGCAATCAATTTAATTGTCAAATGATTTTGCTCGACAAAAGAAGACTTTCGGAGCAAATAACTAAATAACGAATAAAGATGATTAATTTAGTTCAAGAATGCTCAACATATAACATCTCATGGAAGAACCAACAAGGCCAATATTAATCGACATAGTTGTAAGGTGCTCAACATAACATACAAAATGGAGCCTTCACGGTAAAACATAACAAACTGGATCAATGAAGATCAATACCTTGGATAACATACAAGGATCTATTCTATTTTCCATCACTATTTGCATAACGACATAATATACTTTATCCTTGTCAAACAAAAGATTTCATCATATTTTCCATCAAATAAATGACTGCATAGGTATAACTTTTGTATTTGTCAAAAGTCATTCGTCCTTTCATCAATACAAATACCAATAAACAATACATATCCCATAAACAATTGCAATATCACAAAATCATAAAGATTAATACTGTAATAACAATCTTTTCTCTTAGAAGGTAGAATCAATCTTTTTCGCACGGATTTATACCAAAAGCGTATAAAAAGATTTCCAAAAGCGTATAAAAAGATTTCCTTAACAAAGAAGAACATACAAAGTCATTGACGACTATGCACCGCAGTTCACATGAGATGATTGTGAACACTCAAGAATATATAGAAATGTGAACTACTATGATTTATGATTCACCAACATCACTCTTGTAATAGCCACAAAATAGCTTAAAATAGGATTTCTCCAAGAATCCCAGTGCCCAAGTCCAAGAGAATAGAACAAGTGCAACGAAACGGAGCAAACACTAAAAAACAAGAGACATGAAAAATACCAATATTAACTCATCCAAATTCAAAAATTCTCATTTTCATTTTGAAGGTAATTCAATAAGGAAGAGAATGCAAAAATAATGAGGTAAATCCGAGTTCGGACGAAGAAGTTACGACAAAAACAAGTTCACCGAATATCGACGTCAAATATGCATACGGGTTTGCGAACTTAAACCCCTGGATTTTGATTTTGAATGATGTTATGCGTACTTGGTATGTGTACCATGTAGTCCAAACATCCCGAACTATTATTTTCAAACCTAAACATTTAAGAACCTTAAACACAGATCAAGTTAGGTAGAGATGAACGATAAGCAAGATTATTATAAGTATTCTAAGAAAATAAAAGTACAAATCTTGCTCAAGTTTATAGACATACCTTTTTAGATGAATCCAATCGGATTCTACCGCCTTACCGAATATAATCTGTGTGCCCCAATTCTTGTGCTTCCCTCACCGTATACAAAGCAGGGAATTCCTTGGTGAGGATGCACTTTCAACACACTCAAGTTGTGTTGAGGTGAACAATGTCTTGCTCACCACAAGTGACTTTTGGATTATCATGAAAGAGTCGCATTTAGAACCTTTCACATCCAAATCCATCTTCCCAAAGAACTCTTTAAGTTCCAGCATCATGGATACTGCTTTCTCCATAGTCATGGAACTTTCTGGGAGATCATTCCTTTTCACACTCAAAACATCATTGACTTTCTTTGGTATCCACTTTTGAGTGTGTTTAGGAACGACCGAAACCTTCTTCCCATTACTCTCTTCAAGATTTTCCGGAAGAGAATTGGATTGACTATTCTTTTGCAAGTTAGTCTTTCTCCAATTGGGAGCATCAGATCATGTCTTCGTCTTTTCGAAGTTATCCTTTTGATAACCGTTACGATTGTGAAAAGGATTCGTATGACGTTTATAGGAAAATTTATGCTTATCACAGCACTGATTCCTTTGCCTAAGGGTTGGACAGTTACAACCTGTAACGTTAAGAGGATTAGTCTTAACCTATGATCTTGGTTTCACAACTTCTTGTGATGCCCAAACAAGAACATCATTAAGTTTCTCATTCCTTATACGGAAACGACATCTCCTTTCCAGGTGACCTTTATTTCCGCGATAGTGGCAAACATAAGGAATGTTCTTACCTTGATCTGTATGTGATGACTTTGGAGGTTGATATACTTTGCTCTTTTGAACCTTAACTTCCGGTGAAGGTATTTCACTTTTGCCATCAGTGGAAACCTTTTGTTGAGAAGAATCACTAGCCTTGACAAATTTTACCTCTTTGTTAATACTTAGAGCATCTATTCCCTTATAGCCCAATCCTCGTGTATCACGATGATTTTTACTTGCTCCTGGAATAATGGTTAATTTGCTTGAACTAGTATTAAACTTTTTCAAGTCATCTTATAGCATCTTGACTTTATCAAGAGCAACATCTAAATCAGCCTCAAGGCGTTTTTCTCGAACGAGACAAGCACTTTCTCTGTCATCAAAACTAATTTGTTGAGAGTTAAACCTTGCTTCAGATTCTGCAAGTTTCTCTTCCAACAAAAAGTACTGTTGATAAAGATTATCACATTCAAGTGACTTCATACGTAGGTTTTCCTCAGAATCCTTGAGGATCGATTCGGTAGAATGATTGGAAAAATAAACACCTGCGTAACATCTTCTCAATTTCTTGTTTTCTCGACATAGAGGAGTCAGAAGAGGTGTGACATGAGAAGTTGTAATCTTCTTCATATTCCACGAATCCAAAAACTTAACATACTCTGAGACTTCCTCATCAACATCTCTATCAACATCTGAATCACCTTCATCAGAAAATTCATCCAATTGTTCTTCTAGGAGAGTTTCCCAATCAACAGTTTTTACATCAAGAGAATGTTTAGATATTGACTTAGATGTGGCAGTTCTCTCAGGTGAATCCAAGCTTTTAGAATCATCTGGTAATTTCTGAACTGGTACGTTATTAGAGATAGACTCGTCCATAATCATATCGCTACAAACACAGACTTATAAGGTCTTTAACATGTTTGCATGCTCTGATACCAATTGAAAAAGAGGGGGTCTAACAACACCACCCAATATTTCGCTTAGCAATCTGTATGGACTAACTCCGAAATACTTTGCTAGAGAATCAACTAGACAGTCATACTCAATCTAGATAAAAGTATCTCAAGGAGTTAATATCTCTCTCTTGTTTTTAATATTACTCAAGCTAATAGAAATCAGCGAGTCCTAATCAAACACAAGGAATACTTGGACGGTACCAAAGACCAATATCCAAGGATCAATCAATATCAATCAACAACCAAAGGTCGGATTTCCAATTGATGATCTTTAACGCACAACCTGTATTATTTCAATTATATAAAAATATAATGCGGAAAAGAAATAACACAGATACCAGAAATTTTGTCAACGAAGAAACCGCAAATGCAGAAAAACTCCGGGACCTAGTCCAGATTGAATACACACTGTATTAAGACGCTACAGACACTAGCCTACTGCAAACTAACTTCGGACTGGACTATAGTTGAACCCCAATCAGTCTCCCACCGATCCAAGGTACAGTTGTACTCCTACGCCTCTGATCCCAGCAGGATACTGCGCACTTGATTCCCTTAGCTGATCTCACCCACAACTAAGAGTTGCTGTAACCCAAAATCACAGACTTGATAATAAACAGATCTGTCTCACACAGAAAAGTCTATAAAAGGATAAATTTGTCTCCCGCCGATAAACCCTAGGTTTTGTTCTGTATTTTGATATGAAATCAAGGTGAACAAGAAGCAATTGATAATCCGGTATTATATTCTCGAAGAACATCCTAGATTAATCAATCACCTCTCTACAATCCTTCCAGACTACACAAGCGGATTGTCGAGGAATCACAAACAGTGAGACGAAGATGTTTGTGTCTTCTTTATCTTTCCTATCGGAGAACTCTCACGATCTCAATCCAATCAATCGATTGTACTCGTACGTTAGAAGATGCAAGATCAGATCACACAACTACGATAAAGTAGTATCGGTCTGGCTTCACAATCCCAATGAAGTCTTTAAGTCGTTAACCTGATTTTAGAGAAGAAAATCAAAGGTTAATGGAGATCGACTCTAGCGGGTGCACTAGTAGCACACATACGTGTGGGGATTAGTTTTGCACAATGCTAGATGTCTCCTTTATATAGCCTTCAAATTATGGTTTTGCCTTAGTTACAAAGTAATCCTTATTCACCGTTAGATGAAAACCTGATTTAGATTCAAGCTAATATTTCTCAACCGTTAGATCGAAAACTTAGCTTGTCACACACACTTGGGTAGACGTTTACTGGGTTCGTGAAAACCATGCCCAAACGTGTACGTGTATGTTGGTTCAACATAGTAACCCAAAAGGTTAACCATATGAGCATTTCATATTAACCTTGTTCTTCTTCACCATAACTAGTTCAATTGACTCAAATGAACTAGTTAAAGAGTTGTTCAATTGCTATGAGATCTTATGTAACTACACAAGACACAATTGAAACAAAGATGATTCGATTCGATTGAATCGGCTCATGAACATTATAGACACGGTTTGCATAAAGCATTCTTTAGTAATTTAATGTTTCATGTTCAGAGCACATCTTTAGATCATAACCTCTTAAGTTCACAAACAAGTTCGCGGACTTAAGTTAATCGGTTGAGTTTTCCAAACTCAGCAGAAATTCTCGGAAAGAGAACTTCCGCCAGTTCGCGGACTGGGTTCGCGGACTGAGTTCGCGGACCTAGCACACAAACGAGTTTTGGAAAATCCAGCAGAAATTCTCGGTCGAGAACTTTCGACAGTTCGCGGACTGAGTCTGAGGACTGGGTTCGCGGACTTGTCAAGCCAATTCTACAATCCTCCCGATTTCTCTTGATCAACAAAGTTCGAAAACTTCGGTTCAAGGAATAATGGTTATGTAATCTAAGCTATCATTTCAATCATTGAGACATTCTCATAGGACGCTATGTAGTCGTTATTCACAGACCGATTCACGTCAGAGCAATTCTCAAAGTGATTGAAATTTTTCATGACTTTCGTCACTAGGTGAAGATAAACTTGATCAAAGAGAAACGCTTTACCAACACACGATTTCGAGATAAAAGATAAGTAATGAATGCTCAGCTCGAAATGTCAAATATGTATGATCTAGTCTATATAGCATACAACTTTTGTCTCATAAGAAGTAGGAGATAGAAGAGATAGAATTTTGAGTGATAGATAAGTTCAAGTATCCACATACCTTTTTGTTGATGAAGTTCCACGGTTCCTTGTATTGATCTTTGTCGTTATATGATGAATCGCCATGAAGTCCTTGAGCTCAACTACACTTTTCTATCCTAGTCCGAGACTTAGCTATGTAGGCTAGAAATCAAGACTTATAGTTTTGATCACTAACATTGACAAACATGCTTGAGATAGCAACGCATGCGAGGTTGACCGAGCTATGCTCTAACAACGGGGAAAACTTACCATGAGTCTGACCATCCAAGGACATAGAAACGACAGGGATTGAAAATTTGCATTGCCATTCCAGGTTTTTTACTGTAAAAAAAGTCTTCTCAGCTTAACCATTTCAGGCTTTATCAAACAATACACACAATTGTTCTCGTTCTTCTTTTTCGCTATAATCGTGTTCTGGGTTTTCAGCTTGTTTCCCTGTTACATTTCAACTTTCACTTTTCACGTGTAAGTGTATAACCAAAACGAATGTATGAAAAAAAAATGTATCAGCGAACTAGAAAACCATAATGTATTTTATTTTTCACTCAAAATAGTGTTGGTACTTGTTATACATGACTAGTACATCGGACAAACAAATCCTGATCGTAGGATCACCCAAATGTATCCCCCTGCTGGGCCACATGATAATTTTTGTGAGATTTAATTATCAGATTGTCAGATTTCAGTTCACAATGGAGAATTTGGTTCACTAGCGAAATATAGGAAACGTGTTTTGAGGCATACTGATTATTGTTGAGGCATACCAAATGGTGACAAAATAGGGTCACTGGATAAAAAAGACCATCACCCCCTTATCCACCCATTTTTATAATGACAAGTATACCCTTATTTAATTAGTTTTATGATAATAATTAAATATTAATGATTATGATTAATCAGTAATGTTAATTCATTGATTAAGTTAAGTTGCTAATGTTAAATTAGAAGTGAAATCAAATTTTTGAGAGGAGGAAGAAGAAAAAAAGAAAATTAGGTTTTTGAGATTATTATCGAAATGGGTGATTCTAAATGATAGTATCCTTTTTTTTAGCTTCTATTCTTCAAAAAAATTGAAAGTTTACAATTTTTTTCGCAATTCAACATTAGGTTCGATTGCTATTTTGGAAGCAGAACTTGGCGCGAAGAACGGTTCGGCTCCTAGTCTACAGCCGAACCTTAGGGTTTTATAAATATATGTGTGGTTCGGCTGATTTGTACTACTATAGATTTCAGCCGAACCTCCTGGTTTAATGAAAATGGCGAGTTTCAGAGAAATGTTCGGCTAACTTATGTTCAGCCGAACCTTGTAGTGCAACTTCCAAAAAAAACTTAAGTTATCAGAAGGTTCGGCTGAACACATAGCGATGTCGAATCAGTCGAGCTTCAATGAGTTCAAGAACTTAGCCAAGTCAAAGATTCGGCTGAAAACCTAGCAAAGTCGAATTAGCCGAACATAATGTTTCCCTAAACTATAACTTATGTTCGGCTTAAAATTGATATTCCCAGATCAGCCGACTGATCTGAAAAACAAAAATCGAAAAACAAAGCTAGGTTCGGATCTGATTTCTCAGCCGAACCCCCTTCTGAAAATACTAATTTCATCTAAGAAATCCTATTTTATCGATCAAACGATGTAAAAACAATAAAAAACAAGATGGGTTTGTAGGAAATATCTTCTTATATAATTGGAGAGTAATCGAGATTTGGATTTCGCCTTCCAACGTCGCTCAATTGGATTAGTTCTTTACTTTTGTTGAGAACTTGCTTGATTTGTATGGTTAATCGGCGACAAAAAGAAATTTCAACGCTTATGCAGGAAATAGTTCGGCTGCGGGAGATGAGAAGAAGAAAGATTAAACTGATTTTGATTAGTTTTAGTTTAGGTTTTTAATTTAATTGAAGGGTAACATAGTAATTTCATCATGGCTAGGACACCCATTATAATCATACCTTAAATGGTATATCATTTAGTACGCCTCAAAAAAAAATCAATATGTCTCAAAACAGATTTCAAATATAGGACTGCGAGGGGCAATACTTAGATCCCATAAGCGCATTTTGAGCCGTAATAAAGATCATAGGCCTTTGAAATTTGAATAGAACTTAGGTCAATATTGTAAACTGTGTCACAATGCAATGTTTGTGGCACATGACGAAATGTGGCTATTAATCAGGATTTTGCTTCATGAGGACAAACAAAACTTTATTGCAACTCAAAATGGGCAATTTTGCTTCACAATGCAATGTTTACAGGGCAATTTTATTTTAAGGTTATAGTTTATAACGGTGCCTAATAAATGGTTCTGGTTTATATCACTTATGTGTGTTCTTTTCATTTAAAAAAAAATTGTGTGTGCTCCTAGTATTATTTCATGAACCTGTCTATTTTTTTTTGTTACGTATATATCCTACACGTGTACGATTATTATTTTTCTTTTCTCATTGTCTCTTTCAGTATAATTTTATTTATTTTTCTTTTTTTTTTGTGGAAATTTTTTAAAATGAATCAGCAATGAATGGAGAGGCACAAGTTTTCTTTTCAACACGCTATAAACTATGGTCAATTTTTAATGTTTATATGACTTTGTTCAATTTGTGTTAGACCAAATTGCAAGCTATTTTAAATGCTATACATTTTGTTGTTCTTTGTTACTGCATGCGGGCTGCAGAATTGAATTCAAGCAGAATGACAAGATTTTTTTTTCCAAAAGTTCATTTTTATTTTATTTTTTGATGCGAAAAAGGAAAAATTGATTAAAAAACAAAGGTGTCACCAAGAATGACATCAAAGCTGCAAAAAGGAAAAACGAAAAAGAAAAAAAACTCACAGAGGAGCAACTCAGAACATTCCCAAAGAAATAACAAAAGAACTCCAAATACAAGCTTCTACAAGAAACTATGTAAACCCTCTACAATCAAGAAAGCCGAAAAGAAATTCACTCTTCAAAAATTCCCATTTTCATTTTCAAAAGAACATTTGACAACATCAATTTGCTCATTATTGTCAGAGTCAGTGTCGAAATCTCCCAAACCATCATCATTATCCTCGATCAGAGGCATTTCCATTTTTTATTGAGATTATGTATTCTCCAAAAGATACCTACACTTAGATCACATTAAAGAATGATCAGAGATACCCATCAACTTTTTAAAAACGATTTGAGAACCGATTTCAGTATCACTTACAGATACAATATTAAACTTTACTTCAATATCTTGTGTCAACTCACTAGAAGTAAAGGGAACATAATTTGAAAGCAAACTCAAATCCTTTCCTACGAAATTTTTCTTCTTCTTTTTCGGACCATAATCCAACTCAAGTCTCTTTCAGCGAGAAAACCCACCTCTAAGTTCTCCTTCCTATTAAGATTAGAAGTCAAAATTGGAGTTCCATACCCATTACACAAACAGGAATGTCTTCTGAGAAAGCGGGGGTACCAAAATACACCACCAACTTTTTCTTAGCAACCTGTATGGACTAAACTCAATTACAATTCCTAGAGTTACAACTTAATGAATCTCAATCAGGAATTATGAGAAGAGGTTATATCTCTTTATCTCATAATCAATATGTAAACAGACACAAGTCCGTGAACCTGATTATACCGTGACAGTACTTGGACGATTCCAAAGATCAATATCCAAGATCAATCAAGTCGTATACAACATTTACGATGGACGTATCTACTTTGATTGATTTAAGTACAACCTGTGATATTTCAATTACAAAAATAAAAAATATAATGGGAAAAATAAATAACACAGACATCAGAAATTTTGTTAACGAGGAAACCGAAAATGCAGAAATACCCCGGGACCTTGTCCAGATTTGAACACCAAACTGTATTAAACCGCTACAGACTCTAGCCTACTATGAAAAATTTGGACTGGAATGTAGTTGAGACCGAATCTACCATCACAACAATTCAGTTATAGTCGCGCTCCTTACACCTATTGAATCTCGCAAGACTCTGGCAATTGATTTCCCGAGCTGACGTCTTTTACATCATAAGAGTTTTTTTAAATTAATAGAATACTTTAAACCAATATGCCTCCTACAAATAAGCATATATCTGATTTCCGTTTTGATCAAAGATCAAGCTGAGATAGGAAATCGTCTGCAATATAAAAAATCTAGCAAACCTCAAAATCCGGAACTTACGACTCCCGAAGATAAGCCTAGATTATTATTCTCCTCACAAGTAATTCCTACTCCGATTTGAATTAGAAATCATTGAAAAAGAGGGGGTCTAACAACCTTACCCAATATTTCGATTAGCAATCTGTATGGACTAACTTCAGTATACTTTCTAGAGAATCAACTAGACAGTCAGACTCAATCTAGATAAAAGTATATCAAAGAGTTAATATCTCAATCTCTCGATTTGGTCTATACTCAAGCAAATGGAAATCTGCGAGTCTTTATCAAATACTAGAGAGATAAACTTGGATGGTACCAAATACCAATATCCAAGTGTCAATCAATTTAAATCAACAACCAAAGGTTGGATATTCTAATTGATTGATCTTAACGCACAACCTGTGATATTTCAATTATATAGCAAAATATAATGCAGAATAGAAATAACACAGACACCAGAAATTTTGTTAACGAGGAAACCGCAAATGCAGAAAACCCCCGGGACCTAGTCCAGATTGAACACCACACTGTATTAAGCTGCTACAGACACTAGCCTATTACAAACTAACTTCGGTCTAGACTGTAGTTGAACCTTAATCAATATCACACTGATTCAAGGTACAGTTGCGCTCCTTACGTCTCTGATCCCAGCAGGATACTACGCGCTTGATTCCCTTAGATGATCTCACCCACAACCAAGAGTTGCTACTACCCAAAGTCGAAGACTTTAATAAACAAATCTGTATCACACAGGAAAGTCTATGATGATAGATAAATCTGTCTCACACAGATAAACCTAAGAGTTTTGTTCTGTTTTTTGATAAAATCAAAGTGAACAAAAACCAATTGATAACCCAGACTTATATTCCCGAAGAACATCCTAGAATTATCAATCACCTCACAATAATGTAAATCGTATGGTAGCGAAACTAGATATTGTGGAATCACAAACGATGAGACGAAGATGTTTGTGATTTCTTTTGATCTTAGCCTATCGGAGATATAATCTCAACTCAATTATTCAATTGAACTCGTACGATAGAAAATGGCAAGATCAAATCGCTCAACTACAAGAGAAGTAGTTTCGTCTGGCGTCACAATCCCGATGAAGTCTTTCAGTAACCTATGGGGTCTCGAGAAGAAACCTAAGGTTAAAGGAGAATCGACTCTAGCAAAACCACTAGTATCACACATGAGGTGTGGGGATTAGTTTTTCCAGTTGCTAGATGTCTCTTTTTATATAGTTTTCAAATCAGGGTTTGCAATCCAAGTTACCTTAGTAACAAAGCATTCCATATTCACCGTTAGATGAAAAACCTCATTTAACCAAGATAATATCTTTCAACCGTTAGATCGAAACTTAGTTTTTCACACACAAATGAAATGTATTTCATTTAGGTTTGTGTAACCGTACCTAAACGTGTACACTTAGTTGGTTCACAAATAGTTAACCAATGGTTAGCCATATGACTACTTCCATATTAACCATATTCATCTTCTTCACATAACTAGTTCAAATGACTCATAAGAACTAGTTGAAGAGTTGTTAAATTGCTTAGGTCTTTATGAATAGACACAATCGGTTTGATTCACTTGAATCAATTCATGAACAATATAGCCACGGTTTGCAAAGATTGCATTCCTTATTGATTTATTGTTTAAGTTCATGATCTTCCGATTTGAGAAATATAACCAGCTTGGGTACGCGTACGGGTACGTGTACCATATCTACCGGATTTGAGTTTAGAAACTCAGCATAAATTTTTGGTTCGAAAACTTCAGTGGGTACGCGTACGGGTATGCGTACCTAAGGTGACTGGTTTAACAGTTTGCAAACTTACAAACTCAGCAGAAATTTTCGGTTCGAAAACTTCCGCTGGTACACGTACGGGTATGCGTACCCAACCTGTCTCCTTCACCAATACTGTATGCACACATATGCACACACTTGGTTTCCGAAATATGGATTTATACACTAATGTGCGAACACACTATATATGCTTATATCCATAGTTGGTTACATAATCTCAACTCTACATTTCAATCATTGAAACATTCTTATATAATGTTACAACGGTCTTTATTCACAACAATCGTCATCAAAGCTATTTTCAAGATTGAAACGTCATCATGACTTTCGTCACGGGTTAAGATGAAAAGTGGTTAAAGAGAAAGCTTACCAACACATATTTCGAGAAAAAGATAAGCGAGTAAACTCGGCTCGAAATAGCAAATGTGTGTGTATGAAAACTATCATACTTATACGACTTTGTCTCAAGAGTAGGAGATAGAGTAGACTTTTGAGTGATAGATAAGTTCAAGTCTCCACAAACCTTTTAGTCGGATGAAGTTCCACTGGTTCCTTGAGTAGTTCTTCGTCTTCGTAAGATGATTGCCATGGAGTCTGGAGCTCAACTACACTAAACTGTACTGAACCGAGACTTAGCTATAAGTAGTCTAGAAAACAAGACATATAGTTTTGACAACTAAACTTGACAAACATGCTTGAGATAGCAACGCATGCGAGTTCGACCGAGCAATGCTCTAACAATCTCCCCCTTTGTCAATTTTATTGGAAAAACTATCAATACATATGGATTACAAAATAAATAAAACTTTGCATCTTCTCGTCCACATGCTTGATCTCCTTAGTGCTTCAACATTACTCGAAAACTTCGTCTTTTCCAAGTACTCCCATGATTCCATAGATGTTCAATTCAGCATCATAGTTGTTGAAGATCCGTAGCCATAACAATGAGAAAACAAAATCTCTCGATCATTGTTATACAGTGTCATAGTATTATTACACAGTATCAAAGTTCTTATATCACAACTTCGACAACAATACTATGGTTATATGTATCACTCCCCCTTAGTCAATACTTCCATCTCAACATGAAAACCACTCCCCCTTACATAATGATTCGTAAAACACGTAAACCATATGTATTTGTAGTGTGAACTACATATTAATTCTCCCCCTTTTTGTCAATAAAATTGGCAATGGTACGAAAACGGGATCCTAATGAAATTTCCAAAGAGATGCTTCAAGACCAAAGAAAAGTACATATCAACTTGTTTAGATGCAATCATAAAGCCGAAGTTAAATGCATTCATCAAGGAGTTTATAAAGATACAAGATAACCCCTAAAATATTCCACAACCGCACTCCCCACAAAGATATGGAAATTAAGCACAAGTTTAAAAGAACTCTCCCCCATTTGATGTCATTCCCGAAAGAACAACAAGAGCGACCTTACTTTTACAAGAAAAGAAGGATTTCTTGGGACACCAAAAACCATAAGGAAATGATTTTGTATCAAAAAAATCTCAATCAAACTAATCACAAGAGAACCCATGATTAATTTAATCGGAATACACAACCAAATTAATCACAAACGAATCTATGATTTTTTTAGTTGGAAATGCTCACATAAGAAAACTTATGGAGCCGTACAGTATATACATAAAATATGGACCAGGAAAAATCAATACTGCGTAATATACAAAGATTCATTCTATCTTCATCACTATTTGCATAATGACATATAATAGACATAATCTTTGTAAACAAAAGAATTTAACCTATCTTCCATCAAAGAATTGACATAATAGGCTTAACTTTTGTTTATCAAAAGTTCATCGATCTTGTATCAATACATGCATATCGACATATGAAAGAGATAACTTTTGACATCGTACGGGACAATAATAGTTCACGGATGCAAACACACATATCCCATAACATATTGCAATATATAAAACCATAAAGATTAATTTTGCAAACATCATCTTCCAAATCACTTTAGAATTTAAATAAATAAATCTAAAAGAATTGCAAGATGAAAACGTTGGACATAACTATGTGTATTCACAATAATGGCTATTCCAAACCCTAGTTATCTGTGACGCCCCAACTCTTAAACCTTCTTAGCTAATAGGATTACAACCTAATTGAGGCATCCAAAACTAGATTACCGATTTAAAGAATCATAATTACAAAAAAGTGCTACTACAAACCCAAACTCTCTGATATTATATAAACTAAAGTCTCTTGAGTGATATGAGTATAGTAATGTGTTGCTTTACAGAGAAAGAAATATACATATATAAAAGATAAATCAACATCTTCAGCTCACTAAGAGTTTACGCTACAGAAACGAATATCTTCACGTGCACCATTTCTTTTGATTTCTGAAACAGAAGCGGGAACGAGTGAGCACATCATCCCAAAGGGGTGCCCAATGGAAACAAATAACATTCAAGAAACCACTAACATGCATCGCAGTTCTTACCATCAAGACCAGATAGTTCAGACAAACAAACATATTATGCACACGAGTGAATTCCCCAAAATAGAATAGTATATATAATATTCAACCGGCTTACCCCGACCTACTATGTAATATTCGAACGGCTTACCCCGACCTACTATAGATATAAAAAGTAAAGTGCGTAATATTTAACCGGCTTTCCCCGGTCTACTAAGATATAAAAGTAAAGTGCGTAATATTTAACCGGCTTTCCCCGGTCTACTAAAAATGTAAAGTGCGTAATATTCAACCGGATTTCCCCGGTCTACTAAGATATAAAAGTAAAGTGCGTAATATTTAACCGGCTTTCCCCGGTCTACTAAAAATGTAAAGTTCTTAATATTCAACCGTCTTTCCCCGGCCTACATAGAACATAGCAAGAAAAAAAGCCGTGGGGAAACACGGTCACTCCTTGCGGGGAATTCGCACAACACATATTACACACATATTTACATTCATTGCAAACATTGTACATACTAATATTTAAAACACATCATGCTCGCAGATAGAAAGAAATCTCAATGATTACAAGAAGGTTACAGAGTTCCCACCAGGTTTGATGACATGCCATGTCTACCTCAAGATCCGCAGTCCACTAGATCATCCTTTGAATCTATCGTTGTTAAAATAAAAGAGGTAATTGTTAATCACACAAACACTCCAAAAGATTAGCCAAAAGGCTCACATAAGGCTCATAACATGTATTCATACAAGTCTCTAGTTATAAGCTAAGTGAACTATCTCATGGTTCTAAGTCCATTTATGGGTTTTCACCTTTTCATTCTCTACCTTAAATACATCTAAGATTAAGCTAATCTAATTAGGTTAGTTCTATAGTGCATTTGATTAGTCTTGGAAAGATATACAAATTTGTAAAAGGAACCAAAGGCTAATTCAGACCATAAGAGGTCCAAATCATCAAGATAGAAAAACTAACCCTAAGCCCAAGCTCATTACACAAGCTCAGGCCCAACTGGTTAACTAACTGCCAAACATAACGGTCACTAACAGTCAACGGGTCTCTAACAGTCAAAGTCAACAGTCAAGTCAAGGCCCTAGTCAAATGGTTAACTGAGTCAAATCGGTTAAGGTTCACTCAGTTAAGTTAGGTCGGGTCAGGTCTGGTTAACGAGTCAACTCAGTCATACAGCTGAGTCAGGAAATAACAAACGATTCAGACTGAATAACTTCAGTCAGAAAGGCCAAGGGTTCAAGCCAGAGCCATAGCACAGGCCAAACACTCTGCTGCACGATCATGGTGCAACAACAACTCACATCATAGGCCAAAACTCTAATACAGACTTCAGTTCAACTCTTATTCAAAACAATAACAACAACAATTCAGTTCTAACAATCAACACTAACATCTATAGTTTCTAAATCCCCACCAGTCACACTTCAATCTATTTTCTAAAGGGTTACTAATTCTTCAGATTCAACACTACCAGTTCTTCATTGCATTCACCAGTAACCCCCCTGAACTTCAATTTTAATCTAAACTACACCACAGCTTCATTCCATACTCATCTCAATCTCATTTCAACACCACCAGTTGGAGTTCAGCCCAAACTGTATCAACTTCCTCAAGCTACCATCCTAGAGCAATATCCTTAACAATCTACTCCCTCCGTTCCTTTTTAATAGGCTGGTTTCCTAAAATAAATGTTTCAAAAAAATAGGCTGGTTTCCTAATTAGGAAAGTCAAATGTTACTTTAGTTTTCTGGGACCACTTTTCTCTTAACTTCTTTTGATGACAAGTGTCATGTGGACCATTTCACTATACTTCTTTTGCTGACAAGTGTCATGGGGACCATTTCACTTCACTTATTTTATTGACAAGTGTCATGCGGACCACTTTCAATGATTAGTTCTCTTAATTTCCTTAATTTTCTCCAAAAACAAAACCAGCCTATTAAAAAGGAACGGAGGGAGTATTTAGTACCTGCAAATGCAACTCAATTCCAAATTGTACTATTATGTTCTCCACTAGCACTATTAGCTACATCAGCAGCCTGCAATACCCACAGTTCTAACTACATAATCACTAGGCTTAAAATTTGATTCTACTACCACCTACACTTTCATTCCTAATTCTGCAGCACCACGACTTCCATGAACTGCAAACACTTAAACCCAAATACTTCAGCCACCAACACAAATATCCAAACACCATAATCAGCTGAAACTCAAATAAGAATTTCAAATTCTCTTATACCCAATTTTTATCATCAACTGAATTAACCACTACCACAACCAATTCATCTTCTTAAACTAAGATCGAGAACCCTAATTTCATCAAAAGTTCCATCATGTTCTTAACAACCAACATGAATCACAACATCAACACATCTCTGGATTCTTTACTCTTTTCTGATTCCAGAAATCTTCTTCGAAACCACTACTATTGAGTTGTATTCTTCATCAATAATTCAACCTCAGAAACCCAATTGATAAAACCCTAATTCTCTGTGATATCAAAATTAAACCTCATACAACAACTATACCTCAAATTGAAGATAAACCCATCTAATAATCTATCGAATCAAATCAAAACCATAAAGCAAATTCAATAAAAGCGGAACCCTAAATTTAATCACTGATTTACCTTTTCTGTGGAATTTTTATCATCTATCCTAATTAACTCCACCACCAACAGACTCAACGCGATTCATCTCTTCATCACACGACCTCAAAATCACTAATTTGTTCCTCAAATTATCACCCGACTGAAGAACAGAAGGAGGCACAGAAGAGAAGAAGAAAGAAGAAGAAATGGAAACAAAAGAAGAAAAATGACTTCCTCTTCGAGATGATTTTGGTGATAAGGCCGAAAAGATTACTACGACACCCAACGCATTGTATAAGGGCAGCCAAAGTCGATCTAAAGCAAAAACACCATATTGCTCTTTTTAGTAAACTGTAAATATTTTCTTCGTCCGGTGTCCGGATAACATGATGGAGTAATCCACTTCGCATGACTTTTCGAGACCTATCTAATGATACTAGTTTCATATCTAGATCGTTGTTAGATTAACTTTTCTTAATTAAGGTTCATCTCTAATTAATCGAGTCACTAGCGATTACTACGTCTCTTGATCATCAATAGACTAGTCAAATAACGTTGACGAGCTTGAGGGTCCTTACATTCTCCCCACCTTATACATTTTCGTCCTCAAAAATCGAACCATCCTTGTAATCTTCAAAACTCCCCACCTTAAGGAGAACACTATCCCTCGACTAGAAGTAAGTACTGCTCATACTTACAAACGCGCGAAAAAAGTAACTCATTTTAAATGAGTTCAAAGCAAAAAGAAATGAAACACAGACCTATATGGTTTTCTACAACTAAAATCTATAATTTGTAGCTCTAAGTTCAACTAAAATAATTTGCATTCTAACAAATATGTATGTCTAAGTTCTCTAAGCTAAAATTATTAATCGGAATATTAATAATTTATTAGTTTGATGTAGTTTATCCATATAACTAATCCAAATTTGGTTTTACGAAAACCTATAATTAATATCTAATATTTTAGCTTTGGTGTTATACAATATATAAATTATCCAAATATTATCTTCTTTAAATTTGCTATTAACATAATTATTAAGATACTATTATCAACAATGTTACTATTCTTCATATCTTTATTATTATCTTTATAGGTTTGTTTATAGTCCCGTTGGTACACCAAGTCTTAATTTCTAAGTATGATTTTACATTCAAGTAAAGATTACTATAAATGATTTTACTTAATCATATCGGGTCTGTATACTATGTATGTATCTTGTCAAATATTAGCGTCGATGACCTAATGTTATTTCAATTTGAGTCTACATAAAATTTTAGTGTATCCTGATAGTCTTTAGATTAGTCTACAAATGTAAAGTATCCTATTAGTAAAGTGTCCTATTAGTAAAGTATCCTATTAATATTCAAGTTTGTTTTCTTTCAAGTTTATTTGTACTAATCCTCCAAATACTATTTTTATTCTTCATGTGTATTTGTTTAGTTTTATTAATCTGCTAAATCAGTTATTGATCTATAAATAGTTTGGGTATAAGATTATTAAGAAATTTAGTCTTTTTATTTTATGTAATATTTCCGCATGTTCTTAAGTCTTAACCTAATAAGTCTTATATTATCTATCTGGTTTCAATGTTTAAGAATGTTTCTATTTTTAATTAATTTAAAAAAATATGATTATAGATAATTACTAATAATTATGCGTAGCTACTTGATCCTAATTATTATTTTAATCATCAAATATTTACTAATGAGATTTTAATTAGATAAGGTTCAATACAATACTATCTTTTAAATAAGTGTTAATATTACTTCTATTGTGATCATTAGTGGTGTTATTATCATTTATTATTATTATTATTATTATTAAGATTAATGTTCAAAGTATCATCTTAACTACTCTGAAATTTTTAACTTCATTTTTATTTTAATATCTGGGAATTTGCTAAGTGTCATTCAATGGAGACTGGTTTCAGCTTATTTTTACTTCATATTTTATATAGTAACAAACATACACAACATAATAAACAAACAAACTAGCATGATATACAAAACAATCAAATAATTCAATTCATCTTTTAAGATCGATTTTAGCGAATTAAGATTTATCTCACAAACCCAACCCAGTTCTAAGCTAATTTAATAATCTATCTGGCACTGCTATTAGTGAGCTTTGATACCAACTTGTGACGCCCCAACTCTTAAACCTGCTTAGCTAATAGGATTACAACCTAATTGAGGCATCCAAAACTAGATTACCGATTTAAAGAATCATAATTACAAAAAAGTGCTACTACAAACCCAAATTCTCTGATATTATATAAATGAAAGTCTCTCGAGTGATATGAGTATAATAATGTGTTGCTTTACGTAGAAAGAAAGAATACATATATAAAGGATAAATCAACATCTTCAGTTCACTAAGAGTTTACGCTACAGAAACGAATATCTACATGTGCACCATTTCTTCTGATTTCTGAAACTGGAGTGGGAACGAGTGAGCACATCATCCCAAAGGGGTGCTCAATGGAAACAAATAACATTCAAGTAATAACTAACATGCATGATAGACACATTCTTGTGTCCGAATTGTCCTCAGTGTTAGTGCTTGATTTTGTACTTATTATGGTGTTTTTATGTTTGTGTAGGTGTTTTTGGAGAAATACACTTGTGTAGAAAAGTTGCTCAAAAAGTGCTATTTGGACCCCGGAAGAATTACTAAGGGGTACCTCAATTACTAAGGGGCATCCCATTTCCAGGGCAGTACTAATGGCACACCATCAGAGGATAAGGGGAGGTCATCTTCAAGAATTCAAATACTGTGCTTTGGCGGGAAAACTGGTCCTCTTCTGGCAGAATTAGGGTTTGCTTTTTGGATCGGTTTTAATGAGACTTAAACCCTGAAATTGATTTGGGTTGTTCCAATGGGCTTAACAGGGATGCTAATGGAGTTCGTTTCAAACAGAATTGGCTGGAATCACTGATTTGAGTGATACAGGGAAAGTATTGGGTGTTATTATCGGAATTGATGGAAGTGATTTGGGAAGGCTTTGGTCGGATTTTTTCATTGGATTGGGGTGTGATTATCCTGTTACGACTTAACAGGGATGGTACGTGTGTTGGAATCGATTGTGTTTGGTTAGAACGTTGATTTTGAAGAAACAGAGAGTCTCAGGTTTTCCTTCTTCTTTCCCGAGTTCAACTGAGGATGGAACGAGTTTTTAGGTGTTTCCCTTGAATTGGAAACGTGTTTAGAGCGTGTAAAATTTAAATAAGGAGAGTTCTATGGCCAACAGACGCGTAAAGAACCTAAACAGGAAAATTATTCTCATGTTACTGTCGTGAAGAATAATGAGTTAATTGAAGATATTCTCGAAGATTTCATGGGCCTGTCGAGTTTAAAGAGAGCAGCTGACATCAGAGAGAGGATGGAGAGTTTGGGAGAGGAATAGAGCACCATAGAGTCGAAAAATCAAGCTGCAGAAACCTCTATTGTCGCTGCTACACGAAGAACACGAAGAACGGACCAGCAAAGACAGTCGTTTTTCTACAGTGATAACGACTCACAGCCGAGGGTCGTACATCAGAGGAAGACTTATTTGCTACAGTATCAGTGACACATACTGTGGGTCGTTCTGGTTTGTAACACATATAACTGTTACAAACCCGGTTTTCATTATATTTCTCCCTTTTTATCATTTGTAAACCATTTTTGAGCAATAATAATGAATTTCGAGCGTGTTTCCAACATGATGATGTGCTAACTCTCTCACAACCAAGATAATGAGGAAGCTATTTACGCATGAATAATTTGGTAACTATTATATTTTCTCTAATATTTAATTATAATTCACTCAATCACTGCTTTTGCAGAGTTTTTAATTGTTTGCATAATTTTCTTCATTAGTTGTGATTCAATTAGATAGGTTATGCTTTGATTAGATAATCTATGCTTAGGGGATACAATTAATTTTTGAGAATTTGCCTGATTATTTGTGAGTTAAGAAAATAAGGGACTTAAAGATAATTAGAGTTTTGGGTTATTTACCATCATTCATTCATGTGTAATAGTGGAATCAGTGTCTTGGTTATTTTCTCATATCTTGAAATCAAATTTTGAGTTAAGTTATTTTAATTTTTAAGTCTAAATTCTTTTGCTTTCACAAGTCTCAACGAACCTTTTTACTACGACAACTTGAAAACACATCAATGCATCGCAGTTCTTACCATCAAGACCAGATAGTTCTGACAAACAAACATAATATGCACACAAGTGAATTCCCCAAAATAGAATAGTATATATAATATTCAACCGGCTTACCCCGACCTACTATGTAATATTCGACCGGCTTACCCCGACCTACTATAGATATAAAAAGTAAAATGCGTAATATTTAACCGGCTTTCCCCGGTCTACTAAGATATAAAAGTAAAGTGCGTAACATTTCACCGGCTTTCCCCGGTCTACTAAAAATGTAAAGTGCGTAATATTCAACCGGCTTTCCCGGTCTACTAAGATATAAAAGTAAAGTGCGTAATATTTAACCGGCTTTCCCCGGTCTACTAAAAATGTAAAGTGCGTAATATTCAACCGGCTTTCCCCGGCCTACATAGAACATAGCAAGAAGCCGTGGGGAAAGGTCACTCCTTGCGGGGAATTCACACAACACATATTACACGCATATTTACATTCATTGCAAACATTGTACATACTAATATTTAAAACACATCATGCTCGCAGATAGAAAGAAATATCTATGATTACAAGAAGGTTACAGAGTTCCCACCTGGTTTGATGACATGCCATGTCTACCTCAAGATCCGCAGTCCACTAGATCATCCTTTGAATCGACCGTTCTTAAAATAAAAGGGGTAATTGTTAATCACACAATCACTCCAAAAGATTATCCAAAAGGCTCACATAAGGCTCATAACATGTATTCATACAAGTCTCTAGTTATAAGCTAAGTGAACTATCTCATGGTTCTAAGTCCATTTTTGATTTTTCACCTTTTCATTCTCTACCTTAAATACATCTAAGATTAAGCTAATCTAATTAGGTTAGTTCTATAGTCCATTTGATTAGTCTTGGAAACATATACAACTTTGTAAAAGGAACCAAAAGCTAATTCAGACCATAAGGGGTCCAAATCATCAAGATAGGAAAACTAACCTTAAGCCCAAGCTCATTACACAAGGTCAGGCCCAACTGGGTTAACTAACGGGTAAACGTAACGGTCACTAACAGTCAATGGGTCTCTAACAGTCAACGTCAACAGTCAAGTCAAGGCCCTAGTCAAATGGTTAACTGAGTCAAATCGGTTAAGGTTCACTCAGTTAAGTTAGGTCGGGTCAGGTCTGGTTAACGAGTCAACTCAGTCATACAGCTGAGTCAGGAAATAACAAACGATTCAGACTGAATAAGTTCAGTCAGAAAGGCCAAGGGTTCAAGCCAGAGCCATAGCACAGGCCAAACACTCTGCTGCACGATCATGGTGCAACAACAACTCACATCATAGGCCAAAACTCTAATACAGACTTCAGTTCAACTCTTATTCAAAACAATAACAACAACAATTCAGTTCTAACAATCAACACTAACATCTATAGTTTCTAAATCCCCACCAGTCACACTTCAATCTATTTTCTAAAGGGTTACTAATTCTTCAGATTCAACACTACCAGTTCTTCATTGCATTCACCAGTAACCCCCCTGAACTTCAATTTTAATCTAAACTACACCACAGCTTCATTCCATACTCATCTCAATCTCATTTCAACACCACCAGTTGGAGTTCAGCCCAAACTGTATCAACTTCCTCAAGCCACCATCCTAGAGCAATATCCTTAACAATCCATTTAGTACTTGCAAATGCAACTCAATTCCAAATTGTGCTATTATGTTCTCCACTAGCACTATTAGCTACATCAGCAGCCTGCAATACCCACAGTTCTAACTACATAACCACTAAGCTTAGAATTTGATTCTACCACCACCTACACTGTCATTCATAATTCAGCAGCACCACGACTTCCATGAACTGCAAACACTTAAACCAAAATACTTCAGCCACCAACACAAATATCCAAACACCATAATCAGCTGAAACTCAAATTCTCTTATACCCAATTTCTATCATCAATTGAATTAACCACTACCACTACCTCATCCAATTCATCTTCTTCAACTAAGATCGAGAACCCTAATTTCATCAACAGTTCCATCATGTTCTTAAACAACAACATGAATCACAACAGCAACACATCTCTGGATTCTTTACTCTTTTCTGATTCCAGAAATCTTCTTCAAAACCACTACTACTGAGTTGTCTTCTTCATCAATAATTCAACCTCAGAAACCCAATTGATAAAACCCTAATTCTCTGTGATATCAAAATTAAACCTCCTACAACAACTGTACCTCAAATTGAAGATAAACCCATCTAATAATCTAACGAATCAAATCAAAACCATAAAGCAAATTCAATAAAAACGGAACCCTAAATTTAATCACTGATTTACCTTTTCTGTGGAATCTGAATCATCTATACTAATTAACTCCACCACCAACAGACTCAACGCGATTCATCTCTTTATCACACGACCTCAAAATCACTAATTTGTTCCTCAAATTATCACCCGGCTGAAGAATAGAAGGAGGCAGAGAAGAGAAGAAGAAAGAAGAAGAAATAAAAAAAAAGGAGAAAAATGACTTCCTCTTCGAGATGATTTTGGTGATAAGGCCGAAAGGATTACTACGACACCCACCGCATTGGATAAGGGTAGCCAAAGTCGGTCTAAAGCAAAAACACCATATTGCTTTTTATAGTAAACTGTAGATATTTTCTTCGTCCGGTGTCCGGATAACACGGTGGAGTAATCCACTTCGCATAACTTTTCGAGACCTATCTAGTGATACTAGTTTCATATCTAGATCGTTGTTAGATTAACTTTTCTTAATTAAGGTTCATCTCTAATTAATCGAGTCACTAGCGACTAATATGTCTCTTGATCATCAATAGACCAGTCAAATAGTGTTGACGAGCTTGAGGGTCCTTACATTATCCTTCTTAAACAAAAACAAGAATAAAAATTCTTTTAAGAAGATTCCTAGAAGAGAAGAAAATCAATTTTCTTTGATGATTTCATACCTTTGAAATGGTCCATCATAAAAAGTATCACTGATATCCTTGATTTTCTTGACCGTAAAAATACCATGTTCATGAGTTTGAACATTAGTTTTTCGGTCAACGATGCGGGCAAGGTGCCTAGCTTTGACGCAATCAAGGATGACTTTCTTCTAGTTCCTGATCAGGATGTTTTGATTATCAATAATCTTTGCTTGTCCACCAATAAGCTGGTTTATCTGCAATTGAAGGTTAGCTAGCTCGTTATTTACTTCATTCTGAACGAGAATTTAATCCTTGACAGATTCTCCTATCCAAGAGTTATACTTTTTTCTTTGCAAGCATCTTTTTCAGGATCAGATCTTGAGCTGAATCACATCCTTTGAAGTCTTCTTCCATCACAATGTTCACTTATTCTTGAGGCTCAACAGATGTTCCCATAAAATAATTTTCTGGGAAGGGGATAAACACATACTAGAAGTATATATATGTCTTATCAATAAAGAGAGAAACACCTTTAGGTGAAAACCCTAGAGTTTCCTATGGAAGACTTGGACGTTCGTGAGCTCGAAACGGATACCAGAAGATTAAGAAGGACCCAAGAGTAAATACATACTGTTTTTCACAATGTCTCTTTCAAACTGGGTTCGATATCTTACCAGAATAGATAGAGAAAAAAAAGATACATTAGATACAAAGAGAATAATAAACAGAAATCTCAACCTGTAAAACAAACATCAGACTTAGAACAGATGGTAATCGACCTAAGACTTGAGAATCTCATAAACTGACATCCTTGTGACTCTCAAGTTAGACACAAGGATGACAATACCTAAAGTTAGGTAGTAGGATGAGATATAATCTCAGCATGAGTGTTGAGAGACGATTTGGGAATACCACATGACAGTCTGACTTTTGTAAAGCTTACCTCTTTTTGACTATTTTCAACTCCATAACAAGTTTTTACAACCCTTTTTGAGAGTCCATTAAATGGAGCTTTTTGATAACTAAGTCTAGGACCTCTAGAGATTGGTTCTAGAGGATTTACTGCGATAGGTCTCCACCTTCCAGACTTAGATCTACCAGTCATGTTCTCATAGACACTGGGAAACTGTGTTTTTGTGGTGTAGTTTGCACCATGAGAATAAACACGATCCCTGTAAAGATTCTGAAATGAGTGATCATTAAAAATCTTTTGATGAGAGTTCTGGTTTTCTGTGGGAGTGAAATCCATTGTTGATGCCGTCAGATGATTAACTTGGTTGACGGTAAATAGAAGAAGATTTCGAAGACCAGAGATCTGTTTCTTCCTATCAAAACAATGTGTGGCACTATGATTCCTTTTCCCACAGAAGGAACAATTTCGTGGAAGAGAATTGTTGAAAGGCATCTGTTTCAAACCTATGTCCCATTTGGAAGCCTGCCGTTTATTTTCTGCAAGAACTTCCTTTGATGAGTTTTTCTTTATGACATGCAACTCACATTGAGAACCAGCCCGTGATATAAAAGAATTTCTCACTATAGTGTTTTCCTTAGTTAAGGAGATCGACTGTTGTTGGGCAAGGTGAAGAGATGCAGCAATGTTCTCTGTTTCAACACGAAGATTGTTAAGATTTGATGAATGTGCCTCAATTAAACGTTTTTCTCTAATTGTCTCTTCTTTAACAGTATTCTCAATGATACTAATCTTCTCTTGTTGAAGCATATTTTCCTGAGTGAGTTTTTTAATATTGTTAGAGAAGGACTCAATGATTTTGTAGAGTTCACGTTCTCGACCAAGAGACTTTTCAAATTCATCCAAGAGTTGAGCATGATTGCGAAAGTCAATCACCTCAATTGTCTTTTCTTTATTTTTGGTGACCTTCCTTTCTACTTCTGACATTCTGTCAGCTGTCTCGTTTCTTTCTCGGGATTTAGAAGAATTAACTAAGGAGTTATCCTTTGAGGAAGGAACAAGACATTCAAGGTACTAATTTGTCCAAAATCAGATTGCTACAAACACAGACTTTTGAGGTCTTGAACATGTTTGCCTGCTCTGATACCAATTGAAAAAGCGGGGGTCTAACAACCTCACCCAATATTTCGATTAGCAATTTGTATGGACTAACTCCAATATACTTTCTAGAGAATAACCTAGACAGTCAGACTCAATCTAGATAAAAGTATATCAAAGAGTTAATATCTCAATCTCTCGATTTGACCTATACTCAAGCAAATGGAAATCTGCGAGTCTTTATCAAATACTAGAGAGATAAACTTGGATGGTACCAAAGACCAATATCCAAGTGTCAATCAATTTAAATCAACAACCAAAGGTTAGATATGCTAATTGATTGATCTTAACGCACAACCTGTGATATTTCAATTATATGACAAAATATAATGCGGAATAGAAATAACACAGACACCAGAAATTTTGTTAACGAGAAAACCGCAAATGCATAAAAACCCCGGGACCTAGTCCAGATTGAACACCACACTGTATTAAGCCGCTACAGACACTAGCATACTACAAACTAACATCGGTCTGGACTATAGTTGAACCTTAATCAATATCACACTGATTCAAGGTACAGTTGCGCTCCTTACGTCTCTGATCCCAGCAGGATACTACACACTTGATTCCCTTAGCTGATCTCACCCAAAACCAAGAGTTGCTACGACCCAAAGTCGAAGACTTTAATAAACAATTCTGTATCACACAGAAAAGTCTACGATGATAGAGAAATCTGTCTCACACAGATAAACCTAAGAGTTTTGTTCCGTATTTTGATAAAATCAAGGTGAACATAAACCAATTAATAACCCAGACTTATATTCCCGAAGAACAACCTAGAATTATCGATCACCTCACAATAATCTAAATCGTATGGTAGCGAAACTAGATATTGTGGAATCACAAACGATAAGACGAAGATGTTTGTGATTTTTTTTTTATCTTGCCCTATCGGAGATATAATCTCAAGTCAATTATTCAATTGAACTCGTACGATAGAAAATGGCAAGATCAGATCGCTCAACTACAATAGAAGTAGTTTCGACTGGCTTCACAATCCCAATGAAGTCTTTCAGTCGTTAACCTACGGGGTCTCGAGAAGAAACCTAAGGTTAAAGGAGAACCGACTCTAGCAAAACTAACTAGTATCACACATGAGGTGTGGGGATTAGTTTTTCCAGTCGCTCGATGTCTCCTTTATATAGTTTTCAAATCAGGGTTTGCAATCCAAGTTACCTTGGTAGCAAATATTCAATATTCACCGTTAGATGAAAACCTGATTTAACCAAGCTAATATCTTTCAACCGTTAGATCGAAACTTAGCTTGTCACACACAAATGAAATGTATTTCATTTATGTTTGAGTAACCGTACCTAAACGTGTACACTTAGTTTGTTCACAAATAGTTAACCAATGGGTAACCATGTGAGTACTTCCATATTAACCGTATTCATCTTCTTCACATAACTAGTTCAAATGACTCATAAGAACTAGTTGAAGAGTTTATCAACTGCTTAGGTCTTTATGAATAGACACAATTGAAACAAAATCGGTTTGATTCACTTGAATCAATTCATGAACAATATAGCCACGGTTTGCAAAGATTGCATTCCTTATTGATTTATTGTTTAAGTTCATGATCTTCCAATTTGAGAAATATAACCATCTTGGGTACGCGTACGGGTACGTGTACCATATCTACCGGATTTGAGTTTAGAAACTCAGCATAAATTTTAGGTTCGAAAACTTCCATGGGTACGCGTACGGGTATGCGTACCTAAGATGACTGGTTTAACAGTTTGCAAACTTACAAACTCAGCAGAAATTTTCGGTTCGAAAACTTCCGCTGGTACACGTACCCAACCTGTCTCCTTCACCAATACCGTATGCACACATATGCACACACTTGGTTTCCGACATATGGATTTATACACTAATGTGCGAACACACTATATATGTTTATATCCATAGTTGGTTACGTAATATCAACTCTACATTTCAATCATTGAAACATTCTTCTATATTTTTATAACAGTCGTTATTCACAACTATCGTCATTAAAGCTATTTTCAAGATTGAAACGTCATCATGACTTTCGTCACGGGTTAAGATGAAAAATGGTTAAAGCGAAAGCTTACCAACACATATTTCGAGAAAAATATAGGCGAGTAAACTCGGCTCGAAAGAGCAAATGTGTATGTATGAAAACTATCATACTTATACGACTTTGTCTTAAGAGTAGGAGATAGAGTAGACTTTTGAGTGACAGATAAGTTCAAGTCTCCTCATAACTTTTAGTCGGATGAAGCTCCACTGGTTCCTTGAGTAGTTCTTCGTCTCCGTAAGATGATCGCCATGGAGTCTGGAGCTCAACTAAACTAAACTGTCCTAAACCGATACTTAGCTATAAGTAGTCTAGAAATCAAGACATATAGTTTTGACAACTAAACTTGAAAAACATGCTTGAGATAACAACACATGCGAGTTCGACCGATCAATGCTCTAACAATCATTATAGAGGAATATACCCGTGGAATCACAATGTCTGAGACGAAAAAACTTTGCGATTTCTATCTATCTTGCATGATTAGAGTGAGACTCAACAATCAGTAGCAAGATCATGATACACAAACTATCAAGATAAATATAGTTGGACCTGGCTTCACGAACCCCTAGGTGAAGTCTTTTTAGTCGCTAAACCTAAAAAATGATTAAAGGATATGATGACTATAGTTTACAACTGGGATACACAAGAATAGTGTCAAGGATTCAAAATCCCAGTTTCTTGAAGTTATCCTTATACAGACTTTCAAAACAAAGGTTGCTTTAGATTTAAGCTAAGGTAGCTTTAGGATCAATCAATCAATATCCGCCTTTAGATGAATCTTTGTTTTGAGATTAACACAACAAAAGATACACTCTGGTTAGGATGGACCATAACCGAACCTTGTACAATTACTTATTCTTGAAAGGTTAGCTGAAACTAGCTAGACGAACCATAAGCTTAATCATTTTTATATAACACTTTAAAACTTTAATCTTGAGTCACAACCATAGGTTAATGTGATCAAGTATGTCTAGATGTGTTTTTATGGAGTTGTTCAAATGCTGATGATCTCATAGAAATAGTTCTGATGCATCTGAAAATACTCGACAGGGTAAGTACTTGTACCTACATCTGGTTCGTGAGTTATTTTTTCATGGTACGTGTACCAGGTTTGGATACCCTTAAGACAAAAAAGAGTTCAGAAGTTCACAAAACTTTTTTAGTATGCATACTAGGTATGTTTACCAACCTGAGTTCGCGAGTCACAGAACCTTTTGGGTTTGTATACTGAGTATGTGTACCATCCCGAGTTCATGAGTCACATAACTTTTTGGGTTTGCATACCGGGTATGTGTACCCGAAAGTCGTTTTCGAACTATAACTATGCCGGTACGTGTACTGGATACATGCACTGCGGCTCCAGACCTATAACAGTTTTGCCAGTATATAAGCTGGTGTGTGTTGTGCTGTATCCAGATTTACAGTAGTTTTATCTCTCTCTAATAATCAATTTGAAACATTCCCGAATAACATCAATGACACATATCACTGTTCCAGGCTACTTTCAAATGATAATCTTGAATCATAATTTAGGTCATAAAAAATAAATTGTTTTTAACCAAATTTATCAAGTATGGACAAATGTTCTTAATCTTAGTCAACATATTTCGAAAATGATTAATCAAGATAAACTTGACTCGAAATTTTTGTTGTGCATTTAAAGTCTTCTTTAGGCATGCGACATAAAATCATAGATAGAAAGGTGAAAACTTGAGTAATAGGTGGTTCAGTCTTCACTTACCTTTTGTTGATGGATTTCTCCAAAAGCTTCGGTCGATCTTCACCTTCAAACGGTAGAACGCATTGATGTCTGGTAATCAAATACACACTTCTATCCTAATCCGAGACTTGACTAAATGTGGACTAGAATCAAGATATAGTTTTGATCAACTAAATTTGAAAACAATCTTGAGATAACAACACTTGTGAGTTCGACCGAGAAATGCTCTAACAATATCCTCCTTTGTCAATTTTAGTGACAAAACTATCAATACATATGGATTAAAAAATAAAGCTTTAAAACTCCAGAATCCATCATGCTTGATTTCCTTGGTTCTCAAACGCCTTGAATTCTTTGTTACTTCAAATTGTCAATGATTCTGAACGTGTTCAACTCAGCATCGTTGTCGTTGAAGAACAAATATTCTCAATCGTCGTTATACGGAAACATACTATTGTTATCTTCTCCAAAGTTCAATTGTATCACAACTTCTAAGTAATACTACAGTGATATGTTTCTCCCCCTTAGTCAATGCTTCCATCTTTTGTAAAACAGGTGAAACCTATAGATGTTGATTCACTCCTCCTTACATAATGATCTATAAACCACATGTATGTAGTTCAAAACTACTAATTAATTCTCCCCCTTTTTGTCAATAAAAATAGCAAAGGTACGAAAATCATGGGATCATAATGAATTCAACCAAAAGATACTTCAAGATTTAAGGAAGTTAGAGATAATAGATAATAACATGGTTAATATGTAACTCCTCATATCAACTTTATTTGGATGAAATCACATAGTATTATATACTTAGAGCTCATCTAGGATATTTAAGATAAGCATCCCCTATAAATTCCACAACCACACACCCCACAAAGATATAACAATTAAGCACAAGTTCATTTAAGAAATCTCCCCAATTTGATGTCATTCCCAAGAGAACAACATGAGTGACCTTAGTTTAATGAAAATAAGGATTTTGTCGGACATTAACAAATCACATGGACTTGTATCATGAACATCGACTTAAATTAATCTCAGCGTCAGTTACGAACAAGGAGATAATTTTAATCGGTATGACTCAACAAAAGAGAATCATATGGAGTGCATAATGCAGTAATAACACAGAAGTGTGATCACGAGTAGATCGATAGTACAAGATATTTCTCAAAAAGTTTATTCTATTTTCGGTTTATTGAAAACTTAATAGGTTTAACGTCTGAGCATATATGAGATATCAGTTCAATTCACATAAAGTAAATGACACATATATCTTTTCAGATTTTTGCAATAATTAAACCAATAATGATTACATACTGCAAGTTCATCTTCCAAAAACTCTAGAATTTAAATAAATAAATCTAAAAACATGCAAGATGAAAATCGTCGGAAATAGCTTGTGTAATCACAATTTATGCTATACCAAACCCTAGTTATCCTTCTCAAAAACAAGAATAAATTCTCACAAGATGTTTCCTAGAAAAATAATAAGGAGAACTAGAATTCATACGTAGTCTGCAACTTGTGTTTTGAAAAATCCAAGATCATCATATGCTTTTCCCAATTCTAAAGTAAGAAGCTTGATATCTCTTTTGGCAGCACACAATTGTTTGAACACCACTTTGATGTCGCTCATAATATTTCCAACCAAATAACATGACATTTGAACCGGTCTTGACTCTGTATGTTCTTGAGCAAAGTAACAAGATATGGTGACAAGATTATCGTAAAACTAAACAATTCCTTTGGAACCAACATCCTCCATCTTCTTGTCATCTTCCTTTATGTTGTTTGAAATCTTAGAAACATCAATGATTGTGAACATTCACGAGTTATTCCAACACTTGTATATAGTATAAGGCAGGCATACATTGTATACATATATACAATTTCTTGGTCAAGAAAACTGAAGGAAGAGAGATCCTTTATAGAATATTCTGAAGATGTTTAACTCATTACTTCCAAAGGTTTGGACCGGCTTTGGAACCCACATGGTTACGGGTTTGTGAGCACGTAAAATTTGTGAGCAACTAAATTTTCAAGATAGGTCATGCAGATAAATATTAATCAACCTTGTTCTTAGCTCAATAAATATAAATTTAGAGCACAAGAGGTAGTTGATATCACGAAGCTTGACATAACCGTTCAAAGAGTAACCTTATGAAGAAAATCAGAAATCCAAGAGAGAATGTAAACAAAACAAGATACAATATGTGTTAAGAAGGAATTGGTTACCTTTCTTGAGCATGTTGTGCATCCTCCTTTTCATGCTATGGGAGGAGGAATGATTTATCATAATCAAGTTATGTTATGGTAGGCATCTGTCAAATACCCATCATGAACAACAAAATTCTCCCTCGTTTAGTACCTGTTGCGTCTGTAGAACAGTTTATGTTAGGTGAATTACAAAGGGATAAGGAGGTATAAATCTTATAATGCATGGTAATTGGTTAATCTGTTTTGAGATCAGAAATGCTATGAGCAACCCTTGTCCGAAGGTTCAAAATTGTGTGATTATGTGTTTCTGAGAGAGATTTCTTCGATATCCTCTTCTGAGTGCGTTTAGGAATAATAGAAACTTTCTTCCCATTACTCTCTTCATGATTTTTCGAAGAAGAATCGGATTGACTATCCTTTTGCAAGTTAGTCATTTTCCAACTGGGAGCATCGGATCTTGTCTTTATCTTTATGAAGTTATCCATTTGATAATCATTATAATTGTGAAAAAGCTTTGTAAGATGTTTATGGGTAAATCTTGATTTATCACAGCATTGATTCCTTTGCCTAAAGGTTGGACGTTAACAACCCATAATGCCGAGGTATTAGCCTTAACATATGAACTAGGTTTAGTCACTTCTTGTGATGCCCAAACAAGAACATCCTGAAGTTTTTCATTCCTTAAATGGAAAAGACATCCCTTTTGCAGGTGACGTTTATTTTCGCAATAGCGGAAAACATAAGGAATATTATTACCTGGATTCGTGTGTGTTGGTTTTGGGGGTTGATATAATTCGCTCTTTCGAATCTTAACTCTAGGTGTAGGTATTTCACTTTTTCCATCAGTGGAAACCTTTGTTATTACTTGGAGCATCTATTTCCTTATAGCTCAATCCTCGTGAATCACGATGATTTTTACTTGCTCCTAGCATAGTGGTTAATTTATTTGAGCTAGTATTGAACTTTTTCAAGTCCTCTTCCAACATCTTGATTTTATCAAGAGAAGCAATTAGATCAGCCTCAAGCTGTCTTTCTCGTGTGAGAAAGTCATTTTTCTTTCTTCAGAACAATTTTGTTGAGAGTTAATCCTTGTTTCATTCTCTTCAAGTTTTTCTTTCAACACAAAGATATTTCTACGAAGATTTTTGCATTCAGAATTTTTTAATAGCACATCGTCTTCGCGATCTTTAAGAAGGGATTGTATTAGTCGATAATCACAATCATAAATTTTAAAGATCTTTCCCAATTTCTTGTGTTTTCTCGACAGAGAGGAGTTAGAAAACCAATCAAATATGATATTGACCTTTTTTTCTTTAGAAGATGGTCAAACAACTTGGTATATTGTGAGACTTCCTCATCAACATCTTTATTGATCTCAGAATCGCTTTTGTCAAAAATTTCATCCAACAGTTCTTCTAGGCGTGTCTCTCAGTTATCCACAGTTTTAGATGATGCTTCAGATGTGACAGTTTTCTCATGTGAACCAAAACCTTGAAAATCGTATGAATGATTCTGAACTGGTGGTATATTCAATGAAAATTACACTCTTGTCCATATAGTTAGTGTTAGAGCATAGCTCGGTCGACCTCGCATGCGTTGCTATATCAAGCATGTTTGTCAATGTTAGTGATCAAAACTATGAGTCTTGATTTCTAGTCTATTATAGCTAAGTCTCGGACTAGGATAGAAAAGTGTAGTTGAGCTCAAGGACTTCATGGCGATTCATCATACAACGACGAAGATCTACACAAGGAACCGTGGAACTTCATCAACAAAAAGGTATGTGGAGACTTGAACTTATCTATCACTCAAAAGTCCATCTATTCTATCTCCTACTTCTTATGAGACAAAAATTTGTATGCTATATAGACTGGATCATACACATTTGACATTTCGAGCTGAGTATTCACTACTTAGCTTTTTCTCGAAATCGTGTGTTGGTAAAACGTTTCGCTTTGATCAAGTTTATCTTCACCTAGTGACGAAAGTCATGAAAAGTTTCAATTACTTTGAGAATTGCTCTGACGTGAAACGGTCTGTGAATAACGGATATATAACATCCTCTGAGAATGTCTCAATGATTGGAATGAGAGTTTAGATTACATAACCATGTATTCCTTAATCCGAAGTTTTCGAACTTTGTTGATTGAGAGAAACCAGAAGAATTGGCTTTGCCAAGTCCGCGAACTCAGTCCGCGAACTGACGGAAGTTCTCTTGCCGATAATTTCTGCTGGGATTTTCCAAAAACTCGTTTGCGTATTTATCCCGCGAACTCAGTCCGCGAACTGGCGGAAGTCTCTTTGCCGAGATTTTTTGCTGAGTTTGGAAAACTCTGCTGGTTGCCTTAAGTCCACGAACTTGTTTGTGAGCTTAAGTGGTTATGATCTAAAGATGTGCTCTGAACATGAAACTTAAATTACTAAGGAATACTTTATGCAAACTGTAGCTATAAAGTTCATGCGCCGATTCATCGAATCGAATCATCTTTGTTTCAATTGTGTCTTGTGTAGTTACATAAGATCTCATAGAAATTGAACAACTTTCTAACTAGTTCATTTGAGTCAATTTAACTAGTTATTGTGAAGAAGAACTAGGTTAATATGAATTGCTCATATGGTTAACCTTTTGGGTTACTATGTTGAACCAACATACACGTACATGTTTGGGCATGGTTTTCACGAACCCAGTAAACGTCTACCCAAGTGTGTGTGACAAGCTAAGTTTTCGATCTAATGGTTGAGAAATATTAGCTTGAATCTAAATCAGGTTTTCATCCAACGGTGAATATGTATTTCTTTATAATTAAGGCAAAACCTTGATTTGAAGGTTATATAAAGGAGACATCTATCATTGTGGAAAACTAATCCCCACACGTCTGTGTGATACTAGTGCGCTCACTAGAGTCGATTCTCCTTTAACCTTTGGTTTTCTTATCTAAAACCAGGTTAACGACTTAAAGACTTCATTGGGATTGTGAAGCCAGACCGATACTACTTTTATCGTAGTTGTGTAATATGATCTTGCATCTTCTATCGTACGAGTACAATCTTTGATTGGCTTAAGATCGTGAGAGTTCTCCGATAGGCAAGATAAAGAAGTCACAAACATCTTCATCTCACTATTTGTGATTCCTCGACAAACCGCTTGTGTAGTCAAGAAGGATTGTTGAGAGGTGATTGATTAATCTAGGCTGTTCTTCGGGAATATAAGACCGGATTATCAATTGGTTCCTGTTCACCTTGATTTTAAATCTTAAGACGGAACAAAACCTAGGGTTTTTCTGTGGGAGACAAATTTATCCTTTGATAGACTTTTCTGTGTGAGACAGATTTGTTTATTATCAAGTCGACGATTTTGGGTTGCAACAACTCTTAGTTGTGGGTGAGATCATCTAAGGGAATCAAGTGCGCAGTATCCTGCTGGGATCAGAGGCGTAGGAGTACAACTGTACCTTGAATTAGTGGGAGACTGATTGGGGTTCAACTATTGTCCAGTCCGAAGTTAGCTTGTAGTAGGCTAGTGTCTGTAGCGGCTTAATACAGTGTGTATTCAATCTGGACTAGGTCCCGGGGTTTTTCTGCATTTGCGGTTTCCTCGTTAACAAAACTTTTGGTGTCTGTGTTATTTCTTTTCCGCATTATATTTTATATAATTGAAATAATACAGGTTGTGCGTTAAGATCATCAATTGGAAATCCAACCTTTGGTTGTTGATTGATATTGATTGATCCTTGGATATTGGTCTTTGGTACCGTCCAAGTTATTCCTTGTGTTTGATTAAAGACTCGCTATTGTTTTAGCTTGAGTAAATCAAAACAAGTGAGAGATATTGACTCCTTGAGATACTTTAATCTAGATTGAGTCTGACTGTCTAGTTGATTCTCTAGCAAAGTATTTCGGAGTTAGTCCATATAGATTGCTAAGCGAAATATTGGGTGGTGTTGTTAGACCCCCGCCTTTTCAGTTAGATTGCTTCAAACATAAACTTATTAGGTCTTAAACGTGTTTGCCTGCTCTGATACCAATTGAAAACACCGGGGTTACCAAAATACACCACCAACTTTTTCTTAGGCAACATATATGGAAAAACTTAAATATAATTCCGAGAGTTCAGCTTAATAAATCTCAATCAAGGAATAATATTTAGAGTTATATCTTTTTCTCTCACAATGAGAAAGTTTACACTTGCAAATCCGTGAACCTGATATACGTGTGAAAGTTCTTGGACGATATCAAAAATAAATATCCAAGAATCAATCAATTTGTATCCAACAAACAAGAATGGATGTATCGAAAAGCCATACTTTTTTGGCAATCCAAAAGCAATCAGGAAGAACATAACTACTTCTCAAAAGATATTGTTCCTACTATCAAGAGTACTCAGAAGAAATTTGTGAAGAATACTGTTTTTGTCCAACCTAAAGATGGGGAAATCATCAACGTGAATTTCTTAGTCAACAAAGGAGATCAAGAAGAAGCTAGTGAAGACAGCAGGCTTGGAAAGAGAATCATAATGGAAGATAGCAGCACATCTGAAGGTCCATCTAATAGTGCTCATACCTGTGAAACCACTGAAACTAACAAAGACTTTCAAACTCCCTCATCTATCACTGCTAAGGATAAGCAAACTATGAGCACACTACTGGAGAGTCAGGTATTTCTAAATACTTCCACTTCATCTTTTTATCAATTATTTTACACTGGTTATGCACGCATTATCATTGTATTCTCTTTGCATCTAGTTTTCAAATACACCATTCTGCACATTATCAATTCTCACAAGTTCATATCCCATAAAATTTTTCTTTTTTTCATCTATTTTTTCCTGTTACACTACATCTTAGTTGACTCAAAAAAGGCTCACAATATGAAAATAATATCTTGGAATGTTCAAGGTCTCAAAACTTCAGCCACCAAAAACCACCTCAGTGACTTAATCAGATGTCAGAACCCTGACATAATATTTCTTTGTGAAACCAAAATAAATCAAAATAAGAGCAAACCCATTCTAAAACATTATCAATACCCAAATTATGCTTTTATTGATCCTATTGGCTTATCTGGAGGACTTATTCTTCTCTGGAAAAATGGTTTCTCTTGTGATGGTATTGGCAAAAGCAATAACATGTTTAACATTCTGGTTCAAGCTGATAACAACAAGCCTGAATTTCTGCTGACTTGTATGTATGAGCACACTAATTATCATAAGAAAAAAGCTCAGTGAAATCATGTTCTAGATATTAGTAAGAACAACAGCAGCCCTTGGATCCTTCTAGGAGATCTGAATTTCCACATTACTGAAAGTGATAACAATGCCTCTTCCTCTATTTATGGTTGGGTCAATAACATTGTAGCAAATTGTGGTTTAGAAGACTTAGGTTATTCTGGCAAGAGTCACACTTAGACTAGCAATAGTTTAGGTACAGGAGATAGAAAATCTAAAATAGATATGGCCTTAGGTAATAATGACTGGAATATCTCTTTCCCTAACTCTAAACTGTACCATCTAAATCAAGTTGGTAGTGACCATAATCCTATAATGTTTGTGACTGATACCTGCATTTCCAATCACTGGAAACCTTTTAAGTTCTTTCTTACTTGGCTTAATGATGATTCTTGTTCTAATATTATTGCGAATGCTTGGAAAACTGAATTTAATGATTCACCTGCTTTTCAGTTTGCTAATAAAATGAGAATTACTAGAAAATACCTCTCTAAGTGGAATATAGAGCATTTTGGTAATATACATCAACAGGTTAATTCTCTGCAGCATCAACTTACTTCATTGCAAGCTCTACCACACATCTCTTACGCGGATGCTCAAATTCTGGCAGTTAACAATGATCTAAACAGATGGCATAAGGTGCAGAATGAGTTTTATCAACAAAAGTCAAGAGACAACTTTATCAAGGATATGGATAATAATACCAAGTACTTCCATTCTAAATGTACTAGAAGAAGGAGAAGAAATAACATTGATTCCATACAGGACTACAATGGTAATTGGCTACAGTCTAGAGAAGATATTTCATCACATCTCACACATCATTTCAGCAGTATAAGTTCCACCACTAATCCAGTTCTTGATGAACATCTCTTCTCTATTCTTTATACATGCATTACTGCAGAAGATAATGTACTTCTTACAAGTATCCCTACCTCAGATGACATTATTGCAACTCTAAAAAGCATGGAAAATTGGAGTTCTCCAGGGACAGAAGGATTTCAAGCTGGTTTTTACAAAAGTCAGTGGAGCATTACAGGTGAAGATGTCTGCCTGATGGTCAAGAAATTTTTTGAGACAAAGTATCTGTCAAGACAAGTTAATAAAACTTACATCTCTCTTATACCAAAGAAGAAAAAGTCAACTTGTGCAACAGATTATAGACCTATAGGATTGTGCGATACTTCTTATAAAATAATCTCAAAAATTCTTGTCAATAAAATGAAACCTTTAATGGAGAAGATCATATCCCCTTATCAAGCTGCACATGTCTCTGGCAGACTCATTAGTGATAACACAGTAATAGCTCAAGAAATTATTCATTCTATGAAGAAAAAAGGGGGCAAATAGGTTGGTTGGCACTCAAGATGTACATGTCAAAAACATTTGACAGATTAGAGTGGAGCTTCCTTCTCAAGGTACTAAATTATTTTGGATTCAGTGATGACTTCTGTAACTTAGTTCATCAGTGTATAAGTACTTCTACCCTATCAGTTCTTCTTAATGGATCCCCTTGTGATGAATATCAACCTACAAGAGGTATAAGACAAGGTGATCCACTTTCACCTTATCTCTTTATTCTTTCTATGGAGTTTCTCTCAAGGCATCTTATTGCTGATCAACAAAACAAAACTATTCAAGGTATTAAAGTGGCTAGTCATTCACCAACCACTAATCATCTGTTATTTGCAGATGACTGCCTGATTTTCACTCAGGAAAATCTTTCTTATATTAACAATCTTCTCAATTAATTCAGCTCACAGTCAGGACAAGTCATAAATTTTGAAAAGTCTGCAGTGCATTTCAACAAGCACACTAAACCAGAAGTTGTTGAATGTCTTACCAACATACTTGGAGTTAAAGCTATGAATTCAAAAGAAAAGTACCTGGGGTCACCTCTGCTACTAGGGCACTCCAAACAAGAAGCTTTCAAATCAATACAAGAAAACTTTGAGCAAAGATTATCCACTTATAACTCAATTTCTCTCACACAGGCCGGAAGATCAACGATGACTAAACATGTTTTAAATGCAGTTCCTACTTATCAGATGGGCACTTTCAAGCTCCCTAATCAACTGATCAACAAGCTTATTGCCATTGAAAAACACTTTTTTGGGGACATAAATCAAACAAGGGTTCTAATCCTCTAGCTTGGCTCAAGATGTGTAAGTCTAAAGATACTGGTGGACTTGCATTCAGAGATCTAGAAAAGCTCAATCTTGCCCTTCTTACAAAAATGGCATGGAGAATATGCAATGATTCCAATAATCTCGTGGTCCAACTTCTTAGAAGCAAATACTTCAGAAATGGAGATATACTTCATAATAAGATTGAAGCCAAGAATTGCTCATATACTTGGAATGACATTACTAAGGGTCTCATTATAGTTCAGCAGAACTATTTCATGGAAATCAACAATGGAAAAGGAACAAAAATATGGCAAGATAGATGGATTTCAGGTATGACAACTCCACCAGTTCCTGTGAATGACTTATTCAGATTCTATGAAGAGGTTGTTGAGCTTATTATCCCTGGCACCAGTAATTGGAACATCTCTTTATTAAATCAATTATTTGATTCTGTTACTTCTTCAGGAATTCAAAGTATGTTTCTTGATGTCACAAAAGAAGACAAGATGATTTGGATGCCTGTCAAGGATGGTAAGTTCTCTGTTAAGAGCACTTATAATAAGCTTTCTAATTGCAGTGGGGAAGTTGTTGTCAATGGCAGAACTATTGATCCTAGGGTCTGGAAAAATCTTTGGAAAACTGGAGCTGCTCATAGAGTTAACCTCTTTATCTGGAAGTGTATTAGAGAGATTAATCAGACAAGAGATAAATTGGCAGTCTACAATGCTGAGCAGGAAAATCAATGTGGTTGTTGTGGTGCTGAATTTGAAACAATAGAACATCTGTTACTAGAATGCAGACATGCCAGAGCTGTGTGAAGAGGAGTTAACATCAACATTGATGCAGTAAGAAATAACTGCACAAGTGTGTCAGAATGGTGTACAAGTTGGTTCTCTACAGATGGTAATTCAAATGAACATTTGTTATACACCTTAATGATTGGTGCTTGGATCATCTGGAAAGACAGATGTGATTCAATATTCCAGGAAGTATCCCTAAACCCATTTAATTATGTGCACAAGATCAATTATTACTTGCATTCTCATTTAAAGGCACATAACATTGCATCTGCACTCACACAATGCATTACTTCACACTGGGATCCACCTCTACCAGGCATTATTAAGATAAATGTAGATGATCATTTGACTACAATTCTAAAAAGTTAGGCACTGGATTAATTATTCGTGATGAAACAGGTACATGTGGAGAGATCAAAGGAAGTTTCGCAAATGGAGCACTGAATCCAAAAGAAGGTGAAAGCATGGCAGTTCGTGAGGCACTAGCTTGGGCAAAGGAAAAATCATTCACCAGAATACACATTGAAGCAGATGGAAAGCTTGTCATTCAATCAATTACAAGAACTATCTCTTTAATACAAGGGGAGAAAATAAGAATATCTTAAAAGAGATAAAATATTTATCTTCTACTTTTAGTTTATGTAATTTTACTTTCATTAGTAGAGACGACAACCAAGTTGCAGATGAGGTTGCTAGGTCAGTTAGAACCTCTGAGCTAAATGTTGAACTTTATGAGAATTTTGGTGCTAACATTTGTAGTCTTCTGGCAAAAGACTTCGGTGCTATTTCTTAATAATCAATATATTTCTGTTTTTATTAAAAAAAATAAAAAATTATGACAAGTTACATGTTTCTTGGTTAAATACCGGGCATTAAAATTTTCTTGCAAATCGTTGATTTGATTTTTATATATCATGAGTAGTTTAGTACAGCCAAAACCAGGCAGTGCTCCAACTGGTTATCCCGGTTCAAAGATTCAAACTCGAAACAGACGCCCAGTTCGTGTTAATTATCCATTGAAGAAACAATTTGCTTCTGTTAATTCATTGCAATTAAATAATAATAATATCTCAAGGGTAGCTTCTTGCAATTCTTGGTATCCATCAACTCATTCAACGTTTAATTCTTTTCACGCACTTAGAGAACAAAGTCATCAAGCGCGTCCTTTTATTAACGGTGCAAGTAGCTCTTATTATGGATCGTATCATGCAGATGAATATCGAAATTCCGATGCTATAGGAAACATATTAATTCCAGTTTTTGGTATCGGTGGAGTGTTGATTATGTTTGTATGGGGTTCAGAAAGAATTCCTTATTCGGGAAGAATCCATTTAAATTTTTTACCAAGAGATTTAGAGAGAAAATACGGAGAATTCTCTTTTAATTATGTAAAGAAAACTCTTAAAGGGAAAATTCTTCCGCAAACACATTGGAAAAATGTTAGGGTTAGAGTAATAGCCAATGATATAATCGAAGCTTTAAGGAGGGGGTTAGGAGATGACAAAAGGGTTCAAGACAGTAGTGGTGAAGCAAAGAAAGGTTCTAAAGTTGCTACTTATCTTTTGGAAGGACTAGATTGGGAGACTTTGGTTGGTGATGAACCAATTGTTAATGCATATTAGCTTGATTACTTTGTTGTCCCGGTGGAAAGATTCTTGTTTACACTGGTTTGCTTGATTACTTTAGATCAGATGCTGAAGTAGCTTCAGTGCTTGCGCATGAGGTATTGCTTTTCTACTTCTTTCAGTAGCTTCTTAGAATTTGTAAGTGCAACCAGGAGATAAGCCTTTGGTACACCTAGTTAAAACTAGGTGTCGCTTTTGGCAGTATGACTCTGGCTGAGATTTACATATATATTTTGGTGGTTCGTTTTTTTCTTCTTTTTCCTATGTTGTTTTCTAATATACGGTTGATGTGATGATATTCTGATATCAGGTTGGACATGATGTGGCAAGACATGGACCTGATACATCTCAAACAATCTGTGTTTTGAGTTTCTGAAAATAATTCTGAATACTCTGTTCAAGAATACAAGTGACACGACTAGTCTAGATGAAGCATGCAAATATCTCCTCGTCTACCTGCCTTTCTCTCGAAGGTATTTGTTATGGTTTCAGTAATTTGCCTAAAGTGTTCACTACGATAGTCTTTCATCCACAAATAATATTCAAAAAAGAAAAGTTTACTTGCTGCTAATTAGCTTTTCCCAGTAGATTTTTATTTTCGTTGTTGCTTTCGTCCTGTCTTGTAGCATGCTTGACACTGGCACCATGTATGTGCTTATGTTTCTACCAGGACCTGGCTTATCCTGGTTCCAACCCACCCCAAAAGCCTAAAATATTTCAAAATAGACAAGCCCCTCTCGTCATGTGGAGATATTTTACTCTACATTTTTTTCTTTTATTAGGATAGAAAGGGAAGCAGATTATATTGGATCAGTAGAAATTGACGTTTAGTCCCAAAATTTGTGAGCTTTGGACGTTTTAGTCCTGCCATCTCAAGCCTAGTAATAGAAGGTCCAAATTAACCATATTCCGTACGGACTAATTCTTTCTGGAACGATTCAGTCCAAAACCAATTTTTCAGAGGGCAGAAATACCCAACAGCTAAATGTAATACCAGTTCCCGTACTTCAATTTCCACTTTTCATTTTCATTTTATGGAAACATTTCCGGAGCGAAAAAAAAAATCATAAAACCTGATCTCGTCGTTTCAATGGAAGTTCAATCTTTAAACCTAATTATGATAATCAAACAGTTACTGGATTCTTCTTGAAAAATCTAAATCATCGTCGTCATAGGTTCCTTTTCTTGAAGATAAACTCAAAATTGATGAATTTCAGAAATTAATTAGAAGATTTCATCAATTGAAAAGCGGTATGAAAGATGAGAACATGTTGTTATCATTTAATTTGATCGTCGTTGTTACTTTATCGATTTTAGATAATTTTTTTACGGTTTCAGTTCGAGCTTCTTATTCAATTAATGGGAAGAAGTTAGATCTATAATCATCTAATTATTTTTTTTTACTTATCAATTAGTTTAAATGATGATAAATCTTTTGTAGCAGATGCTTATGCAGATTGCTGGACTTGGAGATGACATTTAAATGAGTACCTTTGATTGTTCAAAAGGTAAGTGGTCGATTTCACTGATCTTTAACTTTAGTATCCTTATTGTTTAGTTTCTATTAGGAAAACCATGTTGTATTTATGGATTTACCTGCTATTAACTTAACATTTGATTAACCATCTAATTCTTAGAAATTTACTTAACATTCAATACTAGATAAAATTTCAATGGTTTTCAACTGTACAAGGAGCTAGGTTTGAGATTTTAGTTAAGATTAATAGTTTGTGAATATATGTCAGTCGGTATTTCCTTTGTAATATTTCTGCACAAATATATGTTGTTAATTAAATAAAGAGATTCTTGCAATGTTTCGTATCGAATGTGAAGAATAGCAGACTAAATTTTGACAACAACTACCACTGACATAGTATGTGTTTGCTCATGCTCACCGTCATATGGTATGTGTTTATTTACTCAATTTAAGGGTGTTTAGGAAAATTCTAATTAAGAAGTAACTTTCAAGAAACCAGAAGTTAGGTTCGACCGAATTTTAGAATCATTTTTACTCTAGTTACCAAACAGTTCGAAAAAATTTCGCAGAAAACATCAAACTGAATACTAATATCAAACAATATCATGGTCTGTGAACATGAACAATACTGGATATCGGTAAAGTAAGTAGTTTACACCTAATATCTCCATTAATCAGTAAAACTAAAATCTACATTTAAGCTTTAATTAAGAACCACAGTCAGCTAGCCAAACACAACATAACTAGCTCATAGTTTTGTGACGTGCTTTAGGCCCCTAGATATGACTGGACGTTTTGTCAGTATAAGATGTGAATGGGATGGTATGACAAGGATCCTATCTAACTCTGTCATAACTCAGACATTACCCACCAAATTCCCAACCACGGCTTACATTATAGCACGCATATTTATGCCTTCCCTCAAATGGTGCACATTTGCTTGGGATAATGCAATTTTGGCTTGACTTCAATGAGCTGCGAGGGCTTCCTCATGACTAGGCAATTGATTAGTGTGCATATGCACTTATTTACAGGGCCCTTATTTACATGCCTTGATGCTTTTGTTTAGATATTAGCAGCACGTTCATGCCTCTAATTTATTCTTTTGTTTGAAATGCAAAATGGAACAATTTTACTTACCAGGGGATTGGAATACATTGAGTACTGTCAAAAGGTCGTGTAAAACTGGGGTACATCTTTTCTCATTGTTTCATAGGTCGTGTAAAAGTAGGGAAAATCCCATCCATTGTAGAGGCAGATTATGAGCTCTTACGACAATCAAGTTTTTGTAGAGTGAGTGAAGATTAAGAGAAGATGATTATAAGTAGGTTAGGTTGAAAAGATATATAGATAGAGTGAGAGGGAGAATGAGAGGGGTACGCTTTTGCATATTCTAAATGTAGGGCACCAGCATTTATACGGTGACCATCTTGTGATGTTCTTTAGGTATTAATTTATTTCTTTTTGAGGTTTTTTTGTAAAATTTTGTATGAGAACTATGATCTTGTGTCTTTAATTTTTTATAAAGGCGATCTAATCTGAATCTTTATGTTATTAGGTGTACGCAATTGTACACTCGTTGATTGTTAGGTGAACACAATTGTACACCCGTTGATTGTTAACATGTACATAGTTGTACACCCGTTGATTGTTAATGTGTACATAGTTATACACGTGCTCATTATTAACAGTACAAACCTGTATTAATATCGTTGCTTGTTTTCCTTTGAATTTGTGTTTAATGAACTCGTTTCTTACTCACAGGCTTGTATGCACATAAGTTACATAGAATGTCAGGATGTTTGATTTAAGCAAAACGATAGTGCATGTAACACAAGAAGATTTTTTTTTCCAGTAACTACGAGAGGTGATGTGGTGTTGTTTTGTTTATCGGCTTTCTGTTTTTTTTGCAGGTCTGATCCAATGTTTCTAAATTGATGTTTGAAATTTAAATTTCTATGGATAGGTGTATATGCGCAAAAAAACAAAAGTTTTTTCTTTTGTATTTGAATCATGTATTCATATAGTTTGAATTTTGTTTGTATAGAAGATATTAAAAGATGGAGATGTGCGAAGGGAGGTCGATTTACTTAGAGCATACTTCAGAGATAAGTCCTAAAGCTTGTGATTTGGACTTGAAAAAAAGAGAACAGGCAGCGACACACCAACCATTTCCAGGTCAAGCGGAATTTCTTTGTCCTCAACCTCGTCGTGCTGTTAGGACTCCTTACACTGTTGATAGCCTTGAAATACTGTGCTGCACTCCTAGAGGGTAAGTAGTCGAGTTATTTAATTTGTTCTTTGGTGATAATAGTAGTCATTTTACTTACACAATTGGGAAGTTGGAATTTTGTTTTCTAAAGGTATTGTTGGATTGGCCGTTGTTTCACATGTAGTTTATGTATAGTTATGTTACTACGTAGAAGCTGTTCATAATTAGGGTTCTTTTTATCTCGTTGAACTCTTTTGTTTCACATGATGTTTGTTCACATACTGATGAACACATCATGTTGTTTGTTTTTGTTAGTTTGTAATATTTTTCAAAGTTGAGAATTTATTTTTCTTTTTATTTGCAGTGAGTCCCCTACTCCCAAAAAAGATCCCAGTCTTGACATCTTAAGTTTATTTTTTAGCAAGGTAACTGCCGACATCTATTTGCTTATGTTGATTTCTTTTCATAGGCGCATCATCTATGGTAATAACATTTTGTTTATCATTTCATGATTGTCTGTATTCAGGATCGTTTAGAAGAAGATTTAGATACTGATAATAGCAACCAAATTGTCCTTTTTGCGGTTCACCACCACTACATGCATGCTAACAACTATGTATACAACATGTCGATTTTTAATGTGTACAATTATGTACACATGTTCATTATTAATGTGTACATATTTGTACACCCGGTAGTCGTTAATGTGCATATTACTGTACACATGAGTATACATGTTCTGGGTATACATGTGTACAACTATGTATACATGTTAGTTTTATTGTGCACGCTGTGAACATGTTATATGACTTCTGAAATTGAATCTATAAGAAATGTTGGTTCGTAAGGCTTATTCTGGAATTAAGACTAATTAAGATTATTCTTGAGAAGCTGTGGTTCTGGAAAGGGAAACTTTACTGAGATGGTTGATACTTTATCCAAAAATTATTTAAGACAAAATAAGTTTTGGTATGAATAATCCTTTAAGTTCGTTGTGTAATGTGCAATACGAGTTTTTCTATTATTGTAAATGCTTTTGTCACTTTATGCGCTAACATTATTATACATCATGCAAGCTGATGGAAGGAAGGTGGATAACAAAAGAGTGCTTGTGGATGTTGTAGTATATCTTGAAAAATATGCGTATTTCAGTACATTAGTTCACGATTCCTTTACCGGATCAAGTTTGGTTGGAAAAGATATGTTTGCAGTGATAATTACACTTTTATTCTCATGAAAAATAATTACATTCTTTCTAGGAAGATTGGAAATGCGTGAATAGCAATGTAGTATAAAGCGAGCAGATCCTAAACAATCACTAAGTAATGATTGTATAAACTATAACTAGGGTGTACAATCTGGTGCATATATGAAAAAATGACTCCATAAGCTTGTTGTTGCTAAGTAACTAGGTGTACAAATTGGTGCACGTGGGAAAAAGATTGGCTTGATAAGATTATGTTGCATAGATGCAGGTGTACAAACTGGTGCACGTGTAGAAAACGACTCTGTAAGCTTATGTTGTGTTTCCAGTTTGTGCACATTTTATTTTTTGAATTGTTACCATGCACATAATTGTACACATGTTGAATATTAATGCATACATACTTGTACACATGTCGTTTCACAAAAGATTTCATCTTCTTATATGTTTTTGTATTGTTTTGCTTATGTTAAGTTTTTCCTTCTTAGGTTATAAGCACCTGGGGTGTTCAAAACGAAATTGACGTATACCCGGAATGCAGAGTATGGGATGCAGGGTATGTTCACCAAGTAAGAACTTGAACTACAACTGTTTTTTCTTGTCAGTGATACCTATAAATGGTTCATCTGTCTCTAATTTTGGTTTACATTTGAAGTTTGAACCCATTTCGATATCATGAGATGATTTTAATAGCATGTTTGCTATGTTTTTAGGTACTTTTCGAGGGAGCTTAAGGTGGAGAAGAACAATGGACATGTTTTGGATATTAATGAGGTGCACCTTGTCTTGTCTCTGGATTTTCTGGATTGTTGTAAATGTGTACATGTTTGTACACCAGTGTAAATTAAGATTTTTTTTTAAAATAAAAATTATATAGTCATATGGGTACTCTTTTTGTAGCTCTTGGAAAGAGCTTTCCGAATATATAAAGTTTGTGAATTTTGGACGAACGGTTCGAAAGATAAATTGTTTTTTATTATTTTTAATATTATTTAAAATTGCTGACATCATCTTGAGTCACAATGGATTAAACTGTAAATATTTGGACTAAATTGTAAATCATGAAGGTTATTTGCGTATTTTCCATATTTTAAATAATTTTTGGACTAAATTGTACCTAGTTAACTCGAGATGGACTAATCTATGTTTTTTTACGCGTCTTCGACCTTTTTCCCATTGGATTACTCTTGCTTGCGTCAGCTGGATACGATCCTCCAGTCCAAGTGCAAGAGAAGTTTGGGGAGCTTATTGGGGATGGAGGGTCGTTTCTAGGAGATTGTCTTGCCACGCATCCATCTGAAAAGAAGAGAGTACAACTGCTATTACAGGACAAGGTTATGGAAGAAGCCCTTAGTATATATTGTCTTGCCACGCATCCATCTGAAAAGAAGAGAGTACAACTGCTATTACAGGACAAGGTTATGGAAGAAGCCCTTAGTATATATAGGGAACCAAATTTCAGCAGGGGTTTCGAAAGGCGAATTTCATATTGTTGTAGCTTTTGGGAAAGTGCTTTTCTGTTATGTTTTACTGTATTGTTTTGTGTTTTATTGCGCAAAAAAACCCAGACAGATCCTTAGTAATTCTAATCTGAATTTTTTTGTTTAAAAATAGTAAAATTTTGTGTGGTAAATTGTCTGAAGTGATGTTGATATAGTTAATAATAATTAAATAAATCCGAGACCAAGAATTCAAATTGGATATGTGATACAAAGTCAACATTGCGTCCTACAATCTGCTTTGTGACTTGGAAGCTGAATTATAATCCAATATATGTCAGTGTGCCAAACATGGCCGTATGATCAAATATGGACAGACGTGGGTTCGTTCTTTAACACAAAACTACCATATAATAAAAATTCTTTTAAAAATAACAATGGTAATTACATAACATTACTTCGTGGTTCTTTTCCTCGTGAACCATAACCAGTCTCGACGACGAAATGTCCATAAACTAAGTATATTAATGTCATGTATAAGATTCATTTCACGTATGAGGCTATAAGGCAATTATGAAGCTCGAGTCACTTCCACACGCTGCAACCCCGTATTCTTAGCTAGTTTAAGACCTTCAATTCAGTCGCCGCCAATAGTTCAGCCATCTTATTACGATGGATGCAGACGGCCAAAAAAAAACAACAAAACCATGAAACCTTAACCCCCTTCTCTTTTGAAGAGCTTTGTAGGTTTTCTTACGTGACAAGAAACCAAATTTCGAGTATGTGACAAGAAACCAACTTTCGAGCATGACCAGTTAATTAAATAAGTTTCTTGGTTAAATATCAGGGTTCACAATATTCTTGTGATTATGATTATATAAACCATGAGTAGTTTAAGAAATGTAAAACTAGCGCTTAGTACGATTCGAAATCTCGTTTCGAAGATTTTAGCTCGAAGCAGACGTCACCCAATTCGCGTAGCTACTCATCAGTTGAAGCAACACTTTGTTCCTGTTAATTCACCAACAAGTTATATTAATATTTCAAGGGTTTCTTTCGAGGGATATAATTGGTCTTTGGTACTCAGGTTTTGTCCAACACTAGACTTTGGTCAAACATTTGTCCAACGTTAGTGCTTGGTACCTGGACTGGACGTTGACCTGCATAGACTGTTGATGACCAGACTTTACTTAATTTTATAAAACAAAAATACTGTAACATTACCAGTTTACAAGTGTACCTCTGAAGTCGGTATAGAATCGGTATGGCGAACCCGAGTCTCGTACATATATCAGTCAGTCAGTCACACTCCGGAAATCATTTTCTTCTTAAAACCTAGGGTTCCACCATCCAGAGAAAATCAAGAACGACAAAGTATCTAAATCGTCTATTCTCACACTAACCAAACCCTCTATTTTCATCACTAACCAAACCCAAACTAGCAGAGTTCAGAGAAGTCAACCTACAAAATCTAATTTTAATTAATCAATCAATCATCGATTCAATCTCAACTAACATAGGAATTCTACAAATAACAGAATTTGATTTTCAATCAATCATAAATTCAATCTCAACTGACGTAGGAATTTCTACTTCATCAACAATCAAACAACGAGATCTGATTAAATCCAATTTAGGGTTTCTTCTTCAAAGAGGATATTGAACCAGTAATATGCCAAACCTATAGAAGAGTTCAGAGACCAAAATAAAAATAAAGGTGAGATTGAGATGGGGGACTTGATAGGAAGAATTTACGGGTTTTGCTGGTGTTGCTGTGAAGAAGAATGATTCTGGTTTGATGAGAATAAGTGGGTATTTGCTGATGGTCTATTTCAAAAGGGATTGTGATTGATTTTTGAATGACTGATTGAGCAGGTAGGTTCGATTTGGGAATGCATTAATGTTTTGACATGTACTGTTTTTCGATTCAGCTCTGGTTGAATATTGCAATTAGAAATTGGGTTCGATTCAGCTCTATTGGATACAAGATATAAATTTAATCTTTATTATATCTTATAATTCTGATATGGAACATATAAGAAGATGTTGATATGTTAACTAAATGCCAGAAATGAAGAATAAATTATGGGAAAGTTATCAAGAATTTTGAGATACTAATCTTGAATTATGTCTTACAATTATTTAGCCTATTCAATTAGAGTTGATTGGATTTTCAAACCTCAATTTTGGTGGATTTACGGATTTTATGAAGAAATAATCCATTAATACTAGTCCCAAAATTCAGTTTGAATATTTATATATGTCTGCGAGACTTGGGGCCTCAAGGTTCGTCTGCACATTGCTGAAATTTACTGTCTTAGTTTCGCAACATTAAATCACGATATGATACAAAAGGAACAAAACACATGAACCTTGAGTATATATGCGTGAATCAAGCAATTCAGAAACAATAATTGTTCATATATTACTTTAGCACATTGCATTAAAGATGCACTTATTGAACAATTACCTTTTAAGACCTCTTAAGAAAAGATTAAAATCATGGGTCTGCGGGAGTAATTGATTATTGAATTCAACTAATTTATGTGCCTATTTATGTTCACTTCTTGAGATCTTATTAATGTCGTTCTGAATTATTTCTGTATCCATGTTTAGTATACACTTATGTGAATGGATGAATGTTAACAGAAATTATCTTCCTTTTGAAGACATCACTGGACCATTAAGATATCCCTATTTAAGGCCTGATTAAGTAAGTTGTTTGTGTTGTGGTACATGGAAGGGAATATGTTGATAACAGGACAATGTGCCACCGCTATGACTCGCATGAGTAATTTGCTTGATCAAGGTATTATGTTAACTATTAATTTTTATTTAGCAAATTATGCGCGCCTTATATTTTCTACGATTAACCATTATACAAATTATCACATGGACCAGTGGGAGAATGTAAGAATATTTCTACACATAGAAATATCTTTTTGGTCATGTAATAACTTGGTTAATTATGAATATTGCTAAATATGTCGGTTACAATTTTGGGATCCTTTCATATTCCCTCTTCCTTGATGGACGGTCGAGATTGAATGTTAATTCTAAATCCTATGAACATTGGTCCTCCTTCTACCTATAAAAGGAACTCAATAACCATCAATATTGGTTCAAGAATTTTATTATTCATTACACAAAAGGTCAAGAAGGAGAAATTAAGAAGTTCCACAAGGTATTACGGCTACAGATCGATGATCGATGACGGACTACGGATTAGCGCTATAAGATATTTCTCCTAAACTAATCTTGCATACTATTGTGTGGTTATCTTTGAAGTTCAACGATCCTAAATCAAATATCTATAAAATCAAATCTTATAATATATTGCTTGCATGTTTGGTTGGTGGTGGAGTTGCTACTGCTGTATGGGGATCAGAAAGAATTCTCCATTTAATTCTTTTATCAAAAGATTACGAGAAAAGAATTGGAGAAAGCGCTTTTTATAAATTGATTTATGAAACTTGTAAAGGGAAACTTCTTCCGGGAAGACATCCGAAAAGTGTTAGATTAATAACCAATCATATACTTGTAGGTTTGCAAAGGCGACTTAGACATGATCAAGTGGGGAGTGATAATGACCAAGCAAAGAAAGGTTCTAAAGTTGCTACTCAGCATTTGGAAGGACTTAAATGGGAGGTTGCTGTTATTGATGACCCAGAAGAAATTAATTCATATAGTTATCCCGGTGGAAAAATTGTTGTTTTAACTGGTTTCTGGATCACTTTAAAACAGATGCTGAGATAGCTACAGTTATTGGGCATGAGGTATTTATATTCTGATTAGAATTTTTATTATAGTTAGGATTTTAACAAGCAGCTTGTTAGTAGCTATGGGCTATATATATGTGAATCTATTTCAGTTTTCTTTTGTTTGTCCGTTTGTTTCCATGTTTTCTAATATACGGTCGATATTATCAGGTTGGACATATTGTGGCAAGACATGGAGCAGAAAACATCTCAAACATTATGTGTTTTCGATTTCTGAGAATAATTCTTCACATTCTGTCCGGAGGTCCGACGACTACTCTAAATAAAATATATACATATTTCCTCATCGATCTGCCTTTTTCTCGCAGGTATTTATAGTGGTTTCAGTGTTTGTGTAAATAGAATCCAATTTTCCATTTTCGCACATCCTCTTTGTTAATTGAAATAACTTGATGAAATAATATTCAATTAAGAAAAGTTTACATGCTGATAATAAGCTTTTCATGTACTCGAAACTCGTCACAATTGCGTTCTATTTTTATGGTTCCTTTGGTCCGTCTTGTAGCAAGCTTGACATTGGCATTTGGCATCATGTGTTGGAATATTTTCAACGTCGCTAACCAAAGGGGGGTTCTGGGGGCATCGCCCCCCAGGCTGTGGTCGACCTGACAGGTCAGGTCGTGGGGGTCCAGGGGAGACCGCCCCTGGTGGGGGTTTCAAGGGGGCAACGCCCCCGGAAGAATTTTTTGAACTGACGGTTTTATTTGGCCGATAAAAGCCTGTTCGAAAATTTCGAATCCAAAAGACACCATTGATGTCTGTTGATGAAGGAACCTGACGTTTCGTGAATAGAAACCTGTTGGCGAATAAAAACCTATTCCCAACAGGTGCAAAACCCTTTATAAATAGCTTCTCCCAGTTTCGTTTAACATATAAGAAAAATCAATCTGTTTTCTCTTTTTCAAAAAGCATCATCAGAAATCAGAAATCTCTTTGTGTGTTCTTGATTGAATCAAGGGGTACAAACCTTGAATTCAGTTTTCGTTGCAGGGCTTTCATTGTATCCTGAAGGCAATATTTCGCATACCTGTTGTAATCGCCAATTGTTATTGGGAGAGTAGAAATATTTGTCTAAAAGAAATTTATACAAGCCTTGAAAGTTTTGGAGTGCAACACTTTCTTCTCTGATTCATTCATCCTTTGTGAAACCCAATTTTTTCCAACAGTTTTTAGACAAATATCTTCTGGCAATGGAGGGTGAATCTTCGAATTCGAATGCTACTGCTCAATCTCTGCAAGTGATGAACCAAACCTTTACTCGATTGGAACGTTTTGATGGTGAAGGTTTTACCCGTTGGCAAGAGACTGTGAAGTTTTTCCTGATCACCATCAAGTTGTGGTACATACTTGAAGATGGATTGGAGGAAATTCCTGCTGCAACTGACAATGACACTGAGGAATTGAAGGCTAGACGAAAGCAGCGTCAGGAAGATGATTTCATGTGTCGTGGTCATATTTTGAATGCTCTGGACAAACATGTGTACAATGCACATCGGAGTATTGGGACTGCAAAGGGATTGTGGACTGCGCTTGACAACAAATACAAGATTTCTGAAGCAAGCAACAAGAAATTCCTGATTTGCAATTTCATGGATTTTAAGATGGTTGACAGTAAGTCAATCATTGCCCAGGTCAGTGAACTTTTACTCATAGTTAATCATCTTAAGGATGCTGGAATTGATCTTGTTTCTGCGTTTGTTGTTGGGGTTATTATTTCTCGTCTCCCCCCTTCTTGGAATGGTTATAAGAAGAAACTTAAGCATGCTGAGACTGACTATGATTTAGAGGCCTTACAACGTCATCTTCGCATAGAAGAGGACTCTCGTAAGCGAGAACTTAAGGATAGTCCACATTCTGAAAACCATTCTAAGGTGAATAGCGTAGAAGAATCTAAAACACCGAATTCCTTGAAACCTAAGAATGATACTCAGTTTAAGAAGCATCCCAACAAGAAGAGTAAGAAGAAGGGCGCTGTCGGCCCTTGCTACTTCTGTGACAAACCCGGCCATTTTGCTCGTGACTGTCGTCTCAAAAAGAAACAACAGCAGAACCAGAAAAAGGAGGCAAATATGGTCGATGACAAACTTGTGATCGTGGTGCAAGCCGCCAATGCTGTTGCTGAAACTGGGGGTGGATGGTGGTACGACAATGGTGCAACCATCCATATCTGTAAGGATAGAAATCTTTACAAGACATACGAACCGGTTAGTGGAGAAGGAAACGATGTTGTCTCCGCAAACGGTCAACGCAGCAAAGTTATTGGGAAAGGCACTGTTGAACTCTCGTTTACTTCGGGAAAGACTGTGACTCTTACTAATGTTTTACATGTCCCTGACATCGTGAAGAACCTTGTTTCCGGCGACCTTGTTATGAAGGCTGGATTCAAGACGACCTATGAGTCTAATAAGTTTGTGTTGTCCAAAAATGGTGTGTTTGTTGGACAAGGATATGCTTGTAATGGGATGATTAAGCTTAATTTAATAAATAATGGTTCTGCTTATATTGTTGACTCTGTTAATTTATGGCATGGTAGATTAGGGCATGTGAATTATGGTTCTCTTAGAAACATGAATCGATTAGGCTTGATTTCTGATTGCAATTTTGATCATGCTTCTAAATGTGAAATATGTGTGCAAGCAAAGATAACTAGAATTTCCCATAAGTCTGTAGTACGAAATTCTTCCTTACTTGAATTAGTACATAGTGATGTGGGTGATTTGCATGGTTCTGCCACTCGTGGTGGAAATAAGTATTATGTCACTTTTATAGAAGATAGTACTAGATATGCTTATACATATTTAATGAAATCTAAGGATGAAGTCTTTGATAAATTTAGGATTTATAAAGCAGAAGTAGAGACACAATTAGAGCACAAAATTAAGATTTTACGTTCTGATCGTGGTGGTGAATACTTTCCTACTGAATTTAATTCCTTTTGTCAAGAGCATGGTTTAGTTCATCAACGTACTGCACCTTACACACCTCAACAAAATGGTATGGCTGAAAGGAAAAAATAGAACTTTGATTGATATGGTTAATTGCATGCTTATAAGTTCTGGTTTGCCTAATTCTTTGTGGGTGGCGTGTGTTGTCTGCATGTTATATTTTGAATAGAATTCCTTTGAAAAAGAAGAGTGTTTCTCCTTATGAGTTGTGGTTTAAGAGGAAACCAAACTTGAGAAGACTTAAAGTCTGGGGTTGTTTAGCATATGTTCGAAAGCCTGATCCCAAAAGACCAAAGTTGGGAAACAGGGCTTATAAATGTGCTTTTGTGGGATACTCTCTTAATAGTATCACCTACAGATTTATAAACCTTGACACTTTTGAGATTATAGAATCTGTAGATGTGGAATTCTTTGAGAACTTAAATAGGAACAGTTCTCAAATGCAACCCATGGAGAATCCATTGTTACCTGATCTAGAACCTATGGAGATTGATAACAATGATGAAAATCCCTCTCCTACTATGACAATGATATTTCAGTGCCTACTGAAGATATCGAACCTAGAAGGAGTAAGAGAGGAAGGATTGAGAAAAAGCCTGATCCAAACTTTATTTATTACCTTGTAGAGGCAAATAAGAATAGAATTCTTAGTGTTAACCAGTATGTTATGCATACTGATGATGACCCTAAAACTTATGCTGAAGCCATGAGTTCTAGAGATGCAAATTTCTGGAAAGAAGCCATCAATGATGAAAAGCATTCGCTTTTGACTAACGGGACTTGGGTATTAGTAAATTTACCTCCTGGTGCTAAAGCAATAGGAAGTAAATGGATATTCAAGAGAAAGTTGAGAGCTGATGGTGAAGTTGATAAGTTTAAGGCAAGGCTAGTTGCCAAGGGTTATAAACAAAGACATGGTATTGATTACTTTGATACATATGCTCCTGTTGCCGCATCTCATCCATTCGTTGCTTGATTGCACTTGCTTCTATTCATAAGTTGGTTGTGCATCAAATGGATGTCAAAACTGCTTTTCTAAATGGGGATTTAGAAGAAGAGATATATATGGAACAACCTGAAGGTTTCATATTACCAGGCCAAGAGAAGAAAGTTTGCAAGTTAGTGAAATCTCTCTATGGTTTGAAGCAAGCCCCTATGCAATGGCATGAGAAGTTTGATAAAGTAGTTTTGTCATATGGTTTGTGGTGAATGATGCGGACAAATGTATCTATAGTAAGCATGATAGTTCTGGTTGTGTGATTCTCTGTTTGTATGTTGATGATATGTTAATCTTTGGGTCTGACATATCTGTTGTGGAAGAAACAAAGAAGTTTCTTAGTTCTAACTTTGATATGAAGGATTTAGGAGAGGCTGATGTAATCTTGGGAATTAAGATCCTAAGAAAGGGAGATGAGTTGGTTTTAACTCAATCTCATTATATTGAGAAATTTCTCAAGAAATATGGTCACTTTGATGACAATCCAGCACCTACTCCTTTAGACCATACTATCAAGTTAATGAAGAACACCGACCGTACTCATGCTCAACTTGAGTATTCTAGTGTTATTGGGAGTCTTATGTACGCTATGCATTGCACAAGACCGGACATAGCCCAAGCCGTGGGAATAT